>NW_026800017.1:356770-713540 GCF_032191835.1 Heteronotia binoei | reverse complement strand
GAGGGAAACAAAGGTGGAAAGAAAGCAACTTTAACTTTAAATGCATTCTCCAGGCCACCAGTTGTGCATGTGGAGAAGTGATTTAAAGAGAAATGCCTTCTCCAAGCCAGCCAATGGGGTAATGGGGGCTTCAAAAGCCACACAATATGTGTGAAAGAGCCATATGTGGCTCCTGAGCCACGGTTTGGCCACCCCTCGCCTAGACTTCAGTTTGCTGCTGGTAAGTCCACCCACCCACTCCACCAGATGCCAAAGGTACCTGGCAACCCTTTCGGGACCAAAGCTCCACATGGCCCTGCACACTTTCTAAAAACACTTGGGGGCAGGAAAGGTGTCAGTAGTCACCACAGCACCCACAGGCACTATGTTGCGGACCGCTTAACTAGCATGTTTATTCTAAGGATTATGGAATAAGGATTATGTAACTATGGCAATAGTTCCAAATTATGTAACTATGGCAATAGTTCCAAATAGTAGTGGGCTATTGAACTACAGTCGCTATTGATCTTAGCATGACAAATCATTACTCTCTGGTACTATTTTGTTTCTAACTTCACTAGTGGCAGCTTTACTAAGGAAGACTTCATTACACAAAGGTGAACATGTGAAGTCAACATATGAAGTCACTGCACTATGACTCAATGCCATGGTTATGTTACACAACTCTTCCAAGAGGAAAAAAATCCCTTTCCTCTTCTTGATTGTATTTTGGAAAGCTTGTAAGTGTCCCCAATAAAATAAACAGAACACTTACAAGCCAAAGTGATTTCTACACTTAGGAACAAAGCATTCATTATCAGAGTTCTTAAAGAAACTTTCAAAAAGATAACTGTGTAAATAATTCTTGCTTATACATCACATCCTTCAATCAGCATTACCAAATGGACAGAGAAAGTCAAATCACATACATTAGGCTACTATACAAGGTATTATTTTAAGTCTAAAGATCTTATTTGAAATCCAGGTGCATGTAAATGGATAGGATTTGCTAGGATCAGTTCCAATGAACAAGAATAAGAAAGTTTTTCTTCCTGCTGGATCGCCACTATGTATGAAAACTGTATGCTGAGGCATACGATAAAATTTTTAAACCAGGGTCCCTCTTTTCCAGTGAGACTTAGATGCAATTTCAAAAGCGCAAGACATCCTGGAATGATTTATGAGCAATGTAACAGATACAATGGTCAAAGTACTTCTGTAAGCAAAACTTATTGAAACAAATGGAAGCTGACATGCCAAGATGCATGTTCAGTGTATTTCAATAGGACTTGTAGAGAACATCATAGACTGTGTCCAACCAGACATACATTTTGCCACTATTCAATTCCATGCCAGCATCTAATAGTAAATGGAAGTGTGCAGGGTTTATTCTGCAGCCACCTAGCACTCATTTGGGTGCTCATCTCACACACCAAGGGTTCTAAGTCCTAATGAAAAGCTACCACGGGCTGGGTTACCTCACCTCTGGTTTGTAATATCTGACACCAGTCATCTCAAAATGTTTACATGCCAAAGAATGTGGTCTACCATGAACAACAATTCTAAAAATGCATCAAATGGCTAGCATGAAGCATGTCCAATACACCAACAATTATCACAAGATAACCTTGCCTATCTTGTTCTCAGCCTTATCTAGCTTAAAACATCTTTGTACAACAGATTCATGTTACCTGAAAGGATTATTTACAGTTGGGGGAAGAAGTATCCAAGTAATAAACGTATTACCAATCAGAAATACATCAATTCTATTCTTAGAGCCATGTTTTCTTGAAATTAACATTCTTTCTTGGAAATAAGTATGATGATGATTACAGCAGAAAGTACCTCCTAAAATCCTCTAACCTAACAGAATTAAACCATGTGTGCTTTAAGGTTTTAGTTTAGCACCTGATAATATATACCATTAAACGCTGAAGCAGCAAGATAAATTGCCTTCGATATTGACTACTGATTCTTGGAACACTGAGATTAATGTGGAAAAAAGTAACATACAGCACTTCTTAAGATACACCTGGATTGTAAACTGTTCAGCACAGCTGCACTTGATTAAACTCATCCAGTGACACAGAAGGTGTCCACAGGGAAAAAGAAGATAGCTGTCCGCTCGTGAGACACCCTCCCAGTACTAACACCTTAAATCTGTTTGAGTTGTAAACAAGCAAAGGAAAAGCATAAGCTAAAGACCTTAGTTCTTTTCAGGAACAACAGGGGAACCAAGCTTCTTACAGCTGCTCACCTCCAGCCAATGGCTGGGTGCTGGACCGACTTCCTCCTGCTGGGCTGAACACTGCAGGGGGCAGGGGAAGATAAAAACATAAGAGAAGCCATGTTGGATCAGGCCAATGGCCTATTCAGTCTTCTTTCAGATTAACACTCCTCAGGGAGCAGAAGGCTGTTATAGAATCCAATGCCAGTTCCTTAGTAACACTGTACATGTCATGAGCATCATCATAAAGATTTATGAAAAGCAGGAGTGCACACTTGCAGGAAAAGAACCAGATGCAGGAAAAGATTGAAAGGGCAATTGCATGGGGAAAGGTGTGAACAGAAGCAGAAGTCAGCCAGGGAACGTCAGCATGTGCCTCTCTAGCTACCGGAGTAACAGGAGAATATAATCAAAAATGAATGCCAGCTTTTATTTTTCCAAAACAGGAGAATCTAGATTTCTCTCCCATACTCCTGAGTTTATCTGATAATTCATCTATAACAGACTGGGCGGGGGCATAACAATGTAGGAGTGCTTCTGTAGGAAAATGAAAAACTGCAACAGCAGCAGCTTGAAGTGTGGTAATTAAACATTCTTTGCAAAAGAACCATTTAGCTAACCAATGGAGAAATCAATGAATGCTCCATAAAGGGGGAGGGGGAGAAGAGAAAGACAGAGTGGCTTCAAATAATGTTTCCAACCTTTCACTATGAATAGGAACTTACATCGCAGATTTTGAAGGTCTTACATAGATTTATTATTAGAAGAAACCAATGAGTCATATGTATTGGCAGAAACTGAGAACACCCATTTTCTTCACGTCTTCCACAGCACTCAGTGGTTTTTCACACACACACACACCCAATTCACTAATGGCCGAAAGAGCTGCAGGGAGCTTATTAGTCATGACTAACAGAAGAACTCTCCTTGGATTATAATATCTGCTTGTTTAGACCAGCTGATTTGCTTACTTATTTGAAAGACCAGAAAAATCCTATTCTGAGACAATTTTTAAATTTTAGTAACTCAGCCAGGCAATTGTACAAGCTAGCGTTAGCCATTATTAACCTCCTAGTTCAGGCAGGGTTGCCGCTAAAATTTTATTTTTCATTTCCCAGACTTTCCCTGAGCAACATTTGTCAATTTCCCTGACCACCATTCAAATATAACCACAAATTTAAAAATGAATAGGTCGTGTTGCATTAATGCAAGGTTTAATGAAATGTTCCACTCTACAACTACACAAGTCTCAACTGCAAAACTATTTGTCAAAGTTAAGAGATTTAATAGCAGCTGCTTTCAACATTAACTGTAGCAACATCTGTTTTGCAATTGCACCAAAAATTACACTGAAATACAAACTTCAATTCAAGTAAACTGAATGCTAACAAGTGGGAACTTTCCAAAGCAGGGGAAATTTCACTTTCACTTTCTGGAAAGTAATGAGCAACTCAGTAGCAAGATAGGAGGTGGAGTTTCTGCCATCTAGAGAAGCAGACAACCCTCATTTGCAACCTTTATGCATGGGAGAAGTCAGGAAAGAGGGTGAGAAAGCTGGTAGTCTGTAAACTTCAGCGGGAACAAGCAATCACATTTGCAAAATTTACTTTGCATGGTGCAGAGTAGAAAGTACTAGTTGTCTGTGAAATCCAGCATCAAAACTCATTTGCAACTCTGTCCTGGGTTTAGCAGGAGACAAAACATCCATTCCACACACAAGCATGACCCAAAAACATGCTTATTTTTATATGTAAGTTAAATGCAGTACTAGCAGGTAGGAATGAAAACAGTTAGATGTTTAAAGTTTGTATACTGCTAAATGTTTAATCTAGCCTTCCTATGCAAATGCTACAGGCAGACCTTGGAAATCATGCAGGGATAAAGCTCAACAAACACATTAGGCTGGTTGCTGGGGGTGGAGCTGAGAAAAAGGTGGCGCTGGGGAAGAGAATCATTAAGTTTTACTAGTATTCTGCTACTTCTCTATTCCAATTGCCACAAGAATAGATCATGCTATTGCAGCAGCAGGTCAAAAATCCACTGCTTGAATATATTTTAATCATAATTTCCCTGACTTTCCCTGACTAATTTCCATTTCCCTGTCTTTCCAGAAAGTAGCAACCCTGCCAGGGGTGGCCAAACTTGCTTAACATAAGAGCTACACATAATAAACATCAGATATGGGAGGGAAATAGATAGGAAGAGGGAAGGAGAGGTACAAAGAAAGCAACTTTAGATGCATTTCCAAACCACTGGCTGGCTTGGTTCAGAGAAGACACGTAACAACAGAAATGCCTTCTCCAAGCCAGCTGATGGGGTGGTGGGGACTTTGAGAGCCACACAATATATGTGAAGGAGCCACATGTGGCTCCCAAGCCACAGTTTGGCCATCCCTGCCCTAGTCTAATGTAACATGCAAAGCAGTTTTATCTGAGCAATGGCAGTGCAATGGATTCACTGATATGGCTGCCCATGGCAAAACAATTGCTCAAGAGATATTGACATTCTATGCTTTACTGTTTTCTGCTTCCATGGGTTTTGGATATCACCAGGGCTTTTTTTGTAGCAGGAACTATTTTGCATATTATGCCACATCCACTGATATAGCCAATCCTCCTGGAGCTTACAGTAGGCCCTGTAATAAGAGCCCTGTAAGCTCTTGGAGGATTGGCTACATCAGGGGTGTGTGGTCTAATATGCAAAGGAGTTCCTGCTACAAAAAAAGCCCCGGATAGCACTTCCCAGCCAACAACACTTGTTCTGTAAGTGTAAAACCATTACTGTTATGTGATGCCAAACTTTGTTAAAGCCTTTCTACTCTGTGAAGTAAGATATATCTTCAGCCTCTATATCACCACCTGGAAAATAGGGAGAATGTTCCAAGAATGGAGATAATGGCCAGCCCTATCCTAAGTGATGCACTTTTGTAGAGGCAGCAAATTACAAAGCCAAATGAATTAGCAATATCTCTTAAACTTCTCAATTAGACTCACAGACTCAATTTTCAATCTTTGTGAGGGGCTATCAGTGTGACATAATAGTTAAACTGCAAACTGGCACCTCAATAATGAATGGTGTGGGTTTAAAGACTCCACACACAGGGCAAATTTCCGTCTGTGGAACAGACCCCATGGATTCAGAACCAAATCAGTGTGCACCCGACCCTGCCAATTTCTGTAACGTAGTACCATGCTGGTCAGCAGCACTTCAATTCATAGCCAACACAGAAAATAGCAACTGTTAGGTGAGAAGTGAGAAGAATAAGATGTACCAAGTCTTCATTCTCTTACAAATGAAAAAAGGTTCTTAGTGCTGACAGCTCCTATTTCTATAGCAAGATGAAACAAACTGAATCCACAGGGGATTGGAGTAAGGCTTTGGTATTTAATTTACTCCTGAACAGTTTTTACCAGCAGCTTGCTAGTCACACAGCCTAAATGTGAAAGTGTGGCTGGCTAGAATAAGGAATCCGATGTGCTAAATTCATCTGATTTCTATAGGCCATATGCATAACACTTCCAAACAAATCAGTGAGACTGAAGAATCACACTGAGCATTCTAACAAACGGGCTTCACATATGAGCTCTCAGGATTGGCAGGAGGAAAAAGACTGTCCATGACTCATGGAAAATGGCTACACAGATGCACACGATGCATTTTTTAAAAAATCATCATTCACAGTTCTGAAAAACTTACTTAGTAAGAAAGTAAGCACAGCAAAAGAAGAAGAAAAACCCCAAATGACAATACATAAAAATCTAGATATTTAAAGAATTTGCAAGAAGGAGAAGACATTCTCAAGCAAATCCAACATCTGCGTCCAGTGTATGTTATTCCACACATTATACTGGTTTAGTGTATACATGTTACCACCTCAATCAGCTTTTTATTGAGGAATATTAATATTTCTTAGCTCAAAATGGCAAGTCTATGAGAGGTGAGGTGAAGCAGGATCTCTGTCAATGTTTACGGAAATAGACCACTGAAAATCCTTTGGTTAAATTAATGGATTTTATTATAGGAAATGATTTTCAAATAGTTACATCCCATTCAAATAATTTTCAAGCATACAAGAGGAATTACAGAGGTTAGCTGAATAAGTGGGGGGGGGGAGTTGATACAATTACCTAGTTCTTGCAGAGTAGGCTGGTCAGAGAAGGCGAGGCCTCTGAAGAGAGATTTTCTCCTGAAAAGAGGAGGCAGGAAGGGATGGGAGGAGGGGAGGATGAAAAGGGATGGGAAGAATGCTAGGAAGCCACTCTGGGATGGCCTTTTCTAGGGCCAATTACATCACATCAAGAGGTCCAAGTGTCCAATGGGGAAGCAGTGTCAAAAACCCAAATACTCAATAGGAAAGCAGTGTCATATTCATATATCCAATGAAAAGGCAGGGTATCATACACGCATACCCCCAAAAGAGGAATCTTAATTACATTGGCCAAATGGTTTATGGCCCTGTTGATGCCAACGCTGGTTCCTTTGAAGCTCACCAAAAGTGATAGATTTCTTTCTACATGTCAGGATGGATGGCCATTAGTCACAAATTCAGGAGATTGTTTGACTTTGGTAGCCTTTAGCAGCAATTAAAGAAAAATAGAAATTCCATAGAACTCAGATTCCCTGGCAGAAATGTGAAACCAGATTACAGATATAGCACACATTCACACAACAATATGGCCCTTGGCCTTTAACCTTTCTGTTTCTGCTGTCTTTCCTGAGGAATAGCAGACCCTACATACAGACCATTTGTTTATATGTTGCCAGTTTTAAGTTTTGGGAACAGGCTTGAAAGAGGTTACCACAAGGGGTGAAGGAATTTTTACAGCTTTGCCTATTATATGTCTCTCTTTGGGCCTGGATTTGTTCATTTCCAGGATCAGCAAATGGATGCTCTTTAGCCTTTCAGCACAGCCAATGTCTGCCGAGCCTGTGAACCAGACTTGACACGTCAGCCTGCCTAGGACCTGGATTGGACCAGGTTAGCCTCTCTTAAAAGCAAAAGAGACCATCCCAGTTAAAATGGGTATTGCTGTGTCATATTAATATTCTAGGGTTACACTGCAATATCACATTCCAAGGGTGCAATGTTTGGGTGTCAGTCCAGGAGTCTCTTTCAGGGTTTCACACCTTGTACAAAACCCTAAGTGCATACCAAAGAACGAGTCAGATTTGGAAACAAATATTACACAGGTGTAATGAAAGAGCCAGGAACTGCTACTATGGCGTGTCAAATGTGTAATGTGTCAGCCTTCCTGAAGTCTGCTACCATGCAACATGAAGAATGACTCCAAGACAAACAAAAACTATAAAATAGAATCAGGAGACAATTTCGAACAGAGGTACTGCAAATTTCAACAATTTTGCTGCAAAAACAGAGCCAAAGAACAAGCTGAATGAAAAAAGCAATTAGCTAAAAAAGTGTGTTTTGATATTTAATAAGGAAACCACATCAGCAGAGAGAACTTAAAAATAGCCTTTGAGTAACAAAGCAATTCTCCCACATTCTTCAAGACTGTGTACTGCTACTGTGGATGGCTTAAATTAAAGTAGCTTGCACTGCACCAGACACGTGAGTCAGCAAGAGCTGCTGTAGGAAACTGCTGACATTCTTAAATGGCTCATACACTATACACACACCCTTTCCTACTACTCATTACGCATAGGACACACACACACAAGCATACTAAACACCTGCCACTCTAATTCAGATTTCCACTTTATAGGATTTTTTTTTAAAGTTCAAGTCAGCTACAATTAGCTGCCAGAATTCAATCTTAAGGGCCAATGGAATTTTGTTGCTGTTTTTTATTCAAAAATATTTTAAAGCTAAGTATCCCTTTTCAAAAACTTTGTCACACAAGCACTGAAACAGGCAAATAACATGCGCTTCCCTTTAAAAAAAATGAGCAGAAGGCTCATTTTGAACTTGGTACATTTAAAACATGAAACAACAGCATTAGTAAATTATAAACAGTTAGAGGTTAATTTCTAGAAAGAGAAATGCTGAGACCCAAGCATAATTTGGAAATGAAGACTTCTGCCTCAGAAGACCCATTTCATAATCCTAGTTGTTGCAGGTGGAGGGAGGATTGCATTTAAACAGAGATACAGGAAATGAGATCAGCACATATATATTGCTGTTATTTCACATATTCCAAATCTAGACTATGGGTCAAATTTTAGACCTGCAAGATGGCAAATGACAAGATTACAACAATTTACAAATATCTGTTTAAGACTGATACAGAAATTAGAGAAGTCGGCAAGTATATGCACCAGCAGCATATTATGAAATTGAGAGTGTATGGATATGCTGAAGACCCAGGCAAATTGAGAATCCCTTAGGATGTGTGTCCATTGCGCAATGCAAACACGTGAGCAATTATGGTGCAGTGCAGTGGACAGAGTTGGGTTTAAGACACAAGAAAACCACATTTATATCCCACTAATTCACTAGTTTGGATCCTGTGATCCACGCACACAAGGATTAGCCACTTATTTAGTAGCCCTTTAAAAACCAACAAGATTTTCAATGTACAAACTTTAAATAGTCAAAGCTCCCTTCATCAGACTGGGCTGGCCATGGTTCCCTACACCAGCAGTCTTTTTCAATACAGTCTCTTTCAAATTAATTTCCAGGGTTACTAGACCTGTGTGGCCTAAATGCTCCCCCTGCATCTTGCATAAGAAGAATGCACACACCAGAAGGGACTGCTGTGGGAAGGGGAATTCAGGAAGGACCTGCAACCGTCAGCACATTCTGCTGCTGTTTCTTTATTTAAATATATATATGTTCACTTTTCCACCTAATTTCACATCTTCAAGGCAGCAAACAGTCAAATATGCTTTTTAAAAAAACCCTTAAAATACATATGTAGGGGCTTTTTTGTGATAGCATTCCCCAGTATGGAGTATTGGCAACTTTTAGGGGGCTTTCCTAAATCCTGAATGTGAGACTGGTAGAAATCAGTGCAACTATGACCCTTTGGGAGGGGGCACATAAAAAGACTGCATATATATGGAACAAATTAAAACAGTTAAGCAATATACGAACAGGAAAGAGTGCCAGTAAGGAAATGCAAAACAACACAGAAAATCTTGCTGCTGGCACAGAACAGTAGTAGAAGGGGACAGACCAATATCCCTACAGAGGGAATTTCACAGTTTCTGTGCCATGACTGAGAAGGCTCTTAGGTTGTCTAGCCACAGATGGATAGGCACGTGATGCAGAGCTCCTGAAGATAACCTTAGCAATCATATGGGATTAGGCTGTTCTTAAGTATACTTGTCTTAAACCATATAGAACATTAAAGGGAAATAGCCATTCATTGTCTAAATCTATATTGTAGACTAAGAAGAGATAAAATCCATGTAAATTTACCCAGATTTCCTTGCAGGAAAAAACAGAATTGAAGTGGGAATAAATAACTAAGAAATCGTTTAAGCAGAGACACATTGGAAGGAGAGCCAAATATGCAAAATTCCTGTACATTATGCTGTTCCCATGGGATAAGTTGGAATTTGAACAGAATTTTTAAAAATAAGGTTGGCTCTCATGCCATATATGCAACACCAGAGATATGTGACTGCAAATCTCTACAATGGGCAAAGCGTCCCTTGGTTAAAATGGCTTGAATGAGTCTCTTTTATTTATCTACTCTTTCAGCAATTTCCTATGTTAACATTATACATATCTCAAATCAGACCAAATCATAAACATATGGTCATCAACAGAAGTTTGCAATAGTCTGTGTGAAGGGATAAAAATTGTACGTGACCTGTCAGTAAAAATCCTCCAGTGATTTCAGAATATCCATAACTTAAGTCAATGCAGATACACCAGAGTAATTAATTTGAAAGTGGTGGTGTTTATCAGCAGCAACCTTGCTCAGCAATATCCTAGAGACTTGAGTTTCAAGTGCAAAGAAAGCAAGACACTACAATACGAACAATAATCTTTTGGAACATAGCAGCATGAAATGCCAGGCTACATTGATACTTTTTCACTACTTCTTGGAAAGCAATTTGTTTAGTCGGGAGCTTAGTTTTCATGCTTAAGTTTCAACAGAGAGTCCACTTCTAATGTAATGAAATGTGTTATTTCACTTGCATAAAAGCATGTGTTTTGGTAGGGCTTCTTTCATTCGCCTTTCCTTCTCTTTTGATTTACATGCATTGTTCATTCAATAGCTCTTCAGTCAATGCTGGTAATTGTTGTACTAAGCCAGTGGCTTCAATTTAAGCTCATTATTGATCACACAGAAATTTGTATGCATTCCTCTGCTTGCTTGCTTTAAAATTATAATTTCAACTCCAGCAGTGGCAGGCTAAGTATGATGCTTTTCAACACACTACAAAGATTCTTCAGTCTAGAAAGCAAAACGAGCATGCTGCAACTCAGCTGGCTATGCTCATACATTTTACATTTTCTTGAGGCAAGCTTCAAAATGAATACTTAATTCATGCAGCTGCCACAAGATTAATTTCCTCCCCCCTCAGAACAGAAGAAACGGTGACCAAGTTTTGCAAAGCTGAGTAGGCATTACAAACCCAGTTGTAACAAATCATATGCATTTTTCAGAATGGTAAGATGGACAATTTGAACATTCCACCATAGCCCATTAGATTTTCAAGAATCAACAAACATTACCTATGTTGTATGCATAGGAAGTTCAATTATTAAAAAGACAACAAATTTAGAGTGGGGAAAAGTCTGCAAGTGGAATATGTGGTATCTACTCCCTAGAGCACAGCATATTCATCTGAGTTCTAGTGCTATAGCTGAAATGATCATGTGCACATCAAAACGCAGAGATAGAGCTGCTGAATATTTCCAGAAACTTACCTTCTAATATTAATAAGGATAAAAACATTCAATATGATAACAGATTTTTTACATATACTGCAAATTTTGTGCACATCAAAAGTTAAAAGTGGAAAAAAGAGGCATTCAATGGAAATCATAACATAATAAGCAGCCAGTCATTTTATTTCAATTATTTGCATCAAACAATTCACTAGCATACCATGGACTAAGTATGTACCTTTATAATATGTCTTGGGACATGAAACCTGCAGTAAACCCTTCCCACTAAGATTTCTAAGTACTTGACAGCGCACTCCTAAACAAAGGGTGCAATTCTCCTTAGGATGGCAGTGTTATCTGCTCAGTATAAAGCAGGCCTTAGGACACACACATGTTTACTTTCATCTGTTAGGGGACCATAAAACATTTAAATACTGCCAATATAATAGCTGTGTTTTGTATTTATGCCTCTGAGGGTTGAGGTTGTAGAGTTTTTCTTTACACCTAAGAAAAAACACAGGGACGTGAACTGATGTCTTATGAATACAAGGAGAAATGATTTCTTTTTCATTGTTTTACACAGGGAGACAGCGTAGGGTTTTTTCCCAAGTGAAATATTGAAGTCATTAGCTATAGCCAAGCAGAAGGCAATTTTAGAGCCTTACAGATAAAAGTAACTAAAAGTGACAATACTGTATTACATTACAAAAATGCGCACATCAGATTTATTTATTTGCCTTTATATTCTGCCTTATCCTAGAATAAACCTTTATTATTAGTTCATCATCAACTTTTAACAGGAAGACTTTGAAAAAGATCAATTCACTTACCATTTAAACAACCGCAATTTATTTGCGATTACAACAGAGTAACAAATGCTACTAACTGCATAGATGACTGCCAAAGTACAAGATATTTCCATAATGCCTACAAACCATAGAAAAACATAATATGTTCTATTCCAACTTATACTGTAAATGTAACATGATAGAAAGATTCCCCGCCACGCAGTTTGATATCAAATTAAACCTATTATACTTAGCAAGTCTCCAAATATCTACACAACCTCATATTGGGCATCTGAATATAGCACATGATATCAAATATTGCCCTCAGCTATCAATCTACATTATTTTTAATACACCACAGATGATTGCCTCCTAGGCCCCTCCAAGTATCAAGATGTAATGACACGGAAAGACATACTCAGAAAGAAATGGAGGCCATGTGAAAATCTCTGAAAATAAAGACCACTCTTTGCCTGTGATCTGCCTCAATTTGGAATATATTCAACTAGAGAGCTAATTCAGATTGAGCTCTGATTCATTCATTATGAGCACCAGATCTCATTAGACTTTATTTAAGCAAACCTGTAAATGGGACAATACTGCATCAGAAAAATCTTACTTATTTGAACTTATATTCTGCCTGCCTTGCAGGCCTAGCAATAAGGTGCTCAGAACTCCTAACATTCTCAGAGAGATCATTGGAAACGCGATGTTGAGAAGTGGAGAATTTCCTGGTCCTGACATGTTTGCCCACTAGTGTCCCACCTTATGCTCAAACTCAGCAGATGACAGGAGTGACAATAAAAAGAACTATAGATGTGATGTGAATTAGGCCACTGATGCAGTTACAGTTCACTATGCAATAGGATACTTTAAACCTTCCAGGTCTTCTATGTCCTTAGGGTCCAGAAAGCCCAGGATGCCACAGCTGCCTAACAAAGACTACTACAACAGCTCTCCTCACTGGTGTGGCCAGGTAAATTTCAGAGGGAAAGGGATGGGAATGGCAGCAGGGAAGCAGAAACACAAATCCAAAGACCGCTTTGGTAGTTCTTTTAAACTCCAAGGTTTTGCTCCATTTTGCGCACTTCTGATTACATGTGCTCCAATATTAGCCCTGCAGCAGTGTGTGTACTCCTGAAATACTCCTACCCGAATACTTACTATTCCTGGCAGAAAAACAATATCTGTCCTAGTAATACGCATGCTATCCCTTCAAGCAGAAAGCACATGCATTCCAATAGTTATATAAACCTAACAATGTGAGTTCTTCCAAATACAGGTTTCCCATAAAGCTATCTAGTAACATGTTAAGCAGCAGTATGTAGTCATCCTCTCCACACCTTAACCTGTCTCTCCTGCCTGCAACTTCAGTATGAATGCATACCTTCCAGAAGTTAATTAGGGCTGGATTTTACCTCAACGCTGCTTGAACTTCTGCAGTTATTGCTCATCACCAGTTCTCTTAACTGCTTTGCAAACATCAATCATCTTCATAACATTGCTGAAGGCACTGCCTAGGCGGCTTGAGAAAACGAAACATGTTACAGAACGAGTTATCCTCAGAACTGGGAATTCAAACATACAACTCCAGTTCTCATTCCCACGCTTGGAACGCAGGAGAAAGAGTTCTCATTTTAACTACAGGCGTTTCGATGCCACAAGTGCTCAACATTTTCAGCTGCACTGACTGATATAGGCTCTAGTGTGAGGTACTATTTTAAAATATAAATATATATTCCATCCTACCAACTCTATAGAGAACTTCTGACAATGTTAATGAGATCATCCTCAGTTTACAACAAATTTAATCTAACCCATCCCTCCCAAGATGCCATCTGGTGAACTAAAATAAAAATATGCCTCAGCTCCCTCATCAGCAATATGGAAACTATACAGACCTACTTTCCAAAGTTATTATAAAGATAACAGGTTAATGTATGTGAAGGATTAGAAAAACAACAAGAGTGGCTTACATATAGCACCGAAGGTATTAATAGCAGTGACAAAATTTAAAGCAGGACTTTCTGATTTGCAGCTCAAGCGGGGGGGTGGGGTATACCCTTTTCAGTCTACCAAGGTCAGTGGTCTTAGAAGGGTGCATCTCTGTTCAATATTACACTCTTGGGCCATTGAGCCATAAAGTGCTAGAGGTGGAAAGGACCTTAAAGTTCATCTAGGATGTCTCTCTTCTCCATAAGGGAACATACAACTACAGCATCCCCTACAGTCAGCTATTCAGTCTGTGCTCAAAGACCTCCTGTGAAGAAGAGTTCACCCACTTCAGAGGCAGATTGTTCTACTGTTGAACAGGAAGCTTCTCCTAACAATTAGGCCAAATTCTCTTCCTTGTAATTTCCACCCTTTTTCTAGTCAACACACTTACATATTCATACACTTTAGGCATCCTAGTTAAAGGAAGATAGTTAAGTGATTGTGTTGTCAAATTCAGTGTTACAGATAAACTTTCCTTAGTCACAGCCTCCTATAGGTTTGTAAGGGTATGTCTATTTTATACCTCTCAAACACACTAAATAACATTCATAAAATACATGTCTGCCGAATGAGTTCAACACTACATGGGCTCTGTCTCATGGAAATTCATGTACCCATAAATGTGTTATGTCTTTCAGGTGCCACAAAAAAAACCACTCTGGCTGCATTCAAATTTTACACCTAACTGCATGGAAGAAGTAAAAAGGTGCACCAACACAGCTGCACATGCCTTGGTCCTTCCTTCTTGCACAAAGAAACTAACTCCAGTTACTCATGACAGAGTCAGGCATGCAGGATAAATAGATTTAGGCTTGACCTCACTAACTGCGATTTTAAACTAGGGTTTATGTTCAGGTTAAGTATCTAGATTAACAATGGGGGCAGCTATCCTTAGTTAACCCACTTCCCTGCAATCACAGATAACCAGAGTCAGTTTTTAACTGGAGAAAGAATAAGGCACACATGCTGGACTTGAGCACATTTTTTGATTTAACAGAAGTTAAGCATGATATCCAAATCCAAAGTTTGATGCTTTGACTGTAGCAGACTAACAGTGCAGTCCCTGAGTTACATGCACCCTTCTATGCCACTTACTTCACTAGGTATAGAAGGGTGTGATTGTGTTTAGGAATGCACTTGTGAGAGTGCTACACCACTGGATTGGTGTATGTCATTTATTGTTCTATGCTCCAAACCATGCGTGTTACTAGGATACTGTTTTTCTGTCTAGAAGCCAGGCCATAGTATAGGACAGGGGTCCTCAACCTACGGCCCGCGGGCCAGATGCGGCCCGCTGAGGACGTTTATGCGGCCCGCCGGGTTATGGCAAAATCTGACCAGAAGTGACATTCGACCTAAACTTGCGTTAGCAACGCACACTTCCGGCACTGGGCTGAGGCGGCGGAGACAGAGTGTGAGGTGATACCGAGGTGAGGTGAGTTCCCAGGCCAGGGTGTGTGGTGTGGGGAAGGGAGAGAGATGCAGAAGACGGAGAACTGACGGCCCGCGGCCTTGTACAGTAACGGCAGTCCGGCCCTCCAACAGTCTGAGGGACAGTGAACTGGCCCCCTATTTAAAAAGGTTGAGGACCCCTGGGATACACACATTGCTGTTGTAGGACTCATACGGGTACAACTGGAACATAACATATCCAATCAGATGTGAGCAAAATGGAGTAAAACCTAGGAGTTTAAGAACAACCATTATTTCCATATGCCAAAGTGGCATTTGGATTTGTGTTTCTGCTTCCTCACTGCTACAGTCCATTTAGACTCCTTAGCCTGCAATCCTGTGCATTTTCTATCTAGTAATTCCCACTTAATTTTCTTTTGAATAAACATGCACAAGACTTGGCTACAAATGACTTTTTGTACAAACGTTAAGAAAATGCCATAAGTATTATCATAGAACACTGAGGAAGGTGTATCTGTAACACCGAATTTGAAAACACAATCACTTAACTACCTTTCTTTAACTAGGCTGCCTAAAGTGTATGAATATCACTTCTGCTTCATACTTGCTGTCTTTAATAAAAAAAAGTTTACTCTACATAGGCCTGGGCTTCAGTAATGAATATTCTGGTGATCTCACAATAACTGAAGCTTTCTAAGACAGATGCCTGCTGCATTATAAAAATAGCCTGCTCCACAAAAGGCGAGGCATGATTTCACACTTAGCTTACTTCATGACAGCCAGAGCCTTTGCAGTTAGCAGCCTGGTCTATATGTTACATTTTAATGATCTGGGAATATCATTATCGGCAGTAACATCTCTCTCTAACTTTATACCAGAGAGAGGCAGACAGAGAGGGAAAAAACAAAGTCTTTCATTAGTAATTATCTTATTTTAGGCTCCCACTAGGCAAGTAAGATATTTCAGTGGGAAGTAATTACCCTCCGATGTGCAACTCAACAGATTAAACTGATACAAAAACCACTTTAACACTACAGCGTAATCTGAAAGCCACGAGGGTGTGCATTTGGCTAAATCAGAGCCAAAAATAAAATCTGAAAAATACCTTATTGGTATTTTCCAGATATTCTTTTAGGGGGGGGGGCATTTTTTGGCTATCCAAAATGGTCAAGCCCAAAAAATCCCAAAAATATTCGGGATTTTTTAGGACCACTAGATAGTTGTAGTTAAAAAGCATTTAAAGAGACTGCAGTCCCTTTACATGCCTCCAGGGTTAAATCATCACTTGGATAAAATGTTTAAAGGGACTGCAAGCCCTTTAAATGCCTTCAGAGTTCTCTCGCAGAGTCACACTGCCCATGCAGCCTGAAAAGATCATTTAAAAGGATCATAATCACTTGCAGAATCACACTGCTCATGCAGCTTGAAAAGATCATTTAAAAAGACTGTGATCTCTTTAAGCATGTTTTTTCCTTCCAATGAAACTAATGGAGGATGGAAGCACCTTCTTTGGGGGCCCATTGAATTGGACCCCTGCTCCAATCTTTTTGAAACCTGGGGAGTTTTTTTTAGGAGAGGCACCAGCAGCTATGCTGCAAATTTGGTATCTCTACCTCAAAAACACAGCCCCCCCAGGCCTCCAGATACCCTGGATCAATTCTCCATTATACCCTATGGGGACCATTGGCTATAAGTGGGACTATAGGGCATAATGCAGCTGAATAAAAAGCAGGAATCCCAAATATTTCCTGAATTCAAATACCATACCGCTATTAGGATTCAGGAATATTTGGAAATACTAATATTTTTCTGGTTCAATATACTGTGAGAAAATGTCAGGGTTTTTTTTTTTTTTTTGCACACCCTAAAAGCCACCTTCTGTAAAAACAACAACAAAAATTATCTGATGCTTGTCATGGACAATTTGAAGGAGAGTCTTCCTTGCCACAAGGATACTTCTAGTAATTAGATGATTTGGCAGCATGACAACTCTGCAATAAATGTACTGCAAATGAGGCAACATTGATGTCCTAAGCACACATAACCATGTACACCCATCCAAGTATTTTTGCAAATGCATGTGCCAGATATCTTGAAGAAAATACTTGTGCTGAATTTTACTTCAAGAGTAAAGGGCCGAAACAAAAAAGGCAAGGTGTCTCTTAACAGGCAGGATTTTATAATGCAACAGCCAACAACAGAATTGTTTGGGAGGCTACAATACACTACAAGGTAACCACCGCAAGCCCAAAAAAGAAAGAGAGGGAGGGAAGAAAGGAGCCCAGGAGCTGACCAGATTGACATCACAATACACATCCAATTACAAATAGGAAACCCCAATGGGAGAATGAGGGGGAAAGCAGCAGGGATAATGAGAGCAGCTTTATATGCCTAGTCCATGCTGGATGGTTTTAATGGGGATCTGGCAAGAAGTATTCAGCCGCCCAGACTGAACAAACAAACAAAAAACCCACTTACTCGGCTCAGTAGTGGGCTACTAGATGCAAAATGCAAGCCTTGCAGCTCTCCCCTTCTTTTATTAGAACTTGTCTTAAGGCATTCTGAGGTTTTGCACAAGCTTTTTCCACCCCCCTTGAGAACCATCAACCCGCGGTTGCAACACAAGAAAGCTGGAATGCACCAAAGATTTACGAGAGAAAATGGGGGGGGGGAGTGTGTGTGTAACAAGATTAGGAATATTTGTCTGCCAGTTCTCCCTCCCCTTTTTTTCAGCTCGTTAAAAAGGCCTTGCGATCTGACAGCTGCTCGCACAAAAAACAACTCCCCCTCCACCCTCTTCCCAATGTCTGACTTACTATCCTGGGCTCCTCCTCCTGCGGCTCTCTCAAGACACCCATCCCCGGGCATGCACGAAGTAGGCAATCGCCACTTTCCCCCTGATGTCTTGGGACGAAAGCACTAATGAAATTTTAAAAAATGCCCACCGACAGGCAGGCCTTCCACACCCCCTCGGCTTCGCTCCTCCCCACCCACTCCTACCACCTATAAAAGCCACCCTTCCGCGATTAAAAAGCCAAGCCGGTGCCGATCACCATCGGGAACGGAACGCAACGCGCGTCGGCTCGGTTCATACAAGCTCTCAGTTACACAACGTCTAAGAAGCAGGTCGGATCTCTTGTTAGGTATTCTTCCGTCCCGGTTAATCGCCTCTCAGAGGAAAGCAGCCCCTCTCCCACCTACGCGTCATGCCAAACTTCATCTCCATCCTCAGGCTGGAAGGAATTGGGGGAAGGGTGGAGAAAGGGACTCACCTTCTATCAATCTAACTTTCGATAGCTCCTCGCGCTGCCTGCAGACGTTTGGGGGCGGGAGGTGGGAGAAGAAGACTGAATCTTGCTGAGGGCTCTTGTTGTTGCTGAGGTTGTCTGTAGAATATTTTGCACCTAAAGAAGACACGCGTCACATGCCGATTGCTTTAATTTTTTTTTGTTTTAAAAAAAAAGCTGCCTCACGAAGCGAAGTCTTGCAGAGGTGATGGAGAAATACATATAAATGCAAAAATGGAGGGGGCGGGGAAGTGGAGGGGGGGAGAAACTGGAGAAGGAGGAGGCGGAGGAGAAAGCTGCAGCAACAAAAAAGGGGATGTGGGAAGAGAAGGGAGAGCCACGCAGGAATTGCACTCGGGGGCTGTGTGCACAAGGCGGCGGCAGCCCGGCGGCGGCGTATTGTTGCTGCTTCTGCTGACCCCGTTCTGTTGGTTACACTGACTCTGCCCGTGGCTCGCGCTCTTCCCAATGGAACGCCGCCTACTCCCCTCAATCGCTACATTGTTGACATTCGCAGGCTGACATCATCCTCCTCCTCCTCCTCCCGCCGCCGCCACTACCGCTACCCCCCTCCCCGCACACATACAGGCATACATCAAGCCCCGCCTTCCCCATTCACAATAACGTTGCGCAAATCGCGCAGCGTCCTCTCCTAAGGCAGCAGCGACGCGTACGTTGAAGAACCGGCGTACAGCCGCTCTGCGAATAGCAGCGCCTCCGTGGACGCTCACCCCGAAAAACTCTTTGCCGCATGCGTGCATCGTCTCGGCTTACCCCAGCTGCGGCGCTTCTCCTTCTCTCCCAACGGTTTTTTTTCCTCTTCTGTTCGCGCGGGGTTGAAAGGGATACTGGGAATTGTAGTCCTTTCGCCCAAGTTGTGAGTATATAAGAATAACTTGCGGATAGAGTCAGGTGGTTAGCCGTGTTGGTCTGACGAAGCATACCGAACTTGGAGTCCAGTGACTCCCTTAAGACCGACGAAGTTTTATTCAAGGTATAAACTTTCGTGTGCCCACGCACGTCTTCAGGTACAATGAAATTAAGTGGGAATTCATTTATGCAGCAGCGCAGCCTCGGAGGAAGACGAGAGTAGCAGCAGCCGCTCTGTGAAGCCAGAGGGTGAATGAGGTCATTCTTGGTAAAGAGGGGACTTACGATGCAGCTCCAGCCTTAGAGATATTCACACTTGCTGTGTTATTAATAGCACCGACCACAACAAGACTTAAAGTAAGCAGGAAGAAAACATAATGAGGTGTGACCACTAATCAATGAAACAAATGCTTGTATAGAATAGTAAAACGTAAACGTTATTAGAGAAAGCAAAACTTCAGTTGATTAAATATTTTATATAAAAAATATACACACTTACAAGTTTTTCTTAGTATGTCTCCTTTTATATTACCAATAACTGGATAACAAAACTGAGAAGTTCAAAGATTTTCTGTTTCATTTTCTACCTTACTGAGCCCACCTGACTGGTCATTATTTTGTTCAGTTGTTACATCAGTAACTCTGTCCAACCATCTCATCTTTTGCCGTCCTGTTTTTTTGCCTTGTCTTTCCCAGCATCAGGGTCTTCTCCAGTGGGTGCTCACTTCTCATTTGATGGCCAAAGTGTTTGAGCTTCATCATCTGACCTTCCAGGGAACAACAATCAGGGTTGATTTCCTTAAGGCTGACTGATTTGATCTTCTTGCAGTCCAAGGGACTCTCAAGAGTCTTCTCCAGCACCACAACTCAAAAGCATCTATCCTTCTACACTTGGCCTTCCTTATGATCCAACTTTCACAGCCATACATCACTACTGGGGGTCATTATTTACCTGCTTTTAAAATTGATTCATATGAATGCCTATCCATAACCTATAAGCAGGCCACATTTTGGGCGGGAGTTCACAGGAGCGGAGCTCCAGAACGTCTACATTTTATTGTGCATTTTCCTTTCTCACCGCCCCCCCCTCCTCCATACTGTCTTCTGGGCTCCATTGTTTAAACCACTTGTGAGAATTTTGCTGAAAGATTTGACAAACTTTCTAATATCCCCCCACACACACACACACAAAAAGGAAAATAACCAAAACATAAAAAGCAGACAGATGGAAATCTTCATCATGCCACTGTGGCCACATAGGAGAAACTAATTTTAAAAGTGTGATGGGAGTAAGGTTTTATTAAGACAATTATAATTCAGGAAGCATGTTAAGGTAGATGCTGAGCTGATATAATTCAGTACACCTTCTGGTGATGTCAGGGGTGGGGAATATGCAAATGAGTTTGCTAATGAGTTCCGGCACCTCTTTTTCTACAAAATTATTCCTGCCTGTAAGTAAAAATATGCCTGTATTATCCTTGCAATCTTTGCTTGCCAAACTGCATGTGGGGCCTGAAGTTTTCCAAGAGTGCAACTGATCTCCAGTCTTCAGAGATCTGACTGTTGCTCTGGTCTCTGGAGGAAATGGCAGCTTCAGGGAGTGGAATCTGTGAAATCATACCTTCACTGAGCTTCGTTCTGTTTCCAGGCAGTAATTTCTCAAGTCAGACTTGGCAGCCCTACATCATAACTGTGTAATAAAGGGTACTACGAACTCTCTTCCAACAGCCCTAGGCTTCACACTATCAAGAACTGTTGGGCACTGGTGTTATAAGTGGTTCAGCACATATTCTTTTGTTAGCATCACCTAAATGTAATTAAGAAACATGCTTTTGGGCCTTGATCTGGATAGCCACGGCAAACCCAATCTCCTCAGATCTTGGAAGATAAGCATGGTTGACTCTGGCAAATACTTGGATGGAAGATGGGTTTAGCCAGGATTTTTCAGTTCAGGGGGCTTTTAAAAATGTGGAGGGAACTTGAATTTTTTAAAAGCCCCAGACCTAAAAAAAAATCCTCGCTTCGCCTAAGAAGCCAGTTGCAAGAAAACCTGCTGCCTCTTGGTCTCCTGTTCTGCTCAGTGGGAGGAGGGGGAGAGGTGGGCAGGCAGACTACGTTTCTGTGCTTTAACAGCTAATTATAAAGCTGGCTGCAAGAAGCAGGGAGGGAGACCTACTGTATCTCACCTTTAGGTCCTACTCATGCCAAGTGAGATGGAGGAGAGAGATGGGACCAGCAGGCTGAGCCTCTGTGCTTTCACAGCTGGCTTTAAAATCAGCTGAGAGAAGCAGGGAGACCTGCCATGGCTGCCTTTTGTTCTCCCTGAGTTGGGGGCCTTGAGTTCAGGGGCCTATGTCAGAAGTTGGGGGCAGGGCCCCCTTGTGGCTATGGGCCTGATGGGAGACCTTGAAATATCAGAGGCAGGAGGCGGGGATGGGCTTTATTCAGCCACCTCTCTAAATATCCTCCATGCCCACAATAGGGGTCAGTCACCAAAAGTCAAGACTTCCAGATGCACACATACATGTAAATAACAACAACAAAACCGCACAAAGCTTCTGAGTTACTTAGAATTCTTTGTCATGATGGACACTGAGTAAAAAAAAAGGTCTGAAATATCTTGCAATGTATGATGTAAAAGTACAATCTCTGGATGGATCACAGAAACTTATGAAGACTTGATTAATTTAAGGCATTCAGGGTGCAAAACAAACAATAAAGAAGCCCATTGGCCAGGAGGCCAGTCATTAAAGGAGCTTGAGACACATTGGTGAAAACCCAGACAAGTCCTGTCCTTCTTTATAAGGCCTTCCTGGAGACAGACAAAGAGGAAAGAGACTAGGCTTTATCATCAGTGGTAGAGGGCAGATAGGGAGGGAGCCAGGGTGAAGGATTGTGTTGTAAAGTCATATTGAATTCAGTGTATGTCTTATTTATTTTTAAAATGTTATATCCATGTTGGCCAACTGTGGTCTCATCAAAGCAGCTTGCAAATAACAAGACGCAGAAATGTGTTTGCCATTAAGTCACAATTGGCTTATGGTGATCTTGTGATCAGGGCAAGAGCAATTCAGAGACGGTGATCAGGGCAAGAGTCATTCAGAGATGATTTGCCGTTGGTTGCCTCTGCATCATCCCCCTGGTGTTCCTTGGTGGTGCTGGTCTCCCATCCAAATACTAACCAGGGCATAGCTTCCAAGATCCGATGAGATTAGGCTAGCCTGGGCTGTCTAGGTCAGGATACAATACAGACATAAAAATTAACCCATACGACCTTTCAACTCTGGGGGAATAAATGACAAAGTCAACAAAATGAAAGCGTACCTAAATAAGACTTCACCTGGTGCTGATAGTTTAAGAAGCTTGTTGCCAGAGAATAGGTGCAGGGAGGGCACTGCATAATCAGTGTTCTGCCATTGTTAATGCTCCTCTCACTTTTGTTGAGAGAGAGTGAGCGCACAGGATTTCTTACAAAAGATCTGACTTGCCATTCAGGTATGTATGGGAATCGGCAGTCCCTTGATCCACAAGCCACAGAAGGCTTTAAAGGTAATCAGCAGCACTTTAAATTGAGCTTGGAAATGATCAGGCAGCCAGCACAGTTGTCATAAGACTGGCATAATATGATCTCTATAATTAACGTCAGTCTGCAATCTGGCTGCTGCATTTTGCACTAATTGAAGCTTCTGGACCATTTTCAAAGGCAGCCCCACATTTTCAAAGGCAACATTATAGTAATCTAACCTAGATATGATCAGAGCACTGATATCCATTGCTTTTAAATGAAAGAGTCACAGTAGGTATAACTGCTAAAGCTGGAGAAAGGTGCAATGTGCCACAGAGGAAATCTTTTCTTCCATCTGCAAATCTGGATCTAAAGCAGTAGCCAAATGTGAATGTGGTCCTTTGGGGCTTCAGAATCTTAACTGTACTATTGGTTTTAGAAAAGGAGCAAGTACCATCGACCATTGCTACACACTCCAGTTCTTGGTTGACAAATGCACGAGTTCTGGAGAAGGCATGTTGGAAACTGCCTTCATGGACCTAAAATCAGTGTTTGATACTATCTCTAGACCCCCAGCTATGAGAAAAGCTGAAGAAATATGGCATTGCCCCACGTCTTCTTTACTTAATTCAAGAAATTTACAACCACCCTTCTTCCTGGGTTAGATGTGGGAAGTTAGGACAGCTACTGGAGCCATTTACCCTAAACAAAGGAGTCAAGCAGGGATGTTTACTTGCGCTCCTGTTGTTCAATTTATATATAAATAACCTCAGATCCTATCTCTTAAAGGAAGCATGTCATCTTCCACATTTATCCAAGCACAACGTTCCAGGCCTTCTGTATGCTGATGATGCAGTGATAGCGTCTAGAATCAATAGTGGGCTTCCACAAGCTGATAATTTTTTTGAGTTTGACTTATCATGAGGGCTTGTCTGTCAATGTGGCAAAATCCAAGGTCATCACAGTATTCACCAAAAGTAAAAGGGGGGGAATCTTCAAATGGGACATAGCTGGCCAACCTATGGAACAGGTCAATCACTTTATTTTATTTATTATTTTATTTAGTAGGCTTATATTCTGCCTTTTCCTGTAAATAGGCTCAAGGCGGATCACAACATATAAAAATAACAATAAAAACCTACATATCAAAGTTAAAACACCAAATTAAAATTAACAGTAAAAACAATAAATAAAATGCATCACCAGCGGACAGGGCACAGCATATCAATAACCAGCTGTAGGCCCACCTTAAATGATGGTAATAACAATAGGATAGCACTGTAATAAAGCATGATGTCACCAGAAGGGAGGCCAAATGATGGAATAATAGGACGCCTGCTGCCTCAACCATAGGCCTGGTGGAACAGCTCCTTCTTGCAGGCCCTTCCTGGGAATCCACTCTTACATGGAAGCATCATGCCTGGGAAGCATCTCTTACATGGAAAATACTCTTGGATTTAGCAAGGAATACAGCCTTAAGAGTAGGGAGGATAATTGTGAAATACTCATCAGAAGTAAATTTGTCCTCTCGGCCTTTAAGGTATTTAATGCTAAGGTTCTAAACCAATTCCTATACAGCACAGAATTGTGGGTTCTGGCCACATCTGAAAAAAATGGATCAAGTATGACTTTGTCTGACATTTATTGACTACTCCCAGATGTGTCTCAGACATAGCACTGAGAGTGGAACTAGGCGAATTATCGATGGAAGCCAGGGTTTGGATCAAAACATTTCTCTTCAAAGTAAAGGTTCTAAAATCTGAGAGAAGATCTACACTACTTGGACTTATCCAGGCAGATAAACATTATAGCCAATGGACCAACTGCTGGAAAAGAAAATGAAATGCCTAGGAATAACAAATGTTATGATTAAGAATAGAGAAACTAAAGACATTATAAGACAAATTAAAAAGTGTGTAAGGAAGCTGGATGTTACAAGTATGTCTGTTAGCGCATGCAAGGTATGTTCATCGCTTCATTTGGGAATTGCCCTCCCGATGCGACTGCCAAAATATTTTTATCAACTGACAATCCCAAATCTAAGATGAGCTTTTACTTTTGCAAGAATGAATGCTCTTCCCTTGGCGGTTTTGGAGGGCTGATATAATAGGGTATCATACTCTAATGAAACATGTTCATATGATAAAGAAGAAGACTGCAGATTTATACCCTGCCCTTCTCTCTGAATCCCAGACTCAGAGCGGCTTACAATCTCCTATGTCTTCTCCCCCCGACAACAGACACCCTGTGAGGTAGGTGGGGCTGAAAGGGCTCTCACAGCAGCTGCCCTTTCAAGGACAACTCTTGTGATAGTTATGGCTAACCTAAGGCCTTTCAAGCAGCTACAAGTGGAGGAGTGGGGACTCAAACCCGGTTCTCCCAGATAAGAGTCTGCATACTTAACCTCTACACCAAACTATTGAACATATAATTATGAAGTGCCCTATATTTAACAAGTTGAGGGCTAATTTAGCCACCCCTTTACTTAAAAATATGGAATTGCAAGTCCAGATGTCATGGCTACTATTGGATACAGATGATCGTGTCACCATCTCAGTGGTAAAATTCATATGCGCAATAATCAAATATAAGAAAAATAATACTGGGGTAAGGTCTTTTAAAATAATTTTTGTTTCTAACTTCTGCTTAAGGCAATAGCCATATGAGCAGTACTAGACAGATAGAACTGTACTATTGAAATAAATGGAACCTACAATTATTGACTTGTTTAGGACTAAATTTCTATGGCCAACTCATTCCTAAACTTAATTGTGTGCAAAGAATTGTGAAATCTTGCCATGCTCTGATAATTGTGGAAAAGCTGTTTAAAGCTCCTATCGAAATGAAGGAAGATAAAAGTATTACCTTGTTGCTGTGTTTGCTGTGCTTTAAAAAAATTACATATAAGAAGATTTTGATATTGTGGACTGAGTATCATTGTTTGGTTTCCTCAGGAGTTGGACTGGGGATTCCATTGAAGTGGAAGGGCTTTTTGAAATATCCCAGGACTGGATTTCCAATTTATCTTGTTCTGTCCTTCTAATGCAGGGGTGTCAAACTCATTTGTTATGAGGGTCGAAACTGACATAAAAGAGACCTTGTTGGGCCAGGCCACGTCTGGTTGGGCCGAGCCATGTCAGGCCAGGCCATGTGTGTACCTATTTAAGATTAGGTTGCAGAGATATAAATTCTATAAAGAACACAGACAAACACAATTTTTTTTTAAATTAAAACATGCTTAAAATATTAACACTCATTGGTCTTAAAGGTACTTTCTTTGTATTTCTCCCATGGGATCCAGGGAACGGGGCAAAGGAAACTCTGGCTCTTTCCTTTCTTCCCCAGGGACTTGGGCAGGGGGGAAGAGCCTCAGTCAATAGAAGGAAGAGAGGCTTGGTTCAGTAACTCTGCTGTGCAATTGAGAGAGCCTGGCAAAGCAAGCTATTCCTTCCCAAGGGAGGAGCCTCAGCCAATGGAGAAAATACAGGTTTTGTTATGTAGCTCCTGTGCAATTGAGCAAGTCTTGCAAAGCAAGCTGTTATGTAGAAGGAAGTAGATGACAGCCAGTTGCTCAGAGGCCTGATAGGAGCACCCCAGGGGCCTGATTCGGCCCCTGAACTGCATGTTTGACACCCCTGTTCTAATGCACTAAGATTGGGGTGTTTGCTTGTCAGGGTATGAAATTTGTAATATTTTGTATGGGAGTGTGTATTAAGAATTTGTAAAAAATTTTACTGTTTATTGTTTTATTGGTGAGGCTGGTCAGCATGGAACCTTTTGCGTTTTTTTTTCCTGTCACTCTCTGCCGTGTTTCTCTGTTTGATTTGCACACCCTCCTCCTTGGGGCAGCTGGGCGTTTATAACTTTTTTTTAATGGCACTAAAATATTGTTATACCCATATAATATTGTGAATTCTCAGTTTTCTTCCCCCCCTCTTTTAAGAGTAAGTCTATCCCTTTCCATTGGGAGATATGCCTTTCCCTTTATATGTCCTCAAAGGAAAGAGATAGGGACTGATTTCACACTCACCTTACACCACTCTCACATTCGTCTTCTCAGCATGGCTTCCTTCCAATTTCCCAATGTCTGCCCCAGGGCTGCAGCAAGTGTCGGCATTTTTGCGCAGCAAACAGAAACTGCTAAAAACCAGTTTCTTTTTGCTGTGCAAAAATGCCGATGCTTGCTGCAGCCCCAGGGCAGATTGTGGGAAATCAGAAAGAAGCCACGCTGAGAAGACGACCATGAGAGAGCAGTGTATGGTGAGTGCGAAATCGGCCAGAGACTTGCTTTTTTAAAAAGACTGGGGATTTAGAGGACACGTTACACCTAGCATTATAACATGATGTCAATATAATGACATTCTAGTGCCATTTCTAAAATTAAAAAAGCCTCCAAGTGGTGGTAAGAGGAAACAGCCATTACTTCCAAGGTTTACTATGATATTTCCCAAAACTTCATAGCAAAGCAGGTTTGAGGAGGGTTGGATAAAAGCCAGAGAAACCCCAGGAGTTGAACAAATTCACCTTGATGCTGTAGAGAATTTTTAAAAAAACCCAGCTGCTTGCTTTCCAACAGCATTGTACCCTGGGCAGATAACCCATGTGGAAACAGCCATAGTAGGGGAGTTTGTTATTCAAAAACCTTTGAAATCAATAGCTGAATTCAGTGGACTTTTCTGCTAAGCATGTCATTTTGGAAGAATTATAAGGAGGGGATTTTCTTAATTGCAAAGAGTTGGCTTCAACAAGCCAGTGAACAAAATTTTCTTCTTCTCAGTTGATGAGATGTGGATGTAACCTTTCTTAAAGGATATTTGCATGCATCTCAAGATGGAACAATACTGTTATGGTTATACTATGCCAAAACTTAACATGCAACAAGGCACATTAGTTCCGTTTTAGGACTCCAGAGGCAACAGTACAAGGTGTTTCTGCAGAAAATTTTGAAGGAGCTAACATCAATCAAATCTCAGTTCTGAAGTTTTTCCCAGAAAACTGTAAAAAGTTTAACATTGCTAATGAATACTTCGGATTTAATTTGAGACAGAGTACCCCAGGTAGCTCATTCCATGGATTAGCCAAGAGGATTGATGAATTGAATCTATCTTCTTCAGTACTAAATAATCATAGATCTGCCCCCCTTCCTGCAGGGAATTAAGCTCCTGCAGGGCATTCTATGTTTAAAAATGTCTCCATTCAGATTTTCATTCAGCACCATCTTTATCTGCTTTGTTCTTCCTACCCTTTGACAGAACAGACAATTTGCTGAGGCTATTGTTTCATTAGTGTGAGGAGGAAAGTTTTTTTTTTTTTTTTTTAATGAGTCATGCTATGTGTAGCAGATGGTATTTAAAATGAAGCTATAAAGATATGAAAATACAAATAAGGTTGAGATAAAAGATTGCCGGTAATGAGACTGATGGGAGTGAAAGCCAATAGAAATGGAGTAGGTCAGATGAAAGTAGCAGCCCAGCCAGCATATCACAGGACTTGCGCTGAGAAGATCTGTGAAAGAAGTAATGTAATGAACATGGGTAGATGGGAAGCAGAGAATGACCAATCGAGAAATCATAGTTGTTGGGGAAGCAGAGAGGCTATGAGGGAAGCAGTGTACTAAAATCAAAGTTCTAATCTAGACATATTAATTTATGGTTTGCATAGTTAAAATATAGTTGAGGGACAGAAGTTGTTTGCAAGTCAAGAAATGGCATAATAATTTCAAAGAGTAATGACAACCACATTAAAGGGATAACCAGATAAGTAATCATAGAAAAATGCCCAGTGACTATTCTTGAGATGTAGGATATGTCACATGTACAAGTATCAATTGATCTTGACTGCAATTAATTTTTTGTGCAGTGACCTCTTCTTTGGGTGGTGATTATGTCACACCAGAAGCCATGGGGGTTGTGGGAGGTCAGGGGATCAAATAGGCTTTTGTCCACTCTGTGGGGTCCATAAAGCAAACTATACGTGTCATGATGATGATGAAGAAGAATTGCAGATTTATACTCCGCCCTTCTCTCCGAATCAGAGACTCAGAGCGGCTTACAATCTCCCATATCTTCTCCCCTCACAACAGACACCCTGTGAGGTGGGTGGGGCTGAGTGGGCTCTCACAGCAGCTGCTCTTTCAAGGACAACCTCTGCCAGAGCTATGGCTAATCCAAGGTCATTCCAGTAGGTGTAAGTGGAGTTGGGAATCAAACCCAGTTCTCCCAGATAAGAGTCCACACACTTAACCACTACACCAAACTGATGTGCTGTGTTTGCTTCCCACAACCATAAATTATGCAATCAAGTTTCCCACATTTGTGGAAATCACAGGGTCAACATACCTTGAGTTCAATTAATGAGCCTCACCCTGGGAAAACCACCTTTGTGATCATAGTGTCTCTCCTGCCAGGTAGATGAAGAAGATGATATTGGATTTATATCCCGCCCTCCACTCCGAAGAGTCTCAGAGCGGCTCACAATCTCCTTTACCTTCCTCCCCCACAACAGACACCCTGTGAGGTGGGTGGGGCTGGAGAGGGCTCTCACAGCAGCTGCCCTTTCAAGGACAACCTCTGCCAGAGCTATGACTGACCCAAGGCCATGCTAGCAGGTGCAAGTGGAGGAGTGGGGAATCAAACCCAGTTCTCCCAGATTAGAGTCCGCACACTTAACCACTACACCAAACTGGCTCTCCGAGTATGTGTTTGCTTCCCGTCAAGAGGTGCCATTCATAGGGAAGAGCAACACCATGCCTTGTGCCTAATATTGAGGCCACTGGTATCAGGGGCAGAGGCCAGACTTCATTCCTCCTTGACCTGTATTCTTACCTGTTTTTACTTTCATTCAAAGAAATGACTGGCTCCTCGACTTTTACATGAGAAAGTAAATCAGTCAGCCATAAAAGCTTTTCCAGGCACTGTAGTTTTCCTGTGGCAATTGCACAACCATGATTGAACTGGCCAAATGATATTGCCATGGAAACATTTTTATTGTGAAGGAATTTTTGTTTACTGGTGTTCAAGCCACTAATATATGTTGCTGAAAAAACAGTGCAAATTGTGAAGAGCTCCAAGAGGATCTTTCCAAACCAGATGAGCAAGCAACACCCAGGCAAATGAGGTTCAGTGTTAAGTAAGTGTCAAGTGATACACATTGGGGCAAAAAATTATGAACTTTATGTATATAACTATGGGGCCTGAACTGATGGTGACTGATAAGGAGAAGGATCTCGGGGTTATGATTAAAATAATTTTGTGCATTAAAATGATCAGTGTGCAGCAGTGGTAAAAATAGCCAGATGCTACACTGGAGGGTTATCAGGAAAGGGACTGAAAATAAAATGATTACAATGATAACACCATTGCAGCAATGTTTGCGATGCTGCCTATTTCATTTTTTAAAAAGGATACTATAGAGCTGTATAAGGTGCAGAGGACAACCTAAAAGTGATCACAGGGTTGAAATCTTACATTCTAATAGCGGTTAGTTAATCTTTGTATACTTAAATCTGGTGACTGGAGCTGTGAACAGAAAAAAACAAATCTTTCTACAAACCTGAAAAAAGGCCCCAGGTTTGCAGAAAAATGTGAAATCTAGAAAAAATACATTGGCTTTAAAAACCTGAAAATGATAAACAAAGTGCTTGTAGCTTTAAGCACTGAATTCCCTCAGTGGCTTTTGCTAGCAACACAATATTCCAGGCTGGGTTTATGTGAAGAAAAGGGCAGGGGGTAAGGTTTCCAGGTACTCAAGTTCTGCCAGTGAGGGGTGAGAGGGAGGTGGAGCTCCACCCCCAAACAGCAGTGTCACAGCACAACACTGTCAATGTGATGACATCACAAGGAAGTGATGGCATCATGCTGGCAACATCACATGGGATACTCTGGTATAAGGGCAAAATTCTATGGTAAATTTGCCCTCAAACCATGATGTCATAGCTTTGGCAATGTTGCTGTTTGGGGGTGGGGTTGTCCCCTCTGGTCAGCTTGGCAGCAGTGGGAAGGAGCACATGAAATCGGGGGATCCCCTGCTCCCAAATGGGAATGAGAGGGGCAGACACATGCCTGAATTCCAAGCGGAGAATTCACTGCTTGGAGTTCAGCTCCCCACCCCTGCCTTCTTGCAAAAAGCATTTAAAGGAACCCTTGAAGTGCAGGCATGTGGTGTGCTGGTCCCCATGATGCCATCATGTTGGGGACATCCCCCCTCTCCAGAAACACCCCCCCCCAAGTCTTCCACCAGCGATAACAAAGGACTTGGCAACCCTACTGGAGAAGGTGGGGTTTGAGGAGAGAAGGGACCTCAGAGGGGTATAATATCATAAACTCCACCCTCCAGAGCAGCCATTTCCTCCATGGGAATTTGGGTTGCCAGCCTTCAGGTGGAGGCTGGAGATCACCTGGAATTACATTTACAACTACTATTCAGATGACAGAGATCAGTTCCCCTGGATAAAATGTCTGCTTTGCAGGGTGAACTCTGAGGTATTATACCCTCTTGAGTTCAATTCACCCCCCCCAAACCTCACCCTTCCAAGCCATTCCAAGGTATGTTTGTGGAAGAGCACCTCATTTCGTTGCTCTCTTTTTGTGGAGAACAATGACAATAAATTTATCTATCTATCTATCTCCATCCCCAAATCCCCAAGAATTTCTCAACCTGGAACTGGCAACCCTAATGAGTGAACTGATCTCTGTAGCTGGGAGATCTGTTGTGATTCCAGGACATTTCCAAGCCGTGCCTGGAATCTGGCAACCCTAAGAGTTAAGGAAGCAGATAAGGGGAAGAGGCTATTAGGCTTTCAGGCAAGGGGAAGAGGAAATAGTGGGAGAGAAGAGAAGGATATGAGATTCTGCCCACAAATCCTTGTGGGTTCCCACCTACCTTGCATATAAGTAGCAACTAAAGACTGTTCAGGACTTTCCATTTTAGAAAAAAAAAGATAACTCCTGAGGGGTATATTGAACTATTCATCAGGTCATCAAACTGGATGTAGAGAACTTTCCTCCTTCTTCCAGATACTAGAATTTATTATTGGGACACCCTGTGAAGTTGGTTGTCAGTAAATTCAAGGGGATAAGCAAAAGTACTCCACACAGCATGTTAATTAACTCACTGTTATACAATGTGTTGATGGCTACTAGATACTTTTCAAAAAGAACTAGACAAATTAATGGACAACATAGTCTTCATTGGCTATTAGCCATGGTGGCTAATGGGGCCTCCATATTCAGAGGCAAAGTGCCAGTTCCTGTAGGGCAAGAACAGAGAGAGGTTTTGAAGTGTGCCCCTGCTATGCGTCTTCCAGGGCACCGATGTGACTATTGTAAATGAAAAAAAGACGCTGGACTCAATAGACCATTGATCTGATGCGGCAGCATTCTTACATTCTTATGTTGTGAAATTATACCTGTGAAACTAAAAATCTTCTCAAGTTGTTTATTGAAAAATACTTCTGAAATGAGATTTCAAAACTCATTTGGCATATAATGTTGGGCACTAGCTTTTCAAGGGGTAAAAAAAAGCTAAATATTTGACTGATGTAGGACAACCAAGCTAAATATCTGATTGTGGCAAATACCTGTAGAAGTGGAATGTCACAAGCTATAAGGAATAATTTTCAATCATTAGAGGAAAATATGGTGAAAAACCCCCTAGATAAGCTACAATAGCTCTTATTGTTTTTGTTCAAATTTGCTGGTTACTTTGAACCAGTATAGGCCAGAAGCCTTTTTTCTTTCTTTCTCTTTTGGAGTAATGGACTTGCTTGCTACAAATGATTTTTCAAACACATTCTTTCCTCCCTCTTGTTGCAAAATTGGGACAGTGTTAGTGAGACAACTTTCTTTGTTTTAAATGTGAAATACACATTGGGTATTTGCTCTCTGACAATTTTGATACAAAGTGATGACAAAGAACAATTAGTACTTGATTATTATGCAGCAAAATGCCTTTTCCTTTCAAAATGACTGCAGAGTACAGTTCCCCCCCTCCTTGTGTGTGTTTAAATCTGATGCAGCATTGTTCTAAAAATAGTTCTGAACAGCCCACCATACTCTGTGCAAAGCAAGGCTTTGACATTCTATTCAACTTGATGCAAAAAGATTTTCCCGTCATATAAAAGGTCCTTTCCGAAATATTTAACATGATGAGTCTAGAAATGTCTTTGGACAAGATAGAAGGTTTGCTCAAGTGACCTCAACATCTTTTTAATCTTTAGATATCATTGTTCAATGTGCTTACATGAAAACAGAAACACACTCTGGCTGCACTCATCTGTGACATCGCAGAACAAGCAAGTCAAGAAATCCATCTCTAAAAGGCTTCATTTTTTTGAGCATAGCTGGCTCACTATAGGATGATAAAATTCCTTTAGGGCAAAGATGAGCTACATCAAAGCAACAATATAGCCAGGCAGGCTTTGTTAGTGCATCTTCTTTTACCTTCATTACTAGCCTCATCTTGCCTTTAATTTATCCAGAAATTTCAGTAATTCCGAATCTTTTATTAGGCCTGTGTAGTCTATACAAAAATATCAAAATACAAAGCTCTTTGGATATCAGATGATTTCTCTTTAGCTATGAATGGAATGCTTTGTGTGGATAGTAGCCCCTTACAAGGGTTTTCATGCATCTTTGCTTTTACATTCTTCCCGGACCACATCATTTGGGTCTGAGTAAAAAGGACCATTACATGATTTACAAAAGCAACAGACAGAATTGTGACGTATGAATCTGGAGAGTACTCAGAAGTAAGTGCTATTGATTTCATAATATGGCATTTATTTTCAAGTAAAGTATCATATTTAAGAATTAATATAAGACTTGGAAAATAATTCCCTATTTACACTCTACTACTTAAGTACCAAGAAGAATATCTTTTCAAATACCTTTCCAAAATTTGTTAGTCTTAAAGGAGCCACTGGACTCAAACTTTGTTTTCAAATGACATCACTTATTATCATCTAAGAAACATTTAAAAGATCCCTCTGAGTGGATCTGTGCTTTACACATCATTGTTTTTGCTGCGGGTTTGCTAGTGTTATGTGTGAATGACACATGCAGGACCATAAATGTCTGATAACACAGGTGACATTCTAAATTCATCAGTTTGTTCTTTAGATGGCTGCTGCAGATTAAACACTGGTGTAACTGGGAAACACAATTTTCATGTAAACTATGTACAGTTTCCTTAAACCATGGCTGCATTTAGAGTGGTCAATACTAGTGAAAGTTTGGTTTTCAATGAATCAAGAAAGTGTGTTTAGGACAATAGCTTAAATCACCATGCCACACACTGGCGAAGTAGGATAACTGTGTAGATACCAAAGGCCTTACAACATCTGTATCTCAAGCGGTGATCTCCCACACCACTGGAAACTCTGCTATTGAACTGTGAAAGTTTGCAAATTCTCTTTTCATATGTCATTGGAACTGATGTTCCCAGCTCTCCCTCCCCACCCACTAAGTGTTCACACAAAGTTTAAAGTAACTCAAATTCTGGTCTCTTTTCAAACATAATAGGTTGGGTCCTAACTGCTTCCAGCTCAAGGAATGTGGACTTTTGTCATGTTCTTCTCTGTTCATGCAGTTCCTTTGGATCCCTGAAAGGAAGTAGGATTGCCAGTGTCCAGTTGGGGGCAGGGGATTCCCCCTGGTTTGGAGGCCCTCCCCCTGCCTCAGGATTATCAGAAAGTGGGGGCGGGTCTTGAATGTCCACTGGGCACTCTGTTATACCCCACTGAGACTGGTCCCCACAGGATACAATGGAGTATTGATCTTGAGGGGGGGGGCTGTTTTCTGAGGTAGAGGCACCAAATTTTCAGCATCTTGTGCCTCTCTTCAAAAAACCTGAAAGTTCAAAACGATTGGTCCAGGGGTTCAGTTTTATGAGCCTCGAAAGCAGATGCCCTCATCCTCCATTATTTCCTGTGAAGGGAAAACATTTAAAAGGAGTTGGTCCCTTTGAATGTGATGGCCAGAACTCCCTTCAGAGTTCAATCATGCTTGTCACAACTGTGCTCCTGACTCCACTCCCCAAGTCTCCTGGCTCCACCCCCAAAGTTCCCAGATATTTCCTGAGTTGGACCTGGCAACCCTAGAAGAACATTCCTGGACATCTGGGACCAGTGTTCCCTCTAAGCTGAGTTAGCATGAGCTAGCTCACAGATTTTTAGTCTCCAGCTCACATATTTTTATCTTAGCTCAGGAAAAAATGGCCCCAGAGCACAATAATTTATGCAGTGTAGTGTATGGCGTTCGTAGAACGCCATCATTCCTGACAGCGCAACCATTTCGTTATAACGCACCATCGATAAAGCGTTAGTCCGCTAAAGCCGCGGAGGCAAAGATGACAACCCGACGCCTCCGCGAAGAGCGCTGGTCATCCGCCAATCACAGCGAGTGGCGGGAAATATGGCTGGCCAGCATTGGACTGGCCAGCAGGGTGAATAGTTCCGGACCTGTATATATGCGGGACCCGGCCCGCGTGTTCTCTCTCTTACCTCGTGTTTGTACCATGCAATAAACTATGTTGCCCTACGTGCGTCTCTCAGACTGGTACATAACAGTGGCGACGAGGATGGGATTTTAGCCCTTCGACAAGGGCTACGAAGGAGACGCCCGGGCAACTCGCCGTCCCATCGCTTCATCGCTGTATCGCTACTTCGCAACGACCGCCGCCATGACCAGTACCAGCGGGAACACCGGTCACATCGAAGCTTTCGACCACACGAAGCCCGAGGGATGGGAATCCTATTCGGAGAGAGTCGATTGCTACCTGAGGGCGAATCGAGTAACCGAGGACAGCATGAAGCGGGACGTGCTCCTGAGCGTCTGCGGGGCCGCCACCTTTGAGATCGCAAAGGGTCTCTCGGCGCCCGCCCGCCTCACGGAGAAAACGTACACGGAGGTCGTCCGCCTCCTCACGGGCCATTTCCTGCCGCAGCCGTCGCGGGTGGCCCGACGGTTCCTCTTCCACAAGAGGGACCAGACCCAGGGAGAATCCGCTGCAGACTACCTGGCCGCCCTGCGCCAGATCGCCGGAAGCTGCAACTTCCCGAATTTGGAAGAGACCTTGGCCGACCGGTTCGCTTGGGGCCTCCGCGACGAGAGGCTCCAGCAAAAGCTCTTCGCAAAGGAAGAGCTCACGCTTCAGGGCGCTTTCAGCGAGGCCGTGGCCTTCGAGCGCGCCTCCCGGACGTTCTCCAGGGCCAAGTCGGAAGCCGTCCACCACGAGGAGCTGGACCCCCATCACCCGGACGAAGGAGAAGCGCTCCAGATGCACCGCTCTGCAAGACCAGCCTCCCGAGCCCCACAGCGGCCCCGGGCGAACGAAAGATCGAACCAACGCAACAACGAAGGAGTGAACTGCGCCAGTTGCGGCGACCCCCACGACCGGCGGGACTGCAAGTACAGGACCTGGGACTGCAGGAGCTGCGGGAAGACCGGTCACATAGCGCGGGCTTGCCGAGCCAAGCCCCACCGCCCGCGGCCAACCACGCACCACGAGGCCGCTGAGTTCCCCTCCACGGCCTCCACCATGCTACAGGTACTGAACCTGCCCCTAGCCACCCCCAACAAGATTAAAGTGTCGGTCCGCATAGAGGGGGCCCCCTGCCTCATGGAGGTGGACTCGGGCTCCTCCATCTCCATAATTGCGGAGGAGACCCTGAGGCGGTTACACCCCGGCTACAAGAGACTGCTGCGGCCGGCCGACTTTGTACTGCGGGACTTCCAGAAAAACCCGGTCCAGATCGCGGGGTGGGCGAGGGTGCGCGTGGAGCGAGGGTCTTTCAGAGGCCCGCTAGATATCCTGGTAGTCAAGCGACCACTGGCGACCCTGTTGGGCCTCACGTGGTTCGGCCCCTTAGGAATCAGAGTTGAGGTGTCACAAACGACCATGGCCGGGGGGTTCGGGGAGGTGTGCCGAGAATTCCCAGAGGTTTTTGACGGGTCGTTGGGCAGCTACAAGGGCCCGGCCATCTCCCTGCCGCTCGACCCCACGGTCAGACCAACCCGGCTTAAGGCAAGGAGAGTCCCCTTCGCCCTAAAACCTAAAATCGAGGCTGAGCTGGACCGCCTAGTAGCACAAGGGGTCCTAGAGCCAGTCGATTACGCCATGTGGGAAACCCCCATAGTGACTCCGGTCAAACCGAATGGGGACGTGAGGATTTGTGCCGACTACAAGTGCACAATCAACAAGGCGCTCCAGGACAACCCCTACCCGGTGCCGGTTGTCAGCCACGTCCTGGCCGCCCTTGCGGGGTCCAAAATTTCCGGGAAGTTGGACTTGGCACAAGCCTACCAGCAGCTTCCGGTGGACGCCAAAACGGCCGAGGCACAGACGATTGTGACCCATAGGGGGGCGTTCAAGGTGAACCGGCTACAGTTTGGGGTCAGCGTAGCTCCGGGGATCTTCCAAAGTATAATGGACGCTCTCCTCAAAGGAATCCCAGGAGTCCAGCCCTTTTTCGACGACGTTTTAATCGCCGCCCCGAACCCTGAGGAGTTCAGCAACCGTCTCAGGGAGGTGCTCCGTCGTTTCCAAACCGCTGGACTCAAGGTGAAGAGGGAGAAGTGTTTGCTGGGGGTACCGCGGGTGGAGTTCCTAGGATTCGCCGTGGACGCAGAGGGAATCCACCCGACCGAGGAGAAAACCAGGGCCATCGTACAAGCCCCAGCCCCCACGAGTAAAGCGGAGCTACAGAGCTTCCTGGGGGTGCTCAACTTTTATCACACATTCATACCCCACAAAGCGGCCATCGCGGAACCCCTACACCGGTTACTGGACAAAAAAGCTCCTTGGGTGTGGGGGAAGAAGCAAGCCGCTGCGTTCCAGGCAGTGAAGGACGTCCTGGTCTCTAACGCGGTGCTTCACCACTTTGATGAGCGCCTTCCAGTCATTCTGGCATGCGATGCATCGCCGTACGGGGTGGGCGCTGTTCTGGGGCACCAACTATCGGACGGCCGGGAGGTACCGGTCGCCTACTATTCCCGCACCTTAACGTCAGCGGAGCGTAATTACGCTCAAATAGATAAGGAAGCCCTGGCGATTGTAGCGGGGGTTCACAAATTTAACGATTATTTATACGGTCGCAAGTTCACGATAGCGACCGACCACAAGCCTCTCTTGGGTCTGCTAGCCCCCGACCGGCAAACCCCCCAAATCCTGTCTCAGAGGGTGCTGAGATGGAACCAATTTTTAAATTCATACACCTACACACTGGTACACAGGGCGGGCAAGGCAATGGGCCACGCCGATGCACTCAGTCGTTTACCGCTGCCAGACACGGGGCCCGACCCAGCACCAGCCCACCAGGTGATGTCAATAGAGGCACTCCCTGACCAGCCCATACACGCTGCCGAAGTGGCAAAGGCCACAGGGAAAGACAAAACCCTAGCGAGGGTGCTCGACTGGGTGGTGAGGGGGTGGCCAGAGAGGGACCTGGGGGGAGAGTTCAAACCGTACAAAATGAGGCGGGAGGAACTCGCGGCCCACAAGGGGTGCCTGCTATGGGGGAGCCGGGTGGTGGTTCCCCCTGCCCTTCAGAAAAGGGTCCTTGCATCACTACATGAAACGCACCCGGGCATGGTGAGGATGAAGGCCCTAGCCAGGAGCTATGTGTGGTGGCCGGGAATGGACGGAGAAATAGAGGACTGGGTCCGGAGATGCAGTGCGTGCCAGGAATCGCGGCCGGACCCACCCAGCGCCCCGGCCACAAGGTGGGAAACCACTAGGAAACCCTGGTCCAGGCTCCACATAGACTTCGCGGGGCCGTTCCAGGGGCAGATATTCCTTATAATCGTGGATGCATACACAAAATGGTTGGAGGTCCTCCCTGTAGCATCCACATCCTCAGCAGCCGCCATCCGAGCCCTGCGCCGGGTCCTATGCACCCACGGCATCCCAGACACCCTGGTCTCGGACAACGGGGCCGCCTTCACCTCGGGAGAGTTCCAGGCTTTCCTTCAGAGGTACCTCATAAGGCACATCAGGTCGGCCCCCTTTCACCCCGCCACCAACGGCCAGGCCGAGCGGATGGTCCGCACCACCAAAGAGGCCCTGGGCAGGATCGTGCAGGGTGACTGGGATCACAGGCTGGCCGCATTCCTTTTTGACAACAGGGTCATCCCAAACCCAGCCACAGGGGTCAGTCCAGCTGAGCTCCTCATGGGGCGCAAGCTCGCCACAAGGCTTGACAGGCTGCACCCCGACCGTGCAGCTGACACAAGAGGGTCCCCCGAGGTCCGCGAGGCAGCCAGGGGGTTCTTTGCCGGGGATCCAGTGTTCGCCCGCAACTACGCCGCGGGACCCGAATGGGTGGCTGGGCGGGTGCTACGAGTCGTGGGCTCCCGTCACTATGAAGTATCCACTGAGGGGGGCCTGATCCTACGCCGGCACATCGACCAGATGCGCCGCAGAACCCTACCCGAAGCACCCACAGAAACAAGAGGGGCAGCCCAACCCGAGGAGCCTACCACAACCCCGCCGCCATCCATGACGCTGCCACCTCCTACAGGGGCCAACCAAGCCCCCGAACTCGCCCCGCAACCCTCGGATGCTCAGGCTCCCGAGGAGACGCCGGGGCCCGAAGTCATCACGACTCCGCAAGCCACCCCACGACATTCGACTCGAGAGCGCCGGCCTCCCACCTACCTACAGGACTATGTTACTAACTAAGGGGGGAGGGGTTTAGTGTATGGCGTTCGTAGAATGCCATCATTCCTGACAGCGCAACCATTTCGTTATAACGCACCATCGATAAAGCGTTAGTCCGCTAAAGCCGCGGAGGCAAAGATGACAACCCGACGCCTCTGCGAAGAGCGCTGGTCATCCGCCAATCACAGCGAGTGGCGGGAAATATGGCTGGCCAGCATTGGACTGGCCAGCAGGGTGAATAGTTCCGGACCTGTATATATGCGGGACCCGGCCCGCGTGTTCTCTCTCTTACCTCGTGTTTGTACCATGCAATAAACTATGTTGCCCTACGTGCGTCTCTCAGACTGGTACATAACAGCAGTAGCCCACAACTTTAATACCAGTAGCTCACAAAATAAAATTTTTACTCACAAGACTCTGCAGCTTAAAGGGAACATTGTCTGGGACCCACATGAATGAAGAGTTGAGAGGCTGCAGAGAATGATTTTGTCCCCTTCTCTATCCTGACTGCAGCATTCTCAATCTATGCTGGTGCCAGAATTTTGGGAATATGTGTCCTAGTGGTGGCAAACATCTGTGCTTCTATTAATTGTAGTTAGGATCCAACTCTGTTTTAGGTTCATGTTATAACATGTTTGTCATACTAGTGCCAGGATTGGCTACAGTTTCTTGTTGTCAGTACACTTGGTGGCAAATGCCTATTGCTGTGAAATGTGTCAAAAGACTTAATACAAGTATCTTTTTATCTGTATAATTCACTTAACACAGAATAAGTAATCCTTATTGCATCTAGTCAGATTTCCCATTCATAGTTTTAGTATATGACTCAATTAGATTGAATGGGTGGTTTGCTATTGATACTAGTATGAGCAAGAGTGCACCCTGTCATCATTGTTATTATTTGAATGTGGATTTCATTTCATTTTTGACAGATGTTCTTGCAATTCTGTGTTAATCGGTATTTTGAAAATTAACTTTTAAAAAATCACCACACTTTGCCTTGTATAAATGGTCATTTTAGTTTTATTTTTTAATGGAAGGAAACCAATGCAATTTACTCCTTAGAATGCATACTTTGAATTGGAATATTAGTCAGGGGAGAGACAAGGATAACTACATGAGAATTGGGGCTTTTGTATTTGCCATGAGAAGTTCTTTATTATAGAGTTAGGAAGAATAATTTTATATACGGTACCTATAGTACTGACTTCAGTGCAGTTAAAAGGGTGTGACTCTGTTTAGGATTGCATGGTCATCTGAGTAAAAGTGTGACTTTGCTTTGGACTGCATTGTAATATTCTTAAACAAATAGGGAGGGTTTGGCTCCAATACATACATATGCATGCAAGTAAGACACAAAAATCAGTGACAATGCATGTGCATAATTTTGTGCAAGGTAGGAATAGAACTAGTTATCTGATTGTTCAATGTAACATATAATCATTTTTAAAAATAAGTGATACAAGAATATATACGATTTCCCATTTATCTGGGAAAACTGAAAGAAACTGATTTAAATTGTGATCAAAAAAAGTCGTAGCACTTATTCCAGGTTTGTTAGTCCAGAATACAAGAACAATTTTGCAAAAGCTACTGGTAGTGCTATTCAGTCTGAACATATGTACCTAGAAGAACCTGGTGGGATTTTTTTCCTTATGGGTCATCCAGTTGCAGCTGACTTGTAGCAACCCCTCAGGGTTTTTCATGGCAAGGGATGAGCAGAGGTAGTTTGCCATTGCTTTCCTGCCTCCACCAACAACACATCTCCCGTCTGCTCTCAGCCATCCCCAGGCATTGCAGTGTTTCCCTCCCACTTTCTGTTCCTCCTGAAGCTTCTAAGATTCCATCCATTTGCCCTTTACCTTCCACCTACCTGCTTCAAGCAAATTCTTTCCTTCTCTGTCCATCTAGTTGGCCTGATCCCTTTTACAGTTTTAGCTACAACAACTGTCCTCTCTGCTATCTCTACTTTCCCCCCTCTCTGAGGGCACTGCAGGATGGGTTTCACCCATATGGACACATCATACATGTCAAGCATGGTAAAATTCCCTTGGTAATTGATTGTTTTAGGGTCCTCCATAAAGCTGGCCTGTGAAATATCATGGAGGACCAAGGTCTGTTAACTCTGTTATTCTTTCCCCCTCCCCCGTCTTACTTTATTGCTTGCAAAGTAGAAGTAGAGAGAAACGAAACTAACTTGAGAAAAAGTTATCAGTACCTTCCCATACATTCCTGTTAGGGAGTGTGACACATCTGGGAAAAGCAAGGACGGAGTCCTGATAACGCCATGAGAATGTAGACATTTATGATAGTTTATGTGTGAGAGCGCATCCCTCGCCCCCAACTTTTGGAATCCTTTTGAAGTATGCCTTAAAAGTATTGTATCAATGTATTTTTAGCATCACTCTCAAGAATCTGTTACACTGAAAGTATCGGTCTATCAATAAACATAGTTTTGTATCAAACCTGACTTGTCATTGAAGCCGCATGCTTGACATTGCATACATTCATGGGGATGCACATAGTTAATTGCTTTTCTTTACATTCCCAGATGTGTCATTTTGATTTCCTTGCATTTTAGAAATCTTCCTTCCCTTCCTCCCCTTTTGTAATTGTACTCAATAAAGATTAATTAAATTAAAGGCTTCTCTCTCTCATATTTTCCCAAATATCATCACAAGAACACTCCTGTGTATATGCGGACTTGGGATTCCAAACCAAGTTTGGGAAGTGCATATGTAAAAGCAGGGCTTTTTTTGAGCAGGAATGCACAAGAACGCAGTTCCAGCTGGCTTGGCCAGGGCTTCAGCTAAAAAAAATGGTCTCTGGCAGAGGGAAGGCACTAGGCAGCCACACGCTCCCAAACCATGCACTCCATCCTCTCCAGCCTCCAATGGGCTTGTGAAGACAGCGAGAGATGCCGAGCCACCCACAAATGCCCCCTCCTGGAAGAAACTGTGCCTGCTGCTGCCTGCTCCTCTGCACATGGCTCTCTCCAGCCATGAGGAGATGGGGCAAAAAAAGGCTCTAATTGGGGTGTGTGAGAAAACACACCCAAGAAATGCAGCTGATGGCACTGTACTGTTCTGTGTCAATATGCAGAAAGTAACCTACTGAATGGGCGATGTCACTTCCAGTGATGTCAGGGGTGTGGCCTAATATGTAAATGAGTCCCTGCTGGGCTTTTTCTACAAATAAAGCCATTTATAAAAACCATGCACATCTGTCCCCATGGATTACATGCTTCCTGAATAACATGCTTTTGTTAACTTCCTTCCCCTTTTATTGATAGATCAGTCATATGAGTTAGTCGTGACTGAACAGAAGAATTCCAGTAGTTTTGTATCAGCCTTTTTACTGCTGCAGATTCAGACCTGTTGGCCTTTAGGAAAAAAATAGCAGACTATTGATGCGTTCAAATGTGAAATTACATACTGAATCAAACATTAAATTGAAGTAACAGGATATCTGTTTTCTGAAAAGAGATACAATTTTGCATGACCAATCTTGCTAAAGAGGGTAATAAAAAGGCAAATGTAAAAATTATTCGAAGTAAACTCAGAGGTGATTGAATGAAACCTTTTAATCATCTTGTGGGGCATGTAGCAACAACCTTTCCTAAATTGATAAGAACAAAACTGGTTATAGAAGCAGCAGAGGAGCAAACCTGTTAGTAAAGCAGCCCTTTGATTGGTACTGAATTTTAGAGAGTGTCAAAGGGTATGCCACTATTTAAGAGGCTAAATAAAAAGTTAGCTCTTCTATACGTGAAGGGAGAAAAAAATGAAATCTCTTTTGTTCCATCCTGTGACATTATTATGAGGACAGCATATAGAAAGAGTTGGATGAAGAACAGAGTCAGCTTATTCCTCAGCATGCATGTAAAGGCAAGTTTCTTGACTTTATAGCATAATGAGCAAGAGCAATCACCTGACATACCAACCATGAATTTCAAATATGCCTTTGTTTTATAAAGACACAACATATGTAGCAGTGTATGCAGGCCTTGGATTCAGCGGGAGCTCACAGGAGCACAGCTCCTGAACTTTTCTGAGAGTTCCACCTCCTCCTTCCCACCTTGTCCATTGACTAGTAGGTGTAGCTGCATAACAATCCCTGGATGAGCTCCACCACCTATTTTTCTACAAAATGACCCCTGAGTGTTTGTATATCTGTCCATTTATCCACATATGCAGAATGGGAGACAGAGAGGGATGGATGGATAGTAGGCTCAGGATCCTGGAAGTCCCACATATTAAGGTGTACTATGTGTAAATAAGTGGCTGAAAAAATAGAGAGGTTTCAAAGTCTTTTTTTTAAGAACTTATCTTCAGTAACTGCTGATATTCAAACAAAAAAATTGAGCCTGTGTAATGTTGACTGAGGATGGAATTCTCAGGAGATAGACATAAGCAAAAGAAGAAAAGTTTAGGTTAAAAGCAAAAAGAAGACCTGTGCAAACTCATAAAGGAAGGAAAATCTCATTCCTGACCACACCAGCCCGTTTTTCCCTACTACTTGTTTTTGCTCTACTTGCTGGCTTACCGGGTTCCTTCCACTTGGCCCAGTCTCTTGGTCTATCTATCTCCTTTTCTACCTCGTGAGTTGTCAGGAAAGTTATTTTACTTTTAGTGGAACTGAGCTCATCTGTTGTCCAAGGCAGAGGACAAATATTCCAAGAACATCCCAAGTCCTATATTTTATTTATTGACGTAAGAGCGAAAGACAATCACCCACTTACACAGAAGTGATTACTCCAGAGACGTTTTGGAATGGGAGTCATCTGTCCTCTCACTAGTCCAAGAACCACTCCTTTTGCCTATTTAGAGAGTTTCAGGAGGGTAGCTATGTTGGTCTGCAGCAAAGGAGCTTAATTCAAATCCACTAGCACCTTTAAGGGAACTTTGACTCTCAAAAGCTTATCCCCCCAAAAAATCTTGTTGGCTACTGGTCTTAAATCTAGCTCCCTTAGTCTATTTTGTAGGCAAAAATCACAGAATGGAAAGGTCTGCTTCTATCTTTTCCCTTATGACTTCCCTCCTTTTCACCCAAGAGTCAGGATACCACATTGAACAATAGGCACTGCCTTTAATTTTCACCCAGAGTTCTCCCAGCTGGAAGCTCAATGACAACACTGGTAAATGTTAGTTAGTACAGTGTACTTTTTCTTTAAACAAAGCTTTCCTTATGCTTTCCACGAGAGGAAGCAGATTGTTTGCAATGTTTATAGTATACTGTGCTCTGCCTATTGTTATGGTGACACATCATCACCTAACGTTATTTCTTCCATCTGTTTCATGTCTCTCTTTTTGTGTGTGTGACTGTGTATGCCTGCTGTTAGCTTGAAACTATTGTTTGTTTTTTTTAAGGCAGAAAAAGTGGGGAGAGAGAAAGGGAGGGGGAAGGAATGGAAGGAGTACTGGAATTATTGTAAATGTAGAAGAGATGCTAAATCCAAAGAACTACTAGAAGATATTTGAATATCCAAAATATATTAATTGGAGGATATTAGCAGAAAAGGGTAGTCTGTCTTTGGCAAACTCACTTGTTCTGAATTTGTATTTTGGCTACTGTGAAGCCATTGGCCTGGATCTAGAGAGGCTCATATAGAACAACATGCTATATGTATGTATAATACTGCATGTGGAATAAGGATGCATTGTCCTATAGTCATAAGGCATGCATGTGTCCTGAGGGTCAAACCAGGGATATTTCTGGCAGTTCTGTATATAGTTCTCCCAGTTACTTAATTTTTACTGGCAAGAATGTGGGACCTAGTGTTGTAAGCACTGCACTGGCAAAACCCTGGGAGCTTTTGGGGGGCAGAGCCTGGGGAGGGGTGAGTGTTGCTTTTACTATGACATACTCTCCCAGTAGTGACATCACAACCCCTCTCCACCAATGTTCCCTCTAAGCTTCAGAGTCTTGTGAGCAAAAATTCTACTTCACGAGCTACTGGCGTTAAAGTTGTGAGCTACTGTATAAATTAGTGTGATCTGGGGTCATCCGTCCTGAGCTAAGACAAAAATGTATGAGCTGGAGGCTAAAAAACTGTGAGCTAGCTCATGCTAACTCAGCTTAGAGGGAACACTGCTCTCCACTGCTTTAGGGATTCTGTCATGGGTAAAGACCACAAAGATTGGGGAACTCCCTAGTGCAGGGGTGGCCAAACTGGCTTAACGTAAGAGCCAAATAGAATAAATGTCAGATATTTGAGAGCTGCAAGATATGAACATCAGATGTCTGAGCACCGCAAGAGAAGGAAGGAAGGAAAATAGATGGGGAGGTAGAAGTGGAAAGAAAGCAACTTTAAATGCATTCTCCAAGCTGACTGACAGGGCAGAGGAAGGGGCTTCAAGAGCCACACAATGTGTGCGAAAAAGCTATACATATGGCTCCCAAGCCATAGTTTGGTCACCCTTGCCCTAGAGCATTGGTGACAATCAGCTGGAAGTGGTATCACAGTGTTTGTAATGTTATCCTTCCTCTCATTTTTTATTGTGTTGCTGGGTCAAGTGACTGCATCTTTTTGTCCTGCAATGAAACTTGACCACCATGGGCAAGCAACTGGCTTCCCTAATGGGCTCTCCATTCAGAATGGGATCTTGTCATGTGTGCAGTTTTAAGCTCCTTCCCATTCTTTTTTCCTCACCTAAAAGTGTTCCAGAAATGGGATCACTGGGGTCATTGCCAGTCGTGAAAATGGTGCAGAGCAAGGGGCTTCACTGTCTGTATCCCATGCTGCCATCCCAATCTGAATTACTTGCTTTGGGGAGGGGAAAATGCTTGGGATGTCTATACATGGAATTTTTGATGTGGTTTCTGATTTTGCCCTGTCACACAGCAGGGCATTCTGCTGGCTGCCACTGCTCTGGTAAGGGTTTGTAAAGGTGGGCCAAGAGCACCCAAACATCCTTGTATCTTCCTTTTTAGCAAAACCTTCTTCATATGACCAAGGAGATGTGAGGACCCAGGCAGTTAAACAACAACAACAATTTATTTGTGGGGGCAGCACCCTCTTCCAAATCTGCCAGACATATCTTCTCCTGGTCCCCTGACCTCCCTCTCCTATTGTTTATGCTTTGTTAATCAAATTAGCATTCTCCAGTGCCCCCTCCAGGAAAAAATCCTAGATATGGGCTTCCCCCTCACTAGGCAGCTAGATCAAGTTTGAGTCTTTAGTTGCAGGGCAGCAATTAGCTTATGTTCAGGCTTCAGTTATGCACAGGACAATTGAAAGTTGTTTTCCTGTAAGGGTGGATGGATCACCTACAATCCTATGCGGAATCACACTAGTTTAAGCCAGGTAGACAGTGAGCTAAAAATATACGTAATTTTAATAAATTATGAAAGCTGGATTTAATGGATTGAAAGTACACGTTATGTACCTTGAAAGCTTTGGAAGCAGGTGATTTTCAGTGGAGAAGCAGAAAGGAGCACATAACCCTTTCTCTGCCTGCTGTGTATTCAGCCGAAATCATTTACTTACAACTTACATTTAGATGTCTGAAGGGGTTTGGAGTGGAACAGTAGCCAGCAGGGGAAGGGATAAGCATCTTTCTCTTCTGCTCCTTCTCCACCTAACATTACCTGCTCCTGAAGCTGCTTTTCCTGAGGAGGCTTTTATTGAGTGTTACTTGTAGTTCAACCCTATGTTACACCAACAGTATTTAACTACATCTTGGAAAAGCATACGTAGGCATGAATGAATAATACTGTGTGTATTTTGTGTGCTAGGAAATGAGGTTTCATTGCTGCACAGGTTGTATTTTTGCACTGAGCCAAATGAGACGAACTGCAAACCGATAGGCTGCAATCTTCCCTAGTATGTATCTCACAATAAAAAGTTCAAGAAATCAAAGAGCTGTGTATTGTGTAGGCACCCACAGTGCTGCTCATGGTTGATGATGACTAATCCTTTAATAGTTTATTTGTCAACAAAGCTGCAGAAAGGATTTATTCTGCATGACAAAGGCAGTTCTACATGCATTCACAGTACTCAATAGATGGAGCCTCCATGTCAAGCAACAGTACACTAATTCTGAAGTACAAAGAGATTCAAAATGTGTGTGTGTGTGCATGCATGCATGTGTAGAGAGAGCTGATGAGACAATGTTCATTCCTTATTTGCTTTCCTTAGATCCAGAGCTGGATTTTTTATTTGGTGCAGAGTGGTAAAGCTGCAGTACTTCAGTCAAACTCTCTGCTCATGAACTGAGTTTGATTCTGGTGGAAGCTGGGTTCAGATAGCTGGCTCAAGGTTGACTCAACCTTCCATCCTTTTGAGGTCGGGAAAATGAGTACCCAGCTTGCTGGGGGGAAGTGTAGATGACTGGGGAAGGCAATGGCAAACCACCCCATAAAAAGTCTGCCGTGAAAATGTGAAAGCAACGTCACCCCAGAGTCGAAAATTACTGGTGCTTGCACAAGGGACTATATATATATATATATTTTTAAACCAGCTTAAAGTACAAAAAAGGTGTTGCAGGCAGAGGGAAAATAATTGCTTTCAGACCCACCCACCCCCAATGAAAACAAATAATCAGCTGGAGAATAAAAAAACGTACTAGTGGATTATTTTTTTAAGGATTGTTGTTTTCAATATGGTTTGATTAAAGGAAAAGTTCACATTTATTAGAAGTAGGGCAATGATGTCAGTATGACACTTGTCACCAAAAGAAAAGAGAGTTGGATTCAGATTTAGGCATTTTCCCCACAAGGAAATAAGGAATTTGTTATCTCCCCCCCAAATTAATTTCCTTTCCCTCTTAGACCTTTAAAAAAGCCTTTTTCCTTTTTGCAGCTGAGCTGCGCTGTACTGCTACAAGGAAAAATGAGCTTGTCCAGGTCACAGGAGCCTGGTGAGATTAGTATCATGCTCATATTGTTGCACTTGTGTGATGGGTGGAAGGGAGAGGAATGGACAGTGGGGACAGCAACATCAGGGGTATGCACATGAACAAGGGTGCATGGGCCCCCATTCCTACCCACTGCCATGCTGCTTGCAAATACTTTGTGGGGAGTGTATTTCTGTGCCTCTATCGGAAGCAGCCGATATGGTATTCTAAAAGCTGAAGTCAGTATCTTTAATAAGCTAGGTGCCCTGGGAAAACCCCTTTCCAGATTTACCTCCTTTCCCTTAGTTGAACACTCCTTGCTCAAGGGATCCCCTGCCTACAAAATTTCAGAAAAAAGAGGAGTGTTACCATATAGAAAATGTATATTATTGGAGGCAAAGGCAGGTGTGAATTGACATGTGTACATTCCCCTTCTTTCCTAGGATCTTCAGAAAACAGAATGGGACAGCTTTCTTTTAAAAGACAAAATGGAGCCTCTGGTCTGGGAAAATAAGTACAGGATGGAGGATGATTCACTTCTCATTGCTTCTCTGTGTTATGTTTGTTTTTCTCCCTGCCCAGATGACCAGAGCCTGCCTGGTAGAAAATCTGTTTCAAACATCAATGAGGCAAGATGGGGATGAGTAACTTTACTTATCCTTGCCTCCAGCTTCCAGTAAAAAATGACAACCCAAACTCTTCTGCTTTACACATGAATACATGTAAGATGTTCCTGGTCACTTCAGTTTCTTCACACATAAACATTAGGAAGAGCTAATGTTCTGAATCAACAATTCTTTTTCTGACATAAAAAGATGATCTGATTTCTTAATATTGTAGAACTGGGCAGGGGAACTGTCTATTTCTTGGATGAGGGACAAAGTCAGCCCGTGTTCCACCTAGCTTTTCCAGACTTGCCTTCCTCCAACCAGCAGTTGTGTGCGAAGCCTTTGCCTTTTAACCTCAAAGGGCAGGATATCTGAGTGCCTATCACAGTGGGGGGAAGTCTTTGTTTCTTGTCTTTGCCATCTGCAAAACAGGAGAGCTGCCAGTGGAGGGAAAGCTAAAACCTCCTCAATCTGTTCTCACTGCCTGTTTACTCCCCTAACTGTAGGGTAGGCAGACTGTCCCTCATTAGGGAGGGGCAAACATGGGACTGCTATTTTCCCTTGGTTTCTGGAGCTTTCCCTGCTTGGCACCATATGCAAGCAAAACCTTGTTCCTGCCCAGTATGCGCAGCCCCAGAGAACAAATAAGTCATGCAAACACAACATCTGTGCTTTTCTAGACTCAGAAACCCCTCCCATAACCAGTGAGACGAAGCCATGATTGATGGAAAGCGAAAATGCTGCGCAGAGAAATGCCAGTCAGAACAATCTTGTTTGAACTGACTGTTTCAGCTGGATGATATTGCAGTCATGCATCTGTCTGCCAAGTAACTCACTCAATTTCCTGCTCCTGCTGCCGCCTAGGAAAATAAAACCTGATAGCAAGAATAGTGGTCAGATCAGAAGATCTCTGACAACTTGCAAGTGTTAAATACTTCTGTTTTGTTTCGGAGCACTTACTATTATTTATGAATGGATGTTCCTTGGGCTCATTCTCAGTTCATAAATTTTTTGACTGCACTGGTGGCATTCCTTTTATTTATGTCATAGATTTCTACCCTGCCTTTCCACTAATACATGAATGTCACTAATGCATAGATAAAAAGTCACAATAGTCACAGAAGATATTTAGCATTTGCTAATCTTCATCAAAATCAAAGTTGCCTATCAATGGAAACCTAAAGAGCTACCTACAAAAAAACCCGCAAAACAAAAACAGTGCTAACAGAGGCTTGGAACAAATTTGAAATGATCAAAATGGCAAAAATGACAAGGACGAGAGAAACCAGTAATTTCTTTCAAGATACAGGGTGCTTTTTCCTACCTTGAATGTATAAGAGATATAATAAAACCAGCACATGTTTTCTTTCTGAACTTTCCTTTTCTCCTGTCTCCTTTTATTTTCTGTTTTCTTTTCATAAGTTATAATTTGTATACCTGCTACATCTTCTGTAATGCTAATACAAAATGTTTAAAACGGCAACCACCCCCAAATTATACATAAGATTTTTTTTCTGTTTGAAAGAAGGCAGACTTCTCAAACAGTTATTGTTTTCTTTTTTTTATTCCCTCCCCCTTGGGTTTACATATGGCTGAATATTACTTGATGCTGAAAATTTCCCAAAGAAATGTCATGCTTCATTATCTCTTTTTACAAGAGCGGCAAAACAAATTGCTGTAATGTCAGCCAGGGCGGTTTTTAAAAGTTCACATTATTAGTAAAGAAATATCTGCCATGATTTACTGAACTCTTCCAAAAATGCTTCCCGTAGTCACCTGCCATTCTACATCTTACTGAGCATACCCGAGAACATGAATATGCTGCAGAAAGCAAAAGGCGTCTCTGGAAATGGTGTCTCTGCCTTTGTGAAGGGCGAGCTAACTGTATGTGTGTACATGTGCTTGCATGCCTGGGAGTCATGGTAATTTCTGGCAACTCCTAGTGGGGCAAGAACATTTTCAGACAGATAGCTTGTTATTGCCTGCCCTTGAGTCCTAGCCCGGGTGTTCCTTGGAGGTCTCCCTGCTTAGCTTCCAAGATCTGACAAGATCATGCTTGTCTGGGCTATCCAGGTCAGGACTGCTAGCTAGCTTTAAGACCCAGTAATATAGGTTAGAGTTCAGGACCAGAATCTGGGAGGCCTGTGTTCAAGTCCCCACCCTGCAGTAAGGACATAAGAAGAGCACTGCTGGATCAGACCAGTGGTCCATCTAGTCCACCATCCTCTTTCATATAGTAGTCAATCAACTGCCCTAGAGGGCCCTCAATCTGAGGCATATAGCATAAGGTCTCTCCCTGATTTTGACTTTTAGCACTGCTTTGGTGTTACCAGATAGCACTAGGTAATCTGCTTCACAGGGCTGATGGGAGGTTAAAACAGGGAAGGGAGATTCATATACTTACTCTGAGCTCCTTTGAGCAAGGTGGGATTAAAAAGCACTAGATAGAATGTAGGAAAATTAAATAATATTGATCAATGGACTAGCTGGTGGGACTGAGAAGGGTAAACTAATTCTCAATCAGCTATAGATTTGGACCCCTTCTCTCACGTCCCTTATGCAGAGCCCATTTTCTACATACATTGGATATCACATTTGTATAATGGCTTATGAGTGTGTAGAGGAGCCCCTGAATAATTAATTAATACCTCCAATAATAATAATTGTTATATTTAATAAGAACATGCTTTGCCTCCAAACTAAGGTGTCTGTTGCAATACTGCTGTTAGAAATTGACCACCGCCCGTTGGCTGTGAGCGCCAGCTGAAAGGTTAGATAAGGGAGCGGCCTCCTACAGGCGACTTGCTGTAGATAGATAGAGTGAAGGAATCATGTCATGGAAATTTACTGGGGAGAGTTCCGTGAAGGCGGGATCTTTGAAATCAGATAAGCTTATGCCAGCCTACTCGCTTACTTGCTTGCTAGAAAACTGTATGCACTCAGGGAAATGCATCTCACGTCATTTTGGGGGCCCATGCCCAACTGAGTTCTCCTTTTGGTACCAAAAGTAAACCTCGCTTCAAACCAGTAAGTCTGTGCGGACCTCGTTATTTCTCTGCTTCAAGTGTAGGTTCAAAGTGCATGCATCTCACCCAGTTTATTGAAATGTGAATTTAGGTAGATTTTTTCTGAAAGCTGCCTTGGAAGTTGGAAATCTTTCAAAATAAATAATTGTGTAATGCATACACTTAGTTTTATGATGGTAGGAGTTTGCATCTATGTTAATCTCTTTGCCAGCACCTTCCTCAGTAGGTAGTGGGCTCTCTTTTTTTTGGAGGTTTTTAAACAGGCTGGATGATCATCTGACAGCAATGCTGATTCTGTGAGCTCATAAGAAAGAGATGAGGAGGGGAGGAAGGATTGCACCAGTGCTTAGTTCTTATGGTCTTTCTTACTTACCCAGGGAAATACCAATTGCCACTTTTAAGTCAGGAAGCAATTTTCTCCACGTCAGTTTGGCCAGGGACCCTGAATAAGTTTGTTTGTTTTTTTGCCATCTTCTGGGCATGGAGCAGGGGTTACTGGGGGCATGTATTTGTGAATTTCCTGCATTGTGTAGGGAGTTGGAGGTCTCTTCAAACATCATCATCATCCCACCTTTCTCACTGAGGCTCAAGGCGGATCACACAATACATAGCAATGTAATCAGACATCATAAAATATCCAATAAACAATGTCATAGGACTAGGGTTACAAAAGTTAGCAAAAAAAGATGCAAAATGGAAAAGCTATCAGATGTTATATCATAAACGATGTTGAAACCACAAAACCACAAAGGTAGAAGACAAAGTAGAAGCACAAAAGTAGAAGACAATGTTGGAGCAGTAGGATAATATCCTGCAATAACCATTTGATTACAGTCTTTCCCCTTTTCTAAAAAGGAACCTCCTAAACAATTCAATTTTATTACATCCTTATATAAAAATGCCCCCTTGAACAATTCTGTGAAATGATAGGAGTCTGGGTCTGGGAGACTTTCTGACATCCTCAGGCAGACCATTCCAGAAGGTGTGGGATCCACTAAGTAGAATGCATATTGTATGGGTAGCTATCAGTCTTACCAATGTGCAGGGTGGCACCTTCAGAAGGTTTTACTCAGATGTGAAAAGTTGTTGGGGAGGCATAGAAGAAGAAATAGTCCTGAAGATCTGTTGGTCCAAGGCCACAAAGGTTTTTGTAGGTGATAACTAGTACTCACATCAAATACATGAATTCCAGAAGGTCACTGCCAGGGTCAGTTAGATCACAATTTCTCACATGTTAAAAATGAATATCTGCAAGGGGTGATTATTCTGTTCTTACACAGCTGGAAAAAGGGAAATGTTGGTAAACCAGTGTGTCAATTTCTATGTGTGTTGGTAATTATGCACACACACATTTTTCACTACAGCAGCATAAGATGCATTAATGCCACAAAATAATTGCCCTGATCCTTCTGAACCTTTTCAGCCAATCAGATAACAGATTTTAATCATGTACTACATTTGGATTCTGGAACTGTGTTACCTTTTAAAAACAACAACAGTGATTTTTAAAAATGGCATAACAAAATAAGAGTGAAGAAAAGCATACATTTCAAATGCATAGTGGAAGTCATTTTGACACACATCAGCTGTGTTCCACAGTGTTGGCATTCAAATCAGAAAATGTGTTCATTTCTACCACATTTAGAATGTCTGCTTCCACTCAATAATCAAAAGATAATAGGAAGCAGCATATTGTGAGAAAGTGTGTTTTTTTTGTGTGTGTGCATGTGCGTATGAGAGAGTTGGAATGAATAATTTCTTTTTTTACCACATAGATGCTCTTGAAAATGCTTATGAAATTGCCGCCTATTTAATACAATGGTGTGGCCTTAGTAGGAGGAAAGCTCTGAAAATTGCCAGTGGAGCACTTGTCAGGGAATCAAGGGAATATTATTACAATAAACCCATTGATCATGCATGTATCTGCTGCTGTGAGACTATGACCTCAAGAAAGTCTGTTTACATTGACAAAGGATGCAGGTAACAAATCATAATAGTGCATCATGGGAATAATTTTAGATGGAGATTTACTTTCTAAAAGCATGCCCTAAGCTAGAAGATAAGTCTCCCAAAGCCTGTATTTACCACACGGAACACATGTTTAACTCTGGGTGATGAGATTTCACTTGCTGTTAAAGCTAATACTATGGCTTCAAGGCTCTGAAAGGATGGACAATATTAGTTTGTTGGATTGCTTTATTTTACTTACAGAACAACAAACATTTCCTTCTTCAACAGGAAACTAAAGGCAGCTAGTAGCACATACACAGAGAAATCAATTAAAACATTTAATTTTCACTAGTAAGGGGTAATTCTTTGGATCTGGTTACTGAATGTGGCCATATAGGCTTTTTTGGATGAAGCTTCCATCCTAGACCCTTGCCAGTCCGGCTTTCGCCCGGGTTATGGGACGGAGACAGTACTGGTCGCCCTGGTAGATGATCTCCAACGGCATCTGGATCGGGGCGGTGTGGCGGTGCTGATGTTGTTAGATCTGTCGGCCGCGTTCGACACGGTCGACCATCGGCTACTGACCCGCCGCCTCGCCGATATAGGGTGAGGGGGTCTGCCTTACAATGGCTCTCCTCCTTCCTCGAGGATCGGGGACAAAGGGTGGCAATTGGTGGTGAGCGGTCCCGGAGGCGCACACTGGATTGTGGAGTGCCTCAGGGGGCAGTTCTCTCACCAATGTTATTCAATATCTATATGCGCCCTCTTGCCCAGATTGCCAGGAGATATGGACTTGGGTGCCATCAATATGCAGATGACACCCAACTCTATCTGCTGATGGACGGCCGGCCTGACTGCGTCCCTGAGAATTTAGACCGGGCCCTGCAGGATATGGCAACATGGTTGAGGGAGAGTGGGCTGAAACTGAATCCAGCGAAGACAGAAGTCTTTTGTCTGGGTCGGGGCGCCCGGGAAGGGGAAATACCTCTTCCGGTCTTCGACGGGGCGCCGCTGAAAGCGGCGCACCGGGTTAGGAGTCTGGGAGTCTTACTGGAGCCTTCATTATCAATGGAGGCCCAGATTGTAGCCACTGCCAAGTCAGCCTTTTTCCACTTGAGGCGGGCAAGGCAGTTGGCTCCCTTCCTAGAGCGCCAAGATCTGGCAACGGTACTTCACGCAACGGTCACCTCGAGACTGGATTACTGTAATGCCCTCTACATGGGGCTGCCTCTGTACCGAACCCGGAAGCTGCAGCTGGTGCAGAACGCAGCGGCCAGACTGTTACTGGGGCTCCCTAAATGGGAGCATATACAGCCTGGGCTGCGCGAGCTGCACTGGCTGCCAGTTACATACCGGGTTCGTTACAAAGTGCTGGTCATCACCTTTAAAGCCCTATATGGTCGAGGACCTGTCTACCTTAGGGACCGTCTTTCCCCATACGAACCCCAGAGAGCACTGAGGTCAGCTGGAAAAAACTTGCTGACCACCCCCGGACCAAGAGAGGTGAAGCTGCAATGCACCCGTAATCGGGCCTTCTCCTCTGTAGCCCCGAACCTATGGAACCAACTTCCAGAGGAAATGCGGGCCCTGCGGAACCTTGAACAATTCCGCAGGGCCTGCAAAACTTTCCTCTTTCGACTGGCTTTCGCTGATGAAGGAAGTGATTGCTGATGAAGGAAGTGACTGCTAAGGATTACCGCCATCATATAAAGAACAAACAGCACTAGCACTTTTATTACTAATTAATTAATCAATTTTAAACTTATTAGAATTTTAACGTTAAATGTAACTTTGTTGTTTTGTTGTTTTTGTATAATTGAATGATGTTGTCAGCCGCCCTGAGCCTGCTTCGGCGGGGAGGGCGGGATATAAATAAAATTACCTACCTACCTACCTTTTGTATTTTAAATTGATTTATACCATATTGTATTGTAAATTGTATTACAGATTCTACTCTGCATCACAGCAGTTCCTGTGGCCCAAAGGAGCCAGAATATTGAAAAATCTCAACTGTCTGGCATTTCATGAGATAGCTAGTGTACCTTGTTAACATCCTCCTATAAACAGAAGCCCAATGTTTTTAAATCAATGAGGTATGCAAAGCTACAGCATGGCATGGATAGGCAGTGGTTTAAAAGTCCGATATAGGATCTAATTAAGAGCAAAACATCACATTTATCATTAAGGAAGAAGATGGGTTGGCTTCAAATGGACTCTTTCACTAGCTGAATGAGGTGCCTTGTGGTCAGTGCTCCTTTTTTAATGGTACTCTGCACATCCTTCAGCGTGAAAACATAACCAGTCAGAATCTGAAATTACTCTTTACCAAGTGTGATTATAAGAGAGAAAGTGCATAAACTTTCCAAAATGTAGGGGGAAACCATTTTCTGAACAGTTTTGTGGTGAGGAATTAGGCTAAGGAAAGATATAGAATCATCATCACAAGAACTGTCTGAGTAGAATGAGGAAATCCTTGCACCTGGCCTGGAGACCAGCCAGCAGGGAAGGAGATAAGGATGACCGAGGAACACCGAAATGGAGGAAACCAGGCCACAACATTATTGATTACAGATTTATCAGGTCTTGCTGCAACATGAATAGGAAACAACAGGTGCTGCTGCCAGCCCAACTGTTAGTAGTGAACCTCAACCCAGAGCAAACTAATTCATGCAGTACCCAATCACTCACTCTCAACTTTAATTCCAACAGCTCACAAAGTAGAATTTTTGCTCACAAGACTCTACAGCTAAGAGGGAGTATTGCTGTGTGCCCTTTGTTTCATGATGATAAAAATGGGGTAACTCATATACACCTTAGTACCCTGTCATCCCCACATAATGGCTAATCATACAACTACCACAACCTATTTTGTTGATGTTGAAATGTTTTAACATGTCTTCTGAATTATTGTGACATTTAGCTCTGTCCAGTTTGTTCTGAGTGGGTGTAGTACTACTGAAGACTCCCAATAGACAATACTAGTTGGAAGTGTGCCCATATAATAGGTTTATGGGGAGTTGAAATCTGGTGCCTGTCTCATGCATCTCAATATGTGGGAAAGAAGGAGTCATAAAGGAGGAGATTCTCCTTAAGATACACTTAAATATCTAACACCAAAAAGACAGAATATTTCTTCTGGAAAAATAAAACATTTTTTGGATGAGGGGAACCCCCCCCCCCTCCATTTCTTGTTTTTTACATTAAAAATGGAATGGCATTCAAATTCAGCCCTGATGATTCATAAGGTGAAAGGAGAGCTTCACCATGGAAGCTAAGGAAAGAAACAGAAAGCAAAGAAAAGGTAACAAGGGACTGCACCAGCTGAAGAAGTTCAGGAATCGGAATGGCTGATTCCAGCTTTAGAGAGTTGCCCTGAGCATACATTAAACCAGGTTCAGCTGCTCCATGTACCATCAAATATTTCATATTAATAATTAACAAGTCGGTGGCTGTCAGAGCAAGATGCAAATGGATGGAAGGGGAGTTTTGGTCACCTTCCTTAGCACTGAGAAACTTAATGAGGGGCGAGTTTTCCAGCATGGCTGAGAAATGATGATGTACTAGACGGAAGGATTAAGGAGATGCATCTTGAAAGCAACCATTTGGTCGCTCTTTTCTTTTTAAATAAAGCTACTGAAAATACAAATAAAGGGTCCTCTCCACATTCTGTTCTGAGTGCACTTTATCAGATTCATCAGTAAAAAATGTGTTTGCATGCAAAGGAAGCTCCATAGCAAGTCTCTGCTTCTTCTCTAGAAAAAAAAATATAATGGATGTTATGGAAAAAATACAACACATCTGCTTCTGAACATCTCATCTTTCCCAGTGCTCCAAGACTGGAATCTCTATCCTACATACTGATACTACTGATTAATTTTATACTCATTTTATTTTTTTAAAATTATGCCTCCTTTCCATCCATTCAGATTTCCCAAGATGGATTTCCCTTATGGATCTCTCCTGCTGGAATGGGCTAATTGTATTAAGGAAAGAAAGTTCATGGGATTGACTCCCCCTTTCTTTTGGTTCAGTGGGTGACACTGGTTTTATCTGGTTCTACAACAGTGACTTCAGCATATTATGGAGGGGACAGGCAGACCAGATGCAGAGACTCCATTTGCATTCATTTGGTGTAGCTGAAAATGTACAATAGGGGAGACAGTGAGAAGTCCTTTATGTGTATTTATAGTAGGAATAGGAATCCAATCCATGGCGGAAAGAAGCCAAATAGCCTTCTGTGCAGAGGAGCCCAGAGATGATGTTATACCGTACTGTCTCCTTAGCCATTTGCCCTCTCAGGGGGAATAAAGCAGAAAAACTGTGCAGCATTTTGTATACACCTGCAAAATATGCCTGAGCAGACAAACAGAGAGAGTAAGTTGGGAAGTGTAGAATCATCTACAAAAAGTGCTAATTACATTTTAAAAAAAATCTTGGAGAATTATTCATTGATTGCAATTAAACTGACTCTATTTTTGCAATCTTGGCATGATCTAAGAAAAGAAAGAGAGAGCTTGCTAGTAGAGCAGATTTTTTTTCCTAAGCTCACTCAGCCCTAATTAAAAACTTCTTTGTATAAAACCAATGAGTAATCAGGTGGCCAGTGAGTAGCTGAATCAAACATCTTTGGGTACTTCTAAAGACAATCCTTGGGAAAAGAGAATAAAACAAAAATATATGTGAGCAGAGCAAACAGACTTGTAAGGTCTTCTTTCAGGGAAAGTCCCTCCCGCCTCCATTTTGGCTGCTTTGTTCATCTTGGACATATACCAGACCAAAACAGCAAGCCAGTGAGGTAATTGCCAGACAGAGGCAGGTGATGAGGCCACCAGGGAAAAGAAGCCAACAAAGCAGAAGAAGCAATTATTTATTTGGTGCCTTTGTAATTTGTCTTTCTTCCATGATGGGACCCAAGATGGTATACATTGAGTTCCTCATCTGGAACCTGACCAGATCCATACCTGCTTAGATTCAGCAAGGTTGCCATATTATTTATTTATTTGGTTAATTAAAAAAATTTCTATCTTGCCTGATCTCACTGTACTCAAGGTGGCACACAATGTAGCAACCCAGCTGCAACTTCCAAAGCTATACATTAACAAAACTAAAAGATTAAAATACAGATTAAAATTTACCAGTTTTAAAGCATTCAGACTTAACGCACACACACGAGTTAAAACACATAGAATCAAGAAACTCACTGCAGAATCAATTGGAAAAGTTCCCACTCCCCCAAATAGTCTCTGGAAGAGTACTATGTGCCTGCCAGCAATACCACGGACACTCCAATGATACTAGGGAGACCAGGTCTCTCTGATGCGTGGCTGGGGGGAAATGGAAAGGGGCATCATTCAGTGTTGTGCTGGTGCAGTGATGTAATTTCTGGTATGACCTAGAAGTGATGTCATCACATCAGGTTATGTGCTAGCATTCACCCCAAACTCTATGATTGAACCTACTTGCTTCTGGTTGAACCATCATGTTGCCCCTACTTGATGACATCACTTCCAGTTCATACTAGAAGTGTCATCACTGCATCAGGTAAGTCTCCCATCAGTTGTCAGCCTCACACTAGCAACCCTAAATGATATTATGGCATGGGTCAAGGCACAGCCATATTCTAATTGGTATTGGAAGATCTGATCTTTTACATCATTTAACGTTCTGCCTGGATCTTGCTGATTTTCCTTTTGCCATTGCATACAGTCTTGTTAATCTTCACATTCATGCATAACTAAATCCTGCACCAAAGACTACAACCAGTGCATATGGGAGAAGAGGCTTATGGTTCAATGATAGAGAACATACATGGAGACGATCCCAGGTTCAGTCTCCTGTTAAAAGATCTTAATTAGCAGTTATTGGAAAAGACCTTTCTGCCTGAGACACTGGAGAGTGCTGCTAGTCATAGTAGATGGAACAAGGCTGGGTGAACCAATGGTGTGGTATGATGTAGGGAAGTTTCATATGAATATTTATAACAATACAGAAGATTAGTTAACTGGTTAGATGTGTCCAAATGTTTTTTGCATGTATATACTAACTAAAAGCTCAATGCTTTATGGGCTTTCCCTGGTTGCTCAAATCCCCGCCAGTTCAGCTCACACCCTGCTCACCAACTGCAGTTCTGATGTATTCAAGTGAATTCAATTACACCGTTTCTTTGCATGGCTTTCTCAAAACATCCACCTCCCTGCTACCCAATTGTCACTGCCACTTCCAATTTTAAAAGGAATGTGTTTTTTTTAAAATGAAATTGTTGAGGTGCATTTATATACCCATGGACCCAGCCATTTCCTTGCAATCACCTCTTGAACAGATGCCACTAATTGCACAGGGCCAAAAGGAGGCAATACAATCTGTTGTTCATTTAAAGCAGGGGTGGCCAACAGTAGCTCTCCAGATGTTTTTTGCCTACAACTCCCATCAGCACCAGCTAGCATGGCTGATGGCTGGGGCTAATGGGAGTTGAAGGCAAAAAACAACTGGACAGCTACCGTTGGCCACCCCTGATTTAAAGGATACATATGAGTGTAGGCTCAAAGAAGGGATGATCAGGAAATTTAATGTTCTGACAAAGATCCAGGGAAATATGTGCCTTTTCTCCCATAACAGAAGTTTAGTTTTTAAACTATGCAAAGGCAGTCATAAGCTATAGTGACCTGGCCATATCTACATTCCAGAATTCAGTTGTGCATAACACTAGATAGTAGACTTCAACCTCAGAAATTAAAAACAAAACAGTTCTATCAATCCACATCTGCAAATCATTATAACTATCATTAATGGATGCTATTTCCTAACCCAGTGGAACATTCTGATCCTGCTATCATGGAAATCCAAAGGCAAAACTTGCATCAGATAAATAGGGCTGAGATCACACACACTAAATAATGCACTTTCAGTCCACTTTTAATGCACTTTCTAGCTGGGTTTTGTCAGTTCACACCGTAAAATCCAGTTGGAAAGTGCATTGAAAGTGGATTGAAAGTGCGTTATTTAGTGCGTGTGACTGCAGCCTTGTAATAGTCAACTTAAAGAACAATAGTAAGAGAACAATAATTTACACACCATCGAACCTTGCAAAATGTTTCCAGTTATTTCTCAAGGGGTTTCAACAGTTCAGAAATCTTTAGTTTCTCTCTCTAGTGGCCAATCATATCTCAACAATAAATGTACCATTTGTTATTAACCATAGCTACCTCACTGATTCCAGAGAACAAGGGCCCAGTTGTACGAAATAGATGTGTGCCACCATGTCAAGCTGGAAGGATTCATGAGTGTACTTTTCACTTCAATCCAACTTTCGTAGAGCCCTACTTAGTGCAGTGAGTATAAGATGCATTGTACAGTTTATAACGTATATGTGAAGGTTAGGTTTATTTGCCGAGAAGCACAATAGATAAGATGATGCATCTGCCAATGTATGTATAATGCAGTCTTTTGTGTAATACAGAAACTGAACTTTGTGTGGCCACATGCTGATGTATGTGGATTCAGTGACCTAGAACACCTAATCCATTTTATATATTTGAAAGCATCAGTCTCATCCATTGTGATCTAAATAACAAAAAAAGAGAGTATTTCTGCAGCTAAGAGCTTCAAAACTAAAAAATACAAAATAAAAATGAATGATACAACTGATACCAAGCATGATATATGCACTCTATCAGAGCTCTATCAGAGCTGAGTGAACACTTTGCATCAAATTTCTGCAATGTTTTACAATTAAGAACTTCTCTTCTATATATGTATCCTATCATGAAAGTTGCCAACAAGAGAGAGGGGCTTCTCAGTGCCACACTACACTACAGAATGTCATTCCAGAGGAGGTTCACCAGAGCTCTGCTTATTATTGCTTCAGCAGGCACTGTGCGGCCCTTGTAAAGATGACTTTGGGGCTTAAATAGCTTGTTGGCTGGTGGCAGTCTTACTGTTCCTACTGGTAAAAGGTTATCCATGACCTGCAAAACAAACAACAAACAAAAAGAAACAAAAACAGCATCAACAGTGTCATCATAAGGAAAGTTAGACCATTCAGATCCAGTGGACTTTGAAAAGTAAAGCTCTGCATAAAATTGAACTGTAAAGCAGTTTAAATGATGAGCATGAAAATGCAAATAACTAGCAACAGCAGTATGGATACAGGGACTTAACATCCATAGCAGCAAATAGTCATTTTTAAAGAACAAGTAATGGGCAATAAACAGAGAGTAACACATTAAAACACTATAATTTCCTATAAAATACAGGCCACAGCAACATATAAAGGTTTTTAAAAAGCAATTCAAATAATTTTGAAACGCTGGACAGACAAAGCCTGAGATTCCTGAAAGGTGTCCACCGCTTTACATTATTTTAGTTTATTGGAAGCCATGAGGAGGATCTTGTACAGCATGCAAGCGCTTGTAAATGTTTAGGTTCTAGGGTACTCTGTAGCAAACCTCAAGCTTTCCCTAAAGTGCACAAAGCGTGCCCTTCTCATACTGTCTTGTGGGTGTGTTTCCTGTCACACCTTTTTTGCTTGAAATGCCTTTGTTGACCACATTCCAAGAGCCGAGCACTCTCAGGCTTTTGATTTCAGTGGGAGTTAGGTTTGCACAAGTGCTCTCTGGATGGTAGCCCATAAAATTGCTTTGGATTAGAGCTTGTTGAGATTGCAATGATATGATTGAGGCTCAGTCTTATGTACTTTTTCATGAGAGCACCCCATTGAACTTAATGGGATTTGCTTCTGAATAAATATTATCAAATTGGTCTACATATAACATTATGCTGGCATTAAAGATTAGCTATAAACACAGTTTGCCAAATTGTAAAGAGAAATAGACATCATAAAGAAAAACAGGCATATCTGAGAACATATCGTAAAGATTATTTATACATCCATTATACATAGTTATCCCACTGCAGCTTGTAAGTGTACACTGCAGTCCAATATTATATATTCATTCCAGCTTTTATTAGCTTGAAGAATCAAAGTGTGCTCAATCCTCCTTACTCTCAATGCCTTGTTCCCATGCCTCCTTTCAGAGGGGAAGTGCTGCGTTCTCTAGCCTGGAGAGAAGTAGAGGAAGTAAAGAAAAATGAAGACAGGAAAGGTTGGAGGTATAAAGGGACATTCATTTATTTTATTTGCGTCCTACCTTTCTATATTATTTCTTTATTGAGAAGATTTATATCCCATTGTTCAGCCCAATCAGCACTGCCAAGGCAGCTAATGGCTAAAAACACAGCTGTATAAAAACACATCCTCATAAAACAAGTTAATAACTAGAATACACACATACACAAAGAGATTTAAATTAAAAACATAGAGCAGAGATGAGAGATTACTGAGAGAAAACCAAGACAAAACAAAGAGGTTTTCATCTACTGATGATGACAGTTATAGAACAAGACAGACAAATATGCCTGCGGAGGGACTGCTACAGCATTGCTGCCATGGATGAATAGGACCTCACCTGCTACCCAGCAGGGGCACCTGAAGCAAGACCTCAGAAGATGACTATAGTGGTCAGGTAGGTTGATATGGGAGCAAGTGGTCCTTTAGCTATGCTGGCCCAAGACTGTATAGAGTTAATTTGGAAACGCAGAGCACATGTGAGGCTGCCAGCATATTCGGGGAACTGACAGAATATAAGAGAGGTGGGGACTACTGGGTTGGTGTTGCTGATGCAATTAGGTCACTTCTAACAGGACCAAGCGATGTCAGCTTGTCTGGGGTGATGCTCTAGAATTCACCTAAAACTCTATGGTTTAACAATTGCCTTCCTCCCCATTTTGCTGGGCGTTTTCTCCCACCACTCATTTGAGTGGCAGCAGGCAATGGGGACTGGGATGTGTGGAAAGAAAACAATACTAACATAGGGCATGTATGCTATCCCATTATATACTAAAAAAACCCTTCTATGATAGGTTGGGCTGAGCAACAGCAACTTTTTTCATATAACCAAATAGGGGATACTAAAAATACAGAACAGGTGGAATGGCATGGTTCATGATCAGCTCTTGGCATCCAATGGGGACCCAGAGTAGCTTACACCATTCTCCTCTTTTCCATGTTATCCTCATAACAACCACCTGTCAGGTAGGTTAGGCTGAGAGTATGACTGGCAGAGTGGGGATTCCAACCTGGATCTTCCAGGTGCTACACTAACCCACACCAGTGTATGCAACAACTGGATTACAAAATTAAAACAATGCAGGAAAAAAAACCTCTCAGTATAAGTCATACCATAAACAACGCCACAACCAGATTGCAAAATTAGAAAAACAATGCATTATGAAGAAGGTAATACACACAATAAACATTTTAGTAAATCAGACCTCTGTTCCCTTTAGAAAGTACAGTCTTGATCAATTACATTGAAACAACCCTGATCTTTTTATTTAAAAGTCCTCATGCTACCAAGCCTCCTACACGAAAGTTAGCACTTCCCAGGTATGAACAAAGATTTTGGAAAACATACAGACAGAGTCAGCTGAGGATTACACCTTGGCTGTTTCTCAGAAACAGGTGTATGCATGTACGTGCAGGTTGTACATGTGTTCGCAGTAACGTGAACAGGGCTTGTGTCAAATTAATGTTTAGTAACCAGCCATCTCCATTGTCCTATGCACTTGGGAAACTGAAAATCCTAGAGGATAAACAAGGGACCCTTTTCCAGACATTGGAGAATACCCACAACTTAGCCAAAGGTCTTTTAGTAATACTGAATGTGTAGCTCCAGCAGTCAGCTGCATACTCCACAAGACTCTGGGTGCATATCTACAGTTTAGCAGCATGAATTAGAGCTAGTTGTTTGGGCTAAGTGTTCTGACAAAGCCTTTCAGACACATAACTTGGAGTGTTCTTAAGTCTCCAGATAGCAACCCTGGCAAGCAGCAGCCCCTGTGATTTCTGAATACTCCTGAACTCTAGGAAGCAAGCACACACTGGTCTAGGAATTAGATAACTCAAGGCAATGATTCATCCAGCAACTATGTAAAATGTGCGGTTAAAATGCCTTTGCCAAAAGATGACTAAAAACTGTTGGCAGCAGCTTTAAAAGAATCATGACTGGGCCTAAACGAGCGTATGCGTAAGAGTTCTTTTTTTATGCTTATTTTATTGAAGGCAGGTTAAGGATGGAAAAATGTCCCTGTTTACGTAGATTACTACAGCACTGTTGCAGCCTCAGGGGCCTTTCCAACCTCTGCTTTCAGCAGGGCCAAGTTCAGACTGAGATTCCCTTGTTCAGGCTTGGCCGTGTGATTCTCAGTGTTTTGAAGTCCTCAGCTGGCAATGCCTGGATAGCTGTGGGGCATTCATTCTTGGCTCAGTGCATAACGGACAGGATAAGGAAGAACCAATTTCCAGCACCCAGCAGTTTCCCTGCTTTTTGTTTCAAGCAGGAGGGGAAAAAAACAGAAATAAGACTTTTTGTTTTTAAAGTCTAGACTGAGAATTATTTGGAGCTAACTTGGGGCTTATCTTTTGTTCTCATTCCCTTCACCTCATTCAGATTCCTCAGTAAGTGTAGATTTCTACTGAAAAATCTCTGTTGCCTGGTTCAGAATCTCAAAGGATATATTCTAAGTATGTGAATAAGTAAGAGGGGAAGAGTACTTTTTCACACAATACATAATTAATATATGGAACTCACTGCTACAAGTTAGTATTAGCCTAAGTGTACTTGCTTGCTGGCTTCGAGTATCAGGTGCCAAAGGTCAGGCAAGGCAGGACTATTCAGTCCAAGGGCAAGTTCCAAGATTCAAGCAAGGCAGAGTCCATGGTTAGACATCTAACATACATGTTGCATCCACACCTAGCAGCCTCTTTTGGTTGGTTTTATAGCCACCCATGTAAGGGTCAAGCTTGGAGCTAGCTACTCAGAAGCAATCCTGAAAATACTCATATTTATTATCAGCAAGCAGCTGGCATCGGGCCAGGTGACGTGCACTTTGCCATCTTGTCTGTTAGCTCTGTAGCTTAGCCTTTGTCTGTGGTACTCTAAGGGTGTAGGTGATAGTAGTGGGCTGGGAATGGCCAATTGAGGTTCACCTGCTGAACCAGGGCTGGTGTGTGTCAATGTGATTGTGAGGAACTCCAAAGGGATCTGTTGAGGCTGGGTGAGTGGGCGTCAACGTGGCAGATGCGGTTCAATGTGGCCAAGTGCAAAGTAGTGCACATTGGGGCCAAGAATCCCAGCTACAAATACAAGTTGATGGGGTGTGAACTGGCAGAGACTGACCAAGAGAGAGATCTTGGGGTTGTGGTAGATAACTCACTGAAAATGTCAAGACAGTGTGCATTTGCAATAAAAAAGGCCAACGCCATGCTGGGAATTATTAGGAAGGGAATTGAAAACAAATCAGCCAGTATCATAATGCCCCTGTATAAATCGATGGTGCGGTCTCATTTGGAGTACTGTGTGCAGTTCTGGTCGCCGCACCTCAAAAAGGATATTATAGCATTGGAGAAAGTCCAGAGAAGGGCAACTAGAATGATTAAAGGGCTGGAGCACTTTCCCTATGAAGAAAGGTTGAAACGCTTGGGACTCTTTAGCTTGGAGAAATGTCGACTGCGGGGTGACATGATAGAGGTTTACAAGATAATGCATGGGATGGAGAAAGTAGAGAAAGAAGTACTTTTCTCCCTTTCTCACAATACAAGAACTCATGGGCATTCGATGAAATTGCTGAGCAGACAGGTTAAAACAGATAAAAGGAAGTACTTCTTCACCCAAAGGGTGATTAACATGTGGAATTCACTGCCACAGGAGGTGGTGGCGGCCACAAGTATAGCCACCTTCAAGAAGGGTTTAGATAAAAATATGGAGCACAGGTCCATCAGTGGCTATTAGCCACAGTGTATGTGTGTATATAAAATTTTTTGCCACTGTGTGACACAGAGTGTTGGACTTGATGGGCCGTTGGCCTGATCCAACATGGCTTCTCTTATGTTCTTATGTTCTTAATGGCTCTGCACTAGCTGTTGGCTGGGAATCCTGAGAAGCCTGCAGCTCAGTTTCCTGCTGGTCAGCTTCTGTTGACTCAAAATTGGTTACACAGGGCTCCTCTTCTCCTGAGAAGTCCTCACTATTGTTGAGCCCTGGCTGACTCATGACACCAAGTCCTGTACAACTATTCTTCTACATACAAATGAATGCTTGTTGAGGATTCGGAATACTATCATGCTTGCTGGTCCCATTATCTCCCCCGTGAGTTTAAAGGTTATATATGCATGGAGTTTGTTTATTTATTTATTTAATTTCATTTCTAACCCACCTTTCTCCCCGTTGGAGACCCCAAGTGGCTTAAATCATTCTCCTTGACTCTATTTTATCCTCACAAAAATCCTGCGAGGAAGGTTAGGCTGAGAAACTGGGCCAAGGTGACAGAGTTAGCCTTCTATGGCAGAGTGGGGCTTTGAACCTGAGACTCCTACAGCCTAGCTCAAAACACTCTAACTGCTACATCACAGTGGCTTAGTATACAGGATCCTGAATATGTAGTCTGAGGACCTCAATTCTAAAATACCAAATTGCTGGTGAATTTTGGTTATATGTGCTAGGGTTGCATGTCAGTCACTTGGTGCTAGCAGGAGCAAAAAAGGCAAATAGAGCAATGTTGGTTCCCCCCTTCAATTTTGTTCTCATTAGAGTGAATGAGGACAGCTGAAGCTGAAAGTGGGCAATCTGGTAAACCTAGTGCATGTGTATTCATAGGCTCTCTGAACATTAGATCCAGGAATGCATGACCGTAATCAGCTCCTTCATTGAATTCAGAAATGCAGCTTTAAGGGGAAAAAATGAGAAAATCATGGAAGGTGAGTTTAGCATCTAATGTACATATTGCATCCACACCTCTTTGGGCTGGTTTTACAGCTACCCACCTAAGTGTCAGGCTTGCAGATAGCTGCTCAGAAGGAATTCTGTAACCACTCATATTTGTTATCTTTGCTATTGCTATTAGCCAAGATAATACACAAAGACAGTATATCTATGAGTAATAAATGCTCAGTGCATGCAACAAGGGATGGCTGTAACCTTCCTGGCCTGGTTTTGAGCTTTCTGCAGGTATCTAGCTGACTGTGGTTGGAAACAGATGCTGGATTAGCTGAATCATGCTCTAATCCATGAAGCAGAGCTGCCCACTTTCCAACTGGCTGCTACAACTTTTTTCTTTATAATTCAGCTTAATTTGCTCACATTAGCAGGTGATAATGTTTATCTGTATGCTCTAAACTTCTCCTGATAATTTCTGTACACAGGATCAGGGGATTTGTTTTTGAAAAAATTCTGCTTAGTTACCAACTCTGCCAGAAAGTACGTTCTTATGTTCTGAAGAAGAAAACATTGTGAAATCAATGAGAAAATGTGTTAATTTTGTTTCCCTTCCTTACCCTCCTGACCTGCTTTCTCTGGCTAGCTTTAATATTCTAAAACCTGATGCCCTGAAATGCTGAGGTAACCGTCCGCCAATTGTCCCTCCTCCCATTGAGATCAAGGAAGGCTTACTTTAAATTAATTTGAACTCTTTTTGCTTGGTTAGTTGTCCTTGATATGGCAGCTCTATGGCAGCTAATCAACTATGCAATAACACAATCATTTGGTGTGTGCAAACACATATTTCCTTCCAGCCAAGGTTAGAGCTGAGCCCCAGAAAAGCCTTCCCACACCTGCTTTTCATTTCCTCTATTTCTGGTAACGAGCACTGGATCCTGCACTACAAGTTTTAAGCAGAAACATCTTCTAGTCCCCCCCCCCCTTAAAAAAAAACCCTGTGGTGTTTTTGCTCAAGTTTATTTGAACATAATGTAATTCTAGCAGACATACTTGTGCTCTTTGAGTTCTTTGACATGTACCATGCTAATTTTAAAAACAAAAGCCAAGTAATACCTTTTATGAAGTCCCACTGAAACAACTTTCCACAGTCTGCAAAATTTCAAATTCATTTTGTGTCCCTTAACCAAAACTGGGCTGATGAGGAATGGATAAAAGGCTGGGAGGTAAAAAGTAATAGGAAACATACCATAAAGGCAAGCCTCCACAAAAATGTTGTGGTATGGTCACATGATCAGCAATTTTGATACCCTTTTCTGAATATGTGGTGACAGGACTGAGAATAATTAGCTGTGCCTTCAAGAAGGCTAAAGCAACTTAAGATGTTCCTAGTTGCTGTTAGAGAGTGAGAAAGGAAAAAAAATCATACATACACCCACATTGTGGTAGTGCATAGCAGAATAGGGTCCAAGCCAGATTCCCAAGTTAAAAAACAAAGCCTCACCCCCACAATTGTAATAGTTATTGAGCTAGAGCTTTTAAAGGGAAAAGAAGGGCTGATAGGCCAGGAGAAGGATAAAGCTGGAGAGTGAAGGTTGCCTAGGTAACTAGTTTAGAAAGAAGTAAATTCACAGAGGATAAACTATAGCTGAAATATGTTGCAAAACTCTCCTGATTTTTCTTTTCTTTTCAGCCATACTAGGTACACAGTCTTAAAATAAGTGCCAGCCCAAAAATGTCTGAAGATTTCAACATTGTGTTCTTTACAGGGAACTTTAAGTTAAAACATATCAGGAATTCCTCACTGAGAACCTTTGTAATGGTCAATAAGTACACCTGAAATCACTCATCTTTACTGATCTTCTCTTCAGTACCCAACCACATGAAAGCATTGGTTGGACTCTCATTCACACTTGGCAATGACCAGGTGTAATACCAGGTCAGTATACCACATACATTGGTTGTGCACTGCAGATCATGCTCCAGAATCATCTAGAATGCACACAAACTTTTTAGCAAGGCCTTGGGTTCTTCAGCAGTCCAAGCCAGCAGGGATTCCTTGGAGCTCTGCATCTGAAGACTGCTGGTGAAGGAATTCTGTAAAGTCATGCAAAACTACTTTAATAAGATTTTGTCTGTTTGAATATGACTGAGTTAATTTCAAGTTTTCATGGCTTTTGTATTTTTTTCATGTAAACTGGCTGAACCTATTTAGCTTAAGTCCTTTATGAGCTACAAATTTGGATGCTTATGTAGGCATATCTGCAGTGAAGGCATATTTAAAGAAACCTTTTTTACCTTCTTAAATTTGAGGTCTGAATGTAAGCTTAGATCTAGAGATTCTAGATGCACATGCTTCCATGGTTTGGAGGCAGAATATATGCTTTGCATGCAGGCAGTCCTGAGTTCAGTCCCCAGCAAATCTAGTTTAAAAAAATCATATAGGAGGGGATTTGAAAGAGAGCTGTCTGTCTGAGAGCTGCTGCCACTCACAGTAGACAACACTGACCACCATTATAGACCAATGGCATTCTCAGTACTTTAGCAAAAAGGAAGTTTTTCCAAGGGAGTTGCTGCCATTCCATTGCTTTGCATTTTTTAATTTACTTCTCATGTGAGTATGTAAGCCAATAACTTACAGTTTACTGTAGCAACTTCTTTGATCCACAAAAAAAATTCAAAAGATCATGAAAGCTGCAGTAGCGGGCAGCCCAATCCTGAGAACCATTGTGTAGCTGCGCTTGAGTGCAGAACTAGCGTAGGCAAATGCAGTCGGCTCCCAAAGGGGAGATGTTACGCCATGAGTGGAGGAGGAATGCAGGCCCGACGAAAGAGAGAACCCATCGCCATGGTGATTCTGCCCATGCGCATGCCATTGGCTCGCTGCGAGGTGGGGGTGGGGGAGGCACATGCTCACACAGGAACACGGGATTGGCCAGCCCGTTGTGTGTGACCGGGAGAGGGGGTGAAAAGCCCACACCTGAGAGAGAGGCAGTCAATCCCCTCACACCCTCCTACTGTCAGAGACTCTGACAGTGGCAGGCAGACGGGCAGAGGCATGCGCAGACAAACAAGAACCACAAAGTGCAGGAGTTCGCTGCCCTAAGCAGTGGCTGGAATGTGTGTCTGGGAGTGGGCAGACCACCAAGTCCAAAAGACACCCCCCACCACCACCTGGAGGCCCCCCCCCGTGTTGCCCTGCCACTGCCCCCTGCTATGTGCAAGGAACACCTCCCCTGGGGGCCGCAGAATTCAGAGTGCGAGCTGCTGGGCATGCATCCACTTCATCAGCACCCCCCTTTGTGCCCTGTGCATAACAGCCCTGTGGGGTCGGGTAGGCTGTTAGCCCGGGCAGGCTGAGGGGCGGCACCCCCCCTCCCCTGTCGAACCATGTGGGGCAGTGTGGCAGCTCATAGCCCACTTCCCCTCCAAGAACCAAGTCTGTCCACCCTCTGAGGCATTCCCTCAGAGAGGCCACTTACAGAGTGGGGGGGGGGTTTGCCCAGGGAATGTGCAGCAGATGCCAAGCAGGAGACACAACAGAGGGTATAGCTCAAACTTTATTTTTCCGGAACAGAGTGCAACAGTTTCCCTGGTGTGCGCTGGGCAGTCTCGCCGTGAGCGGGGCTCCATTCAGAGCAGCAGGCAGAAACAGCTGAGGGAGTGGGGGGGGGGGTGGAGTGACACTTGTGGAAGCCTCTGTGTTGGATTCCCACCTGCAAAATGGAGACAGAGATCAAGAGCACCTGCAGGGGCGGCAGCTGGAGGAGCAGGCTGCGTTTCAGCCAGGTACTTTCTTAAAGGGACAGTCTCTGACCCACCTCCCCACATCGAGGTAGCTGCCACACACACACCCCGTGCCCTGCCAGGGGTTGGGAACGTGGCAGAGGGCAGACCAAGGAAAGGGAGCAGGCAGCAGCACAGGGGAGCAGGGTCAACAAATGCCCCCTGCCGGAGCCCACTGCCTGGTTCAAGTGCCAGAGATGCTCACACACCAAGTGGTCGAGAGCAAGGGGAGGGGGAGGACAGTGGGGGTGCACAGTGGAATTTACCCAGCCATGGGCGACAGTCCTCACATGCAGAGCTTCCAGGAACCCAGAACTTGTGGAGACTTGGAAACGAGCAGTTAGCTCAAGGGGAGAGACCTCACTCTCCCCTTGCAAGTCTTGGGGATCCCCTGGAATTACAGTTAATCTTCAAACTACAGAGATCAATTCCTTCTGGAGAAAACTGATATTTTGAAGGGTAGAATCTATGGCATTGTACTCTCCACCAAGGTCACTGTCTTTTTAGGCACCATCCCCAAATCTCGAAGAGCTTCCCAATTGGGATCTGGCAACCCTATCTCCCATTTGTGCCAGGGGGGACCTGGTGACCCTCTGCTTTTGTGAGCAGAGTGCCTCGCCTGCATGTAAGGAAAATTGATAGAAAGTTAAGTAGAATGGTAGATGTTAATGGTAAAATGATAGAAGTTAATCTGTGCTTTGGTCTTGCAAATTTGATATGAAGTCAATGTAGGACAGTGGAGGAAAGTTCTGTGACTAAATTGCCTCTCAAAGCCTTCATGTTTCAAAGCTGTGGAAATCATTAGCTAGTGTTTCAAACATCTTGCCTTTGGCACTGAAATGGAATCTTGGAGGATTTCTGTTGTCTTGCAAAACCACCTCCTTGCCTGCTCTTTACTTATACAGATGGCATATTGATTTTTCTGCTTTTCTCAGACTGTACCCATCAGTCATTTTATATTACTGGAGAAACCATTAGCAATAAAAAAAAGATAGTGGGCCCATTAGTCTATGCATATTAGGGGTGGGTGGGTGAACCAATTAAAAACACATCAGCTTGTGAACCTGCTGATACAATTATTAGTATACTGAATAAAATTCAGAACAAAATGCCAAGGGATGCAAACTCTCCACTCCACTTCCTGCCCCTTTGCCCTTAAGTGAAAGAAAGGGAATCTGATGCACCATAACATCACAAAATACAAGCAGTTTTCACTGCTGAAGCCAATGAGGAAAAAAAGAAACAACAATAAAGTAAGAGGTAATGGTAGAATACAAAAGCATTACATGACAGCAATTCAGCTGCTGGCTCATGCATGAATGGATTTCAGAACCATATTAAAGAGACTGAAGTGTGAGGCGTTCAGGTTTCATAGAAAAGGATTGATGCTTTAGTCCCAAAACACATGTATAACATTAGATTTATTTATTTATTTACTGAGATTTCTATCCTGCCTTCCCCCGTGAGCAGGCTCAAGATGAAGGCACAGTTCAGGTGTCCTGAACTGGAATACTATTCCATTAATATTTTACCTAATTTTCTCCCTGTACTTTCATTGGTCACTGCTGCCTTAAAAAAAAGTCCCTCCACACCTTTCTCTTTTCTCAATAACTCCCTGTGACACCCACACCACCCCGTTCAAAAAGCAATGCTTAGGGCTTTTTGTAGAAAAAGTCCAGCAGGAACTCATTTGCATATTAGCTCCCCACCCCGATGCCAAGCCAGCTGGAACTGCGTTCCTGTGCATTCTTGTTAAAAAAAAGCACTGGCAATGCTACAGATTGAGCAAGTCATGTGGACATATGTATAGTGAGAATTTGGATCTCTCTTCTGCTATGAAGAACTTTCTTGGTCAGCTTCCTCCACTAGTGAAAGAAAAGGGGCGCAACCTTGCCTCCTTACTGTAATCTGCCTCATGTCACAGTATATTTTGTTTAAGAAAGGTCCCCCACCAATGGTACTGCCTTTCCCGTGGGGAACTGCTGAAGGAAAGGGAATGCATGGATAGTCTACCTCAGCACTCATGACCTGTGAGAGTCAATCTATTATCTTTGTTTATCTGAATGGCTTTCCTTTTATTGTTAACCACTTTGGAGGCTCATTGCAGGGCAGAATATAAATATTTTGAATAAATGAGTCTTGACATGAAATTGAACAGGTGTCATTTGAAAAAAAAATGTATGGTTAGCCAGAAAGTTTCTCATTTTGTCTCATATCAACCCTAAGGCAAGTCCAGCCCAACCATGAAGTGGATTTTGGAACATCATTAAAAGGCAACACATTGTCGGGGAATTTTGTTTATTATTTAGATGACCACCCTGAAGTATCAGTTTCAAGAAGAAGGGGATATTCCTCAAATTGGGATCTCAGGGCTAAGGTAGCTGTGGGAACTGGGACAGGGCAACCCTTGGGGGCTGCCATGAACCATGACCCTGTGGCTAGGGACAAAGGATCAGGCAGGCTTTCTTCAAGCATATATGTTGTCAAAGAATGGACCAAACAGTGCCTAAGGTGTTCAGAGGCTTGGAGCCATAGTGCCAGAGGTTTTGGGATGCTTACATAGGGGCTGCCTGAGTCCTCTGCATCCCATATAAGATAACCCAACTCTAATGCAGCATAGCTATTAGTTGTTGTCTGTTGCAGATCCTTTTCATATTTAATAATGTTGTGTCCCAAAAGAGTGGGTCTGTTCATTCTGCGCTTGCCTGCAGCCTCACATACCTTCATATATGCACATTTTTCATGGCTGGGAAGCAGAACACAGAAATTATTCAAGCAAGGAGGTCTAAGTGTGTGGCTTACTGCTTACTCTGCCTCTCTCAGACACCAGCACTAAATGGAAACTCCTGCAAGGTAATCAGGAAGAAGTGCTGACTGAAGAGAACTGCTACATTGCACTTTTGTCACAACTGACAAAAGGTTATATACCAATGACATTCATATGCATGTTTCAGATGACATGAAGGAAAATGCTATGCAGAAAATTCTCATTGTGGATTTTCATGGTATTCATTCAGTCTGATCTGAAGCAGATCTATGGCTTTACAATAATGTCTTCAGTCTCCAGTCTCTTTCAGGCTGATTATATGATCAGTTAAATAAAATATCCAAAGGGGGGAAAAAACATAAATTGTCAAAACTAAAAATACACATTTCTGCTAATATCTTGTCCTGAGAACTCTGTATGCGTCATTGTTGTCATCATCATTGTCCTCCTCCTCCTCCACATTGAGCTTAGAGTAAAGGTGTGACAATGGAAGATCTGTGAATTGATCCCCCATGCTTTTAAAACTTTAAATAGCAGCTATGACCTCAATCATTACCCTCCCCCCATCAATTGCTATTTAGATATAAGCACTCTGTAGATGTCTCTCTGCATCTTCCATGACATGGATAGCAGCTTTGTGGGGACAAGTGAGGTTCTGAAAATTGTGTTGGGGAAAAAAGATTACCTTGCACAGGCTGAATCAGGCTCCCTTCAGCTGTTTTGTTCCAATGGGGATGATCATTAAAACGGCACAGAGGCATCCCAGCACAAACACTCATGTGGTGCAGCTACTATTTCCAAGAAGAAGAAGAAGATATTGCATTTATATCCCACCCTATTCTCTGAATCTCAGAGTGATCACAATCTCCTCTACCTCCCCCCCCCCACAACAGACACCCTGTGAGGTAGGTGGGGCTGAGAGAGCTTTTTAGAGCAGCTGCCCTTTCAAGGACAACTCCTGTGAGAGCTATGGCTGACCCAAGGCCATTCCAGGAGGTGCAAGTGGAGGAGTGAGAATCAAACCCGGTTCTCCCAGATAAGAGTCCGTGCACTTAACCACCACTACACCGAACTGGCAAACTTGCTTCAGGCTTCATACAATCCTTTACCCTTTTTGTTTCCAAACGTAGAAGATAAAGTTTTATTTTCTGTGCTCCTCCTAATGGTCTATAACTGGAGACAGAAGCCTTGTTTGCCCTAATCAAGAATGGATTAGCCATTAAGTCCACTGGGAGGAGTTTCAGTAGGCCCATGGCCTGGGAGCTACCCCCACTGGGGATGCGCAAACCCGGGGGCCATTCCCCCTCCCAGGGCCACCCTAGCCCCAACAGAAACAAGAGCCAGAGGAGCAGGGAGCAAGGAATGCACTGTCCTGGCCTAGATCACCATAGTAAAGGATGGGATACGCCTACCCAGCCTTGCTGTGGTGAGGGATGGGCTTACCATTGTGGCCTTACCATTGTGAGGGATGGGCCTACCCAGCCTAGATGAGGTGAAGGTTAGTCTCACCACCAGGGGTCGTTTTGTAGAAAAATAGGTGGTGCAGCTCATACAGGGATTTTTATGCAGCTGCACCTATTATTCAGTGGACAAGGTGGGAAGGAGGAGGTGGAACTCTCAGAAAGGTTCAGGAGCTTTGCTCCTGGGAGCTCACACTGAATCCGAAGCCTGCTCACCACTATGAGTGATGGACTGGGGCCTCTCAATGTTTCCTCAGCAAGTGAAGACTGGGCTTGCTGGGCCTAGAGTTGTCAAGTCCCTCTGCTACTGTGGCGGGGGAATCCAAGAGTGGTACCATAGAGTTTTACTGCAAATCCTAGAGCATCCCTGGTGCGATGTGGTGATGTCATTGTGCAGGGCACATTGTGTGACAATAGGGATCTTTGGAAGCAAGGACCCCACTCATGGCCTGCTCCATGTTCAAAGTTGGGGCCCCCCAAATCGGGGGATCCCCCACCCCCAGTGGGAACTTGGCAGCCCTAGCCTGAACTCACCCTGCTTGATTGCTTAGCTTGGCTGGGCACCTCCTGCTTGGGGCTGGAAAAGCAGCAGTTCCTACTATTGGTTTGGCAAGGGTGGGGCCAAGGTAGGTTGGGGGTGAGGCCCTTTTCCAGGGCCATTCCCCCCCCTTCAATCTAGCCTAGCTTTGATGAATAACCTGTGTATTGAGAGCTACTCAAGTCTCTGCTGTCAAGTGTAGAAAATATAGTCCCCTGCCCTGATTTGGGATCTCATTTGTTGGTGTTGGTTTCACTACTGGGTCACAGGACTGATGTCTCTGTCATATGCCTTTTTTGTACTTCCTTCTCTCTCTTTTACTTGAGTGGGTTATTTCCTCTAACTCTTGATACTGGGAATCTCTATTCCTTATCTGGATCTGCTAATTTCCCCCATGCTGATGCTTCATACAATTTTCCTTTAATAAACCTCTTATTTTAACCCCATTTGGTCCTATATTTCTTTATGCTTCCGATGAGGCTTGTGATAGTGTTTTGGTATTGTGCGGGTTCCTGCTTTCAGCTGATGTTTTTGTTTTTTTTAGGATGATTGAGTCTAGGGAAGCATGTGACAGTTCTGCTGCCCCTGGAACTTTTGCTTCAGCCTGTGCTAAAATCTAAAATCTGGGAAGGGTCATGGGAATTGAAATGGATATGGGCAGGGGTGGAATCCTAGCAGGAGCTCCTTTGCGTATTAGGCCACACACCCCTGATGTGGCCATTCCTCCAAGACCCCCAAATTTTATTGGTTTTATTGTATTTGACTGGTTTTACTTGGATGTAATCCACCCTGAACCCATTTGGGAAAGGGTTGAATATAAATTTACCAAAATAAATAAATAAAAGAGGGCTGCAGAGAAGAGGGAGTTCCTCCACACTGGGTCTCTGAGGCCAGTTTTATGATGGTAAGTTCTATACAAGATAGGGTTGCCAATCCCCAGGTGGTGGCAGGGGATCCTCCACTTTGAAAGCCCTCCCCATGCTTCAGGGGCATCAGAAAACGGGGGGGGGGGGAAGGGAAATGTCTGCTGGGCACTCCATTATTCCCTATGGAAACCAATTCCCATAGGGTATCATGGAGAATTAAACTACAGGTTTCCAGGGTTCTGAGGGGGCTGTTTTTTGAGGTAGAGGCACCAAATTTTGAACATAGCATTTGATGCCTCTCCTCAAAAGACCTGCCAAGTTTCGAAAAGATTAGATCAGAGGGTCCAATTCTATGAGCCCCAAAAGTAGGTGCATCTATCCATTATTTGCAATGAAGACATTTAAAAGGTGTGTTGCCCTTTAAATGTGATGACCAGAACTCAAATATGCTTGTCACAACCTTGCTCCTGGCTCCACCCCCAAAGTCCCCAGATATTTCTTGAATTGGACTTGGCAACCCTAGTACAAGGAGTAGTCCCCTATTCACAAGGACACATCTCTGGTGAACATGTGTGCTGACTTCTTCCAATGAGGAAGCTCAATGTGAAGAGAAAGTCAGTTATCTTCTTTCAAGGACCACAGAGGAAATTATTAAAAATATAGATGTTCAATCATCCTTTGTATCTGATCACCATCTTATACTGACACACCACATTCACACATGGGTAACATTCTCCATCCCCCCCTTAAAAAAACAAAAACAAAAACCAAGAATACATTAGGAAGTAAGGAGAAAAGCCTGCCCTAGACTTCTGGTCCATCACATAACCTACTTACTTTTGGTAGCATATCCCACAGTTTCTTCATAACCTACCCTACTTTGGGTAACATATCCCATCCTCTTTCTTGCCTGGAGAGTTCCCAAGTGCAGGTTGATCCTGTTACCTTACAGCAAAAGGACAGCAGAGTTTCAACAATAAAAAGGGGTGGGGGAGGAGAACCACCCCTTCATGACCAGTTTTTGGCATTGAAAGTGTTCTCAGTGGTAACACAGTAATTAACTGTACCCAGTGCTTTTTGACTCTGCAAATGACAGTCTGCGGTTTGCCTGCCCACCCAAAGAGTGTGGGCGGGTAAACCCAAGCCTTAGAATTCAAGCTTCACTGAAGTGCCTCATCACTTTCTTTATCAAGGCGTTCACAGTCACTGGGAAAAGGTTGCGCCCATCAGTGCAACACTTCTGAAGCTGGCAATAAGAGATCTCGTCTCTCTTTGCATTCAAGTTATACAAGATTCCTGTTCAGTGGTGTGCCATTAGCTCATCTCCCTGCATTGCGGCAATGCTTAGTGCTGTAATTCTTCTTTTATTTCCTTCTGTGTTATCAATATACAGGCATTCAAAAAGGGGAAGATCTAACTATAGTAACATGTCCATTCTAAGTGTTCAGAAATATAATTCAATTAATGAACATTGCTGTCGATATCCTATTGTGGTCTGGTTTATGTATAACTGCTCAAGCACTTTTAGTCGCTTTGAACACTAATGTGACTTTATTGAATGAACTGCATCATTGACAGGTTTCACAATGATTCTATCAATGGCTGTTTCACAGCTTAACAAGTAAGGCTCAGTTCCTATCAGTTATGTAGAACCTCCCTCTATTTTATTGATTTTACAATTCAAATTTACTATATTAGTTAACTTTTCTTTGATTTGTACCTTTTTTTTGAATCTATTTGCATATACTGAGATCAGTATAGGTTTAAGTGCTGGACACATACAGGCAGAGCTGGCACATCCATTAGGCAGAATGAGGCAGCTGCCTAGAGTGCTGCTCTGAGGGGAGGGCACCAGTTTCGGCGCTCCTGCCTGCCCTTGCTTCCTCAGTGAGGGAAATAGCAAACTTGGTGGCTGCCGCAGGGCTTCCAGCCTCAGCAGGTATGCAAACTGCTCTCTCACTCACTGTGCTTCCAAGCACAGATGCAAGGGGTGGAGCAACGGTGTGTGCATTTGCATGTAAACTGAGGCCAGAAGCCCTCCTGTGGCTGCTGCTGAGCTAGCTCTCACCAAGGAAGTGGGGGGTGACGGGGGACACCTGGCCTGGGGCGCTAGTTTTGTGCCAGCTCCCTAGCACTGGTGCTGCATACAGGCTTCTGTAGGTGAATGTAAGAAAAGCCCTCTTGGATGAGACCAGTGGTCCATCTAGTCCAGCATCCTGTTTCACTCAGCAGCTGACCAGTTGTCCTGGAAGGCCAAGAAAAATGGCACAGAGGCCAAGGCCTTCCGCTGATGTTGTTTCCTAGCTCTGAAATCCAGAGGTTCACTGATTTTGGATGTGGAGTTTCCCTTTAGTTGTTGGGTTGGATCAAACCAGCTTTTCCACTGGTGGAAAGGGGTCTACTTTGAGCACTCAAAAAGGCTATATTAGGGATCATGAGCCTGGCCTGGGGCGCTGGTTTTGTGCCAGCTCCCTAGCACTGGTGCTGCATACAGGCTTCTGTAGGTGAATGTAAGAAAAGCCCTCTTGGATGAGACCAGTGGTCCATCTAATCCAGCATCCTGTTTCACTCAGCAGCTGACCAGTTGTCCTGGAAGGCCAAGAAAAATGGCACAGAGGCCAAGGCCTTCCACTGATGTTGTTTCCTAGCTCTGAAATCCAGAGGTTCACTGATTTTGGATGTGGAGTTTCCCTTTAGTTGTTGGGTTGGATCAAACCAGCTTTTCCACTGGTGGAAAGGGGTCTACTTTGAGCACTCAAAAAGGCTATATTGGGGATCATGAGCCTGCATGGACAAAAGTCACATGGAGCTGCGAATGTAGTAACAAAAGTCACATGGAGCTGCGAATGTAGTAAGAAAGGGAATTGGACAAGATTGAGTGAAAAAGCTGGGTGGATCTAGATGGTCGATGCTGATGAAACTATCCTCTGTGAATTAGTCTAACCTCCTTTTAAAATGATCAGTGTTAGTAGTCACCATTTAGGATTGCCAGGTCCAACTCAGAAAATATCTGGGGAAATTGAGGGTGGAGCTGGGAGACTTTCCCATTCCCTAAAATAAAGAAATAAAAATACAGCAGTGCACTTCCCCTGAATACAGTCTTCATTTCCTCATTCCCCCAGCAGCTACATTTCCACTAAATGAAAGTGAACTTATACTCTAGGGTTGTCAGCCCCTATGTGGGGCCTGGAGATCTGCTTTTACAGCTGATCTTCAGCTGACAGAGATCAATTCCCCTGGAGAAAATGGCTGTTTTGAAGGGTGGACTCTATGGCATTGCACCTTGCCAAGCCCCCTCCCCCCCTTTCCCCTCTCCTGGCTCCACCCCAAAGTCTCCAGGTATTTTCTAACATAGACCTGGCAACCCTAACTCACACACTCTCATAAAGCAGCCAAAATAAATACAGCAAGCACACACTTTTGTGATCTCACTGGGGTAATTTACTCATATTGCTGAATATAACATCAGCTGTATTTCAACCAACTTCTTCAGAAAAATGAAAGAACAGCCTAGGGGGTGGAGCCAGTTTGGTGTAGTGGTTAAGTGTGTGGACTCTTATCTGGGAGAACCGGGTTTGATTCCCCACTCCTCCACTTGCACCTGCTGGAATGGCCTTGGGTCAGCCATAGCTCTGGCAGAGTTGTCCTTGAAAGGGCAGCTGCTGTGAGAGCCCTCTCAGCCCCACCCACCTCACAGGGTGACTGTTGTGGGGGGAGAAGATACAGGAGATTGTAAACCGCTCTGAGTCTCTGATTCAGAGAGAAGGGCGGGGTAAAAATCTGCAATTCTTCTTCTTCTTCTTTCCTCCAAACAGACAGAGGGACTGAGAGCACCTGGCTCTGTCTGCTTGCTGCCTCCCTGCAACTTTCCTCTTGGCAGATTTAAAGGTGTGCACACACATTCAGAAACACACACACAGTTGCAAGCCTCTTCTAAATCTGTGAGGTTTGAAGGCACATGGTGGCTTTTGTGGTGGGGCTTCCCCCCACCAGCCAGCTGGCTTGTTGTGAGTAGGAGCCTGAAAAACCAAGGAATTCCCTGCCTAGACCTAGGGTCTGGCAAGGCTATCATCACTACATCCTCTGGCAGCGATTGCCAATATTTAATAGCTTGTTGAGAAAAGTAGGGTGTTTTTTTTTAATCTATCATCTATCTTGTTGATTTGGTTGGATACCCCAAATCCTAGCATTATGGGAGAGGGAGAAAAAGTCCTTTCTATCCACTTTCTCCATCCTATGAATAATTTTATAAATCTCTATCATATAAACTATTTATAAACCCCCCTCAATCATGTTTTTCTAAATCAAGAAATCTAAATCTCTAACCTTTCCTTGTAGAAAAGCTGCTCCAAACTCTTAATCATCTTAGTTGCCCTTTTCTGTACTTTCCCGGGGCCCACAATATCTTCTTTTGAAATACAGTGACTAGAACTGTACACCATATTCCAAATGAGGCCATACCATCAGTCAATAAAAGCCATTACAATAGTGGCCATTTTCTTTTCAATCTCTTTCCTAATCTCCAGTGTAGATCTTGCCTTTTTCCAACACTGGTGTGCAGTCATGCGCACATTTTCAGGTGCTTGAACTAGAATGTTTATACCTACAGCTACCTACAGTTACAATCAACTATATTTCAGGTTTTCCCATCATGCAAACAGTTGTTAAAGTTGCTGTCTGCACTTTTTGAGTGTGCTAGGAGACGCTATGGCTCACTGAAAGACTGAAGCTAGAAAAGGTATTCTTCACTTTCTAGCTACTTAGCAGGCCAAGTCTATGTAAGATTTTTTTAGAATGAGCTTTTAACATTATTTATCAATTTTTTTATTTGCCTTACTCTAAAGATAGGACTTAAGGTATGAGAATGAGAAATGACAGTAAACAATGATTTAAGGGAAAGGAAACATTTCTATTTTTAAAAAGTGGTTGCCACTTCTCAGTGGCATCCTCAAACCAGTTCAGTGCTTCAAATTCCACAATGTGATCTGCCTGGGTCTGTTCATCCAAGGAGATTCCCTCAAGTCCAAGAAAGATTTACTAGCATCATTATCACATTAATCATGCTCCAGCAATTCTTTAAAAAGGAACCCAGCTGGGGTTCTATAGGGTTCAGTATCATCCCTCACACTGTTTAGTATCTACATGAAGCCACTGGGAGAGGTCCTCAGTATTGGGGTTATGTGTTAGTTAGTATAGCAAAGTTGCACAGTCATAGAAGTGTGGTATCACATGTAGTAAATAGACTCCAAACAAGTATATTGCAAAAAGGTAAAACTTTCATTTATTGAGGTAGATTCAGCTCACAACCTTGCTGTAGAGGAAATGTGACAGAAACCTAATCTAAAAAAATACTATTCCCTATCCCAAGTGGCCAGCTAACCTGGCATTGTAAGAGCAGAAAAACAAATTGGGATCACAGTGTAAAAACCCAAAAACAATCAATTACTGTGATTTATGGCTACTATGCTTTATAATTAATAAAAATACATATGGTACTTACATATTACATAGATGACATAAAATATCACATCTAACAATGTGATCCTGTGTCACAAATTTAGAAAAGTCCCATTCCCATATCGTAGAACAGCTTCTGCAATAAGTTATAGTAAATAATGAGCATCTAGATGCAAGCCTGTTTTGTAGTTGATCCTCAGAAGTTATTATTAGTAGATCTTCTTCAGAAGTTGTCTTCCTCTTATTTACAACTCAACATTTACATAGGAAGCATGCCAGCCTTTCCTCAGATATAAAACCTTTTGCTCTAATACTTTCCAGCAAAACTTTGTAAGTAAGAAGGCATGCTTTCTACAGGAGAGATCTGTAGCTGTATCCTGCTCCTTGCAGGTTCACAGGAAGAAAGAACACAAAGGACACAGGGAGAGGAGTCAGAGAGAAGCTACCAGGTTAGATAAAGAGAGGAATCCCATTCATTAAGAAGATAACACATACTGCCAGGGCTTTTTTTTTTTTTTGCAGAAAAAGCCCAGCAGGAACTCATTTGCATAGGCCACACTCCTTGACATCACCGGAAGTGATGTCACCTGTCCAGTAGGTTACTTTCTGCCTATTGATACAGAACAGTACAGTGCTATCAGCTGCATTTTATGGATGTGTGTTCTTATACAGCCCAATGAAAGACCTTGTTCCCCCCCTTAACATGGCCGGAGAGAGAAAGCCATGTATGGTGGTATGGGCAGCGGCAGGCCCAGAATCTACCAGGAGGGGGCACTCGTGAGCAGCTCTGCATCTCTCGCTCTTTTCACAAGCCCGTTGGAGGCTGGAGGCAGCAGAGAGGATGGAGCATGTGGTCTGGGAGTGCGTGGCTGCCTAGTGCCTTCCCTCTGCCGGAGACCTTATTTTTAGCCAGTGCCCTGACCAAGCCAGCTGGAACTGTGTTCCTGCTCATAAAAAGCCCTGCCTATTGCACATTTAAAGCAATGCAGCATACCACCTCTCCCTGAAATGTCTAGGCATGCAGAGTTTCCTTATTCCAACAATCAGGAGATTTGGGCTGTGGTGTTACCAACATACAAATGACACCCAGCTCTGCCTTTCTTTTTGACCTAATTTTGAGTATGCTATTTGATGTTCTGAACAGATGCTTGGTGTCAGTAATGGACTGGATGAAGGTAAACAAGCTGAAACTTAATCCTGACAAGACAGGTTCTCTCAATGATCTGAATGCTGTTTTCAGAACCACTTTCTTAATTTTCATAATCAGTACAGTACTCACTGTCCTGGCTAAAATTTTGACTGGACCTGTATTCCTTTTCATTTCTTAGGTGAATCATATGCTGATTTCACTCTCCAGCTTTTATGTCACAAGGTCTTTAAAATGAAAAATAAATATTGCAAAGCCTTGTGTATAATATTAAACAGGAGACAGGAGATGAGCATGTCCATGTTATCTCCATGTCCACCTGGTCTGCCTTCAGTGTCACCAGGTGGCTACTTGGCAGTTTCATACTTGATCTGGCGAAATCCGAGGTAGCACATGTGTGGGCTGCTGATCAAAACGGGTCATGTCTGCTCCTGTAGATTTAAGCTGAGACCAAGCTGCCATTCTGACCTTGTCTCAAGGGGTCTGCTGGGCTGAGTGAGGACAGGGTTGCTGTAAGGCTGGCTGTGTCTGCCTAGGAGCATAAGTCCGCCTGTGGAGGTGAACCCTTGGGGCAAGCTGGGGATGGCAAGAAGAGCTGAAACCAACGCCATTGTTTTGGAACTTCCAGTTCTGGCTTTCTTCTCCATGCCCATCTTGTTCTTGATCCCAGTAAGCAGGCTGCCTGCCTCTGCTATTCTTATATTGTGCCTGAGTGAGCTGCGTTTCTAAAACAGCAACTTTCTGTTCAGAGACTTAAGCATACTTTAAAGCATTCTCCAGTCTGCATTTGACCTCCTGGAGAGTGTGGGTTAGATTTTTTTTGTCTTTTAGGTACTCATGTTTCTCAGCCCTGAACCTTTCTATCTCCTCATAATCATTTCATCTAGCTGTGTAGTCTTCATGAAATATTTCCCTTCTTGCATAGTCAGCTTTTATTCGACTCTTTTTTAACATAAATTTGTCAACTTGGTAGAGATTAGCCTCTAGATCTTTCCAGGTGGTTTTTCTCATGGCTGCTATGCCTAACAACTCCAAGGTGGGTATATTGAGACCTGTGATCACATCAGATATGAAATCTTGATTCTAATAATCTGGTTCCCCACTGTCTTTGGGTAATATTACTTTAGCTGCTGCTGCTAGAGATTTCTTCCTTGTTAAATATGCAGCAGGGGCCTCGTCTGGGCTCTGCACATTGTGGTAGTAGATGTGCCTTATGGTATCTCCATCACACTTGTAGGATATTACCTCAGCCATTCATTCTAAAATGGTGGTATTAGAAGGGTTCTGGTGATCCATTAAATTTTCTACTTTGGCTAGTTCTGGGCCTGAGGCGCATAATCTCAGCACCTGGTTTAATTCAGTTATGGAGGCTTCTTTGTAGTGAATTCTAGCTCTGGCCATCCACAACACTGAGGTGTCTATGTTATAGGGACCGAGGAAGCTGGCAGTCATTTTAAAATCCTCTGATCCCCAAGATCTAATTTCCTTCATTACTTTTACAGACTCAGATCCATCCTCCTTCCTAGTGGTAGTTTTTTTTAATGAGTATGGGTGGAACAGGACAAGATTCCTTAATCTCCTGTGAGTCTGTTTCCTCTTCTTCCTCAGACTCCTTGTCTGAGGAGAAGTCTATAAACAAGGATGGGGTAACAGCAGAGAGCAGGGCTCCTTTGAGTTCTAGCCTTTTCTTTAATTTCTCTATTTCTTTTCTACACACCTCATGGCTAACTGCATCGCGGGCCTTTTTGTTTTTCTCTGCCAAATACTCGGCAGCGCACTGCAGTTTGCTGACCTGTGCTTGGCTTTCCTCAAGCCTGCACTCCAGTGTGGCTACTTGCGTTTGGGCCTGTCATAAGGCTGGCAATGTGTCTTGTTGTGCCAAGGTTAAGGTGCACTTGTCCAGTTAAGCTTGTCCACCTTTTCCCTTAGGTCCTGGACCTCACATTCCAAGTTGTTATTTTCCTCCATAATTTCCCAGACATACACTTCATTTCCTTTATGCAGTTGCTCTTTTTCTGCCTCATGAGTCTTGAGCATTTGTTCTAGTTCTGTCTCATGACTCTTGAGGGTTTGCTCTCTTTCTGTCTTATGACTCTTGAGAGTTTGTTTTAGTTCTTGCTCCTTTTGGGCTAGCTGTTCCTGTAGCTATTTAATCATAGCCGAGCTATCCTGTAGGGCTGTGAACAACCCCTATGATGCAAAGAGATCTCTTTTGCCTGAACTGATCTCTTTCTTTACACAGTGTTCTTGGAACGTGTCCCAAAAGAATTGGAGGGGGTCGGGATTAGTGAAAGATCTCTTTTCCCACGGGTTATCCTCCTTCTTCACAAGCCACTTCTCTAGCTTGGGAAGTTCCTCATCTTTCTTAACATGGAACATCATGGCTTACACTTTAGTTCCTCTCAAAGTTCTTACTTTACTTGCAGGGCTGGTTTTCCTGCACTGTTAGGTGCCTAGCCACAGGCCACCAAAATTAACTGATGCAGGAGCTTTCCCTGGCCCTATCCTGCCTATTGGGGAGCAAAGAACTTGCAGGACACCTCTGTGTGTCTCACAAGTGAAGGAGGGAGTTGCAGGACCTTCCCTAGTCCTCTGCAACACTAATAAATGTGTGTGGCATGGGCTTATGGCCTTGCACACATTGTTGGTCTCCTCAGGAGGGGCTTTTCTCTAGCCTCCGCTTCCAAACCAATCAAAAGTCACTGCCCCTGCACCTTTCCTTAGTGGGGCAGTCCTGAGTTCACCAAAAGGTTTTAAAAGTTTCAGAGCCTGAGCTTTTCCTCAGTTGGCCCTAAGCAAAAAGGAAATTTTTCGTCTGGGAAGAGTGCCTATCTCCTCAGACCTGGGACAAATTATTAACCCTAAGGGAGAGCTTCTTGCTCCTTTCACTAAATTCTCTTAAAGGCACAGTCAAGAGAAAGAACTAGCAGCATATTTCCAGATGCTCTCTGGCTCCTATGTGCTATTTTTCAGGTGCCCTAAGAATTTGAAGGGGGAGATTTTTAAAACTACTTGCTGACTGCAGGGATGTTTTTCCTGCAACGAAGCAAAAGTTCTTTCTCTCCTCTTGCAAAGAAAGCCATGGTGACTACGTGGGTTGGTTTCTTTGGGGAAAGCAGTGCCCTTAACACTAAGGTCTCTTTGCCACTAGCGAAGCAGACCCAGGGACTTTTTGGGGGAAAGCAGTGCTTTTAAAACTAAGGTATCTTTTGGTAGCTAATCACGGACCCAGGGACTTTTTCTATGTGTGTGCCTAGAGCTGATCCGTTTACCTTGCCCAGCTCTTAGGACTTTTACGTGTGTGGGTGCGTGTAAAGTGTATGTGTGTGTGTGCACGGTGCTCCAAGTAAAGAGAAAATGCAGGAAGGTAGCCCTTTCCGTTCAGAAACAGTCCTGACCTATCCTGATGTTCCCTCCCCAGACAGACACGTTTAGGAAGGCCTCGGGATGGCGGCTGGACTTCACGAGATTCTCCCTTGCTTTCCAGGCAGGCTTAGTCCTTTTGCAAGAGTTCTGGCCCTCTGGGTGCGGCTGGAGAATCTGCGCTGAATGATAGAGCAGGAGCAACCCAACCCACAATATAGAAATGCTTTCTAGAGTCGTTCACACAAGTCAAGAATCACTCATTCATTCACACAACAGCCTAGCTAGCAAGACTTTCTGGATGGTGTAATCCCATGTCTGGCTGTTTGAAGACACGCATGTATTCACACAGTCAGGATTGCCCAATGCTTTCTCCACCAATATCTGTAAGCCAAAATGCCCTCAAAACGAGGATGGGGAATTGTCAGGTGGGCACCTGCTTAATAAGGATCTTTTATCTGTGTATACAGGATTCCACGTCCAGAAATTAATGCTTAAAAATATTAGGGACTCTAATTAAGTAAAAACAATTAAAATTTATTCCAGAAAAATATAGGCATACATACAAGGCAATGTGCTCACGAAACATACATACAGTCCTAGGAAAAATAGAGAGAGATATAGAGACAACACATGGATAGACAAACAGGGTGATAATTACTGATCATAGTCTTCAAGAAAGGCTCCAATGGCGACGAAAGAGGATGGGGGAAATGGGATCCTCAACTGTGACCAGAATCGGGGATGGATCTAGATAGTGGAACTGGGGTACTGCTAGATGCACACATGAGTGGAGTTGGGTCAGAGGTTAAATAGACTACCTTAAACCCTCAGGGGATGGGAGGTACAGGGGTGGATGACAGATGGTCAGCTGGTACATGACCTCAGAAAAGGGGAGGCTCTGCAGTGACCATAAGGGCTGGACTAGTGCAGTAGCCAATAGCCAGTTAATTGGCAACCCCTGATTGGATGCTCATAGCTAGCCAATGAGTGGACTTGGCCTTAGTTACCTGACTGGCAGTCCAGGTAGCAATGGGCCAAGGGGGAGGCTCCAGGATGACTGTTGAGGAAAAGAATGGGGGAAATTACTGGGTGGAGGCATGCTTAAGACTATTAAACTTATCTAAAAAGGTGACAATAGATGGCCAAATTGCTACCTAGGGTAACACCCGGTTTACACAAAGGAACTTGGCTCTGGCCGAAGGTGGTCTTCCTCTTCTTCAGTCTTTTCTTGGCACCAGTCTTTGTCTTGAATTCTGTTAGACAAAGGCTTAAGCGGTCTGGCAGGATTCACACCTAAGATAAGCTTGATGGCTCTTATGCAGAAGTTGAAGCAGCTGTTGGATATGTGAGTCTCTTGCTTTGCTGTAATGGAGTCAGGAAAACAAGATGGATTCTGGTGGTGTTAGCCTTTGGTTCATGGAAACAGGCTGGAAACAGTTTGCCTGTACAGTTCATGGCGGTGTGGCTTCTTCCACTGCAATGGCCAAGACTGGGCACTCAAGGAGCAGCTGGAAGCTCGTCTGTAGTTATCCCTAACACCCATCCAGAGATGTAGAATGCTGCTGCAAAGCTGAGGTTTATAGTATCCACATAAGCCTTAGAAACCGTGGGCAAAGTCCACTTCTTAGAGCAGATGTGCCAGTCAAAACTCCAGGCACCCTGGCAACCATACTGGTGATCATGATGTCCATGTGTATGAAAAGTAGGGGGCTTTTTCTTACAGTTTGTTATGCAGAACTGGTTCCTGGATATCAGCTAAGAGACCAACAGTGTGTATGAAGCGGGTAAGCACTGGTTTTGGACCCACTCAGATGCTACACCATTTCATAGACACCAGCTGATATCGAGAGGTGAAATCACACCAGGTGTGTGGTGTAAGGGGTACTCTCTCTTTTGTTCCCACACCCCATGTGCAGGGTCATAGATTGTCTAAACCTGATCCTGTCAAGATGACAGATTTTGCACTTACCAAAAGATGTGGTAAATGAATGGACCAGGAACATTCCCAGAGACTGGTACCTACTGTCTTCTTTGCTTATAATTTCCCTTTTTAAAACCCCCGAAGAATATACTGGGTAGGCTGTCTAAATTCTCAGAGACAAACACTATGCTAGCTATTAAAAAGCAAAAAAAACCCTATAGAGGCAACTTGCTCAGATTTCAGAAACATCACGTCTTGTTGCATTTGGGTTACCTAAGTTAACATTGCCCTGAGGCAGTTTAGCTTGTGTCACTGGCTCTTACACAGCAAATCACTCTAGGTTTAGCTGACCTTGCCAACTTCACAGGGGTCATGTTTTCTCAGAGCAAAGACCATTCCCTGAGGCATTAAGAATAAAAATTTCACCCACTATATGCAGCATATGACATCATCTTTCTTTTCTTTTTCACTTTGGAGGAGAAAACATGTCATCATTTGCCTGTAAAACAGTACATACTTTAAAATAGTAATGACAAATGAACAGCTACAATCTGGAGGACATATAACTGTTAGGATTTTGTTAACAGAGTTATGCAGATTAAACCACAAAACAGCCAGGCACATGTGTTTAGCTTTAACAAAGTAATCTTTACTTATCTAGTGAGGAAAAGGGATAACTTGGGAGTCCTACAAAACAAGAAAAAGACTTAACATCCTATCTGCAAGACAAGTAAAGATTACTTTGTTAAAGCTAAATGCATGTGCCTGGCTGATTGGCCCTACCACTGACTGGCTAAGTACCAGTATGCATAAACAAACAACTAATTGTTCACTCCAGGAAGTGAAGTTGTCAAAAACTCAACATTCCACAAATCCTCTAGGCCTTAATCTAGTGTTTTTCAAACATTAGCTCTACTCTCCTCTTGCCACCTGATAGGGTTGTCAGCCCCCAGATCGCAGTGAGGGATGCCCCAGTCTTGGGGGCTGGCTGGAAGGGAAAATCCTCTTCTAAACAGGGACATTGCCACATGACTTCCCCAATGTGATGATGTCACCTGGAAGTGACAGGATCAAGTGGCACATGATACTGAACATTTGTGGTTGGACAGCATGTAATTTAAGTTTTAAAAGCAGCGAGGGCAGGGATTTGGTTGGGGGACATGACACTGATGCTGTCACAGGCTTGGCGCAGTCAGGAAACAAAGTCCAGGTCCAATCTGAAGTCAAGCCAGGAGAGTCTGAACAAAAGTAGAGTCAGGAACTCAAGCTGAGGGTCTGAGAGCATGGTCGTCTGGAGCAGGGAGTCAGGAAGTCAACAAATCTGATCAGGAGCAAGAGCTGAGGTGGATGTGAGGTCATCACAGATGTGACTTGTTGCTTCCACAGAGAGCCCAACCCCAAGCAGGGGGCTAAATGGGCCTCTGGTGATGCTTCAATTAGCAGGTGGTGAAGCTCCTGTTAGAGCTCAGGGCCTGTCTTCCCCACAGGCGTGCATCTCTTTGACAGGTTGCTAAGTCCTGGCAAAGTTGCTCTCTCAGCCAACCTACCTGTGGAGGTGAGTCAGGTGGGCTTGCAGCTGCTGGCCAGGTGTGGGGAACGCTGACTCAGGTGACAGCAGCAAGCTGTCAGCTCCCAGAACATCAGAGGAGCTAGCTGTGGGCTCTGTTGGTGCTGTCAGCTCAGGCGGGGGCTCAGCATGATAGTTGTCACCCATGACACGGGCAGTGGCTGAGGTTAACTTTTGTTGGCCTGTGGCATTTCGCACAGAGAAATCCCTTCCCTCAAAAATGCAATTAGGTGTGTGTGTGTTGGGGGGGGGGGGAGAGATATATACAATCATCTGCATTGCTGGTCTTTCTCTGGTTCCATGTCTAATGGCAGACTGGGAGAATATTATAAAATGGGAGGTCATTTAACAGTTCCAGTCTCAGGCAATGTTCCCTCTAAACTGCAGAGTCTTGTGAGCAAAAAACTCTACTTTGTGAGCTACTGGCATTAAAGTTGTGAGGTACTGCATAAATTATTGTGCTCTGGGGTCATCCTTCCTGAGCTAAGACAAAAATGTGTGAGCTGGAGGCTAAAAATCTGTGAGCTAGCCCATGCTAACTCAGCTTAGAGGGAACACTGGTTTTACAGTTATGGTCCTGATCCAAATTGCTTAGGGTTGCCAGGTCCCTCATCACCACAGGCAGGGGATGGGGGGGTAGGGTTGCCAGATCTAGCCTAGGAAACCCCTGGAGATTTGGGAATGGAGCCTGGAAACCTCAGTGGAGTACAACGCCACAGAGTCCACTCTCGAAGGATCAATTTTCTCCAGACGAACTGATCTTTGTAGTCTGGAGACAAGGTGTAGGTTCCACCTAAAATTTGTTTCCCTAAAATTGCTCCACCCCAGTAGCTTTTTGGGCGATCTGAATATGGAACCTCAAGGAACCCTCATCAAATGTCCATGCAATCTAATATAGATAGGTATGACATTCAGGGCAGTCAAAACAAAATTTTTGGAACAGAATAGCTGCATTCAATTGGGAAAACTCCACGTTCCTCTAGAGAAACATTTCTTGGCCCGGAAGCATTCAGACAATTTAGATTCAAGTGACAGAAAAGAGATCTGCTCCTACACTCCAGCGATGAAAAAGGGAAACATTTTGGATATTTACCTTATAAACTTTGGTGCCTTAAGGCTTGAATGAGGAAACTGATTGGCTGTAAGCAGTTTGAAAGTTTGTTTTGCATGCCTTTGTATACTTAAGTTAGTGTTTTATTGTAGGATTTGCTTTAAGAGTTTGTTAATGACTCTTGGAGGGAAGATTCGTTTAATGGCTTCTCCAGGGCTTTTTTTCTGGAGGAACTGAAGCAGAAAAGAGTTCCAGAACCTCTTCATAGAAATAAATTCTCAAAAAAAAGTATAAGATTTCATGAGGGGCATCCATGTGTTTCTCCTTCATTTTCCTCCTGAGAGTTCCAGCACTTCTTTTTCCAGAAAAAAAAGCCCTGGGCATCTCCAAGGTATAGGCTTTAACTTGAGGGAATGTATTCTTTGTGGTAGGTACTACGCATCTTGAGTTTTTCTATATAATAGCATGGCAAGACACTCACATGTATTTATGCTGTTAATTGGTCCAGGTGAGAGAAGTATACATATGTGTATGTATATTTGTACAGTTGTATAAAGAATTATGTTTATTCATAAATGTTATTTTATTTATTTATAATTTTCTATTTATAACCCGCCCTTCGGTGAACGGACTCTAAAGATACACAGTGAAGATACACAGATATAGAAATATTTGAAACCAGATTTTATATAAGGAGTATATAATGTTACAAGTATATATATATATTTAAAAAGTGATGATTTTTTAATTTATGTTTTTAATTTTTAAAAATTATTTTTGCAGGTAATTAGTTCTGTTACCTTGCTGGCTCTTGTGATTTGTTATGTCATTTATGGTGTGAGTTGGATATGATTGTGCTAATTATGATTATATCCCACTGATGTTGGCTTTGTGCTAAAACACATTTGGCATTCTGTACTATTTATGTATGTGTACATTTATTTCCTGTTTTTATTTGTGTATGAAATTACTGGTGCTAGATGCACATAATTGAATCTGTTCCTTTACATATTGCATCATATTATTTTTAACAAGGTTTTTTTGGTGCTCTAAACTTTTTGGTTTACTCTATCTTTTGTGGATGGGTATTTTTCCTCTTTTTTTGTGGCATGGAACTCCAAGGTCACATGTTGTTTAGCCTGTGAAGAAATGCACTAGGAAAATATACTAGTTGGGAATTGTGCAAACTGTGCCTGAGTGAGGATGAAGGCACTGGAATTAATTTAAATTGCTACCGTGCCTCTTTCCCTTATGCCAAGATTAAAAATTAAATCCAAATTTTAAAAATCCAGTTAAAATCAAGTTGCTGGCTTAACACTGGCCTGAAATAGAGGGAATGCTTATTAAATTTGCAGATGATACTAAATTGGGAGGGGTTGCAAACACAGAAGAAGACAGAAACAGGATACAGGATGACCTTGACAGACTGGAAAACTGGGCTAAAACCAATAAAATGAATTTTAACAGGGATAAATGTAAAGTTCCGCATTTAGGTAGGAAAAATCCAATGCATGGTTATAGAATGGAGGAGACTTGTCTTAGCAGTAGTACGTGCGAAAAGGATCTAGGGGTCTTAGTGGATCATACGCTGAACATGAGTCAACAGTGTGATGCAATTCTGGGCTGTATCAACAGAAGTATAGTGTCCAGATCACATGATGTGATGGTATCGCTTTACTCTGCTCTGGTAAGACCTCATCTGGAGTAGTGTTCAGTTTTGGGCACCACAATTTAAGAAGGATATAGACAAGCTGGAATGGGTCCAAAGGAGAGAGATGAAGATGGTGAGGGGTCTGGAGACCAAGTCCTATGAGGAAAGGTTGAAAGAGCTGGGGATGTTTAGCCTGGAGAGGAGGTGGCTGAGAGGTGATATGATCTCCATCTTCAAGTACTTGAAGGGCTGTTATATAGAGGATAGTGTGAAATTGTTTTCTGTGGTCCCAGAAGGTAGGACCAGAACCAATGGGCTGAAAATAAATCAAAAGAGTTTCTGGCTCAACATTAGGAAGAACTTCCTGACCGCTAGCACGATTCCTCAGTGGAACAGGCTTTCTCAGGAGGTGGTGGGCTCTCCTTCCTTGGAGGTTTTTAAACAGAGCCTAGATGGCCATCTGACAGCAATGAAGATCCTGTGAATATAGGGGAAGGTGTTTGTGAGTTTCCTGCATTGTGCAGGGGGTTGGACTAGATGACCCTAGAGGTCCCTTCCAACTCTATGATTCTATGAAATTCCAGACTGCACCTAGAAGAGTCTTTTCAAAAAGTATTGTTGTGGGTTTGCTGCCTATCTGCCACTATGTTTCTTTTCACAAATGGCTCCTGGTGGGTATAGTTGGCTGATGTGATGTAGTGGATCTGCGGTCCTGGAGCAGTCAGTGCCTCTGGTTCCACCCTTTGCTCCACATATATTTGCAACTAAAACAAATACTGAAATTATGCCTTAACTAGGAATAAGGTCCATTGTGTAGAAAAATATAATGGGCTCTAGAAATAGGCTCTGGGCAAGTGCCCCCCACTCTTGCTGTCCTCCCACCCATCCAAGTGAAGACATTCACTCCCTGCCTCACCTCAAGGAGAACTGATCTCTGCCATCTGGAGAGCAGTTGTAATTCTGAGTGATCTCCAGTCTTCACTTGGAGATTGGCAACAGTGGTTCCCCAAAGGTAAGGAAAATACTGGGGACTTTGGGGGTGGAGCCAGGAGACTCTGGGCATGGAGCCAGGAGACTTTCCCATTCCCTAAAATAAATAAAAATACAGCAGTGCAATTCCCCTGAATAGTCTTCATTTCTTTGTTCCCCCAGCAATTCCAGTAAATGAAAGTGAACACACACTAACAAAACAGCCAAAATAAACAGAGTTTGCAAGCACACACTTTTGTGATCTCACTGGGGCTTTACGCACAGGAACTGCTGTATTTCCAACAAATTCTTCAGACTATCAGGCAAATGAAAAGAGAGAGAGGTGGAGTTTTCCTCTATCCCATAAACAGGTTTCTATACAAAGACATTTGAAATGAATCCAAAACAAGTACAGAGACTGTGCTCTCTCTTGCTTTCTCTCTCTCCCATACACACTTACTGGCTCTGGTTCCTATACAAAGACATCTGAAACCAAAGCAAGCAGAGGGGCTCCTCTCTCTCACTCACTCACTCACTCACATGTGGCTCTGCTGCTGGCCCTCCTGATGCAGCGTTCACTTCCTGTTCAAATTTAAAGGCACACACACAGTGACACATTTTAAAATGTGATGTGTTTGCAGGTTTCTAAACCTGTAGGAGATCTAAAGACACATGGTGGCTGTGGGGATGGGCTTCCCCACTGGCCAGCTGGCTGGGGGGAGCGTGAACCCTGGAAAACTGGAGGTTCCCCTGCTGGGACCAGGGGATTGGGAAGCCTATCCAGAGGAGATGGCTGATTTGGAGAGTGGAGTCTATGGCATTGTACCTGTCTCAGGTCTCACCCCTCCTCAAATCCCACCTTCTCCAGGTTCCATCCGTCAAATCTTCAGTAATCTGGAGATGGCAACTGCTAAATCACACTGGCTGTCATGTGGGCTACTGCTGAACAAGAGCAAGCAACCAGGCCTAATTAAGTCATGCCAGTCAAGCAGCATCAAGTCACCCAGAGGGTGCTACCAGGCCTAGGGTAGCCAATAGGGTTGCCTATGAAGACCAATTCCCACAGGGTATAATGGAGAATTGATCTGTGGGTATCTGGGGCTCTTGGGGGGAGCACAAAGGGGTGCCTCTTGAGGTAAAGGCACAAAATTTTCAGCATAGCATCCAGTACCTCTCCTCAAAACACACATGCCCCAAGTTTCAAAAAGATTGAAACAGGGAGTCCAATTCTGTGAGCCCTAAAAGAAGGTACCCCTATTCTTCATTATTTCCAAATTGAGGGAAGGCATTTAAACGGTGTATGGTCCCTTTAAATTTGATGGCCAGAACTCCCTTCGGAGTTCAATCGTGCTTGTCACAACCTTGCTCCTGGCTCCACATCCAAAGTCCCCAGGCTCCACCCCCAAAGTCCCCAGATATTTCTTGAGTCGGATCTGGCAATCCTAGTAGCTAATCTCCAAGTGGAGCCTGCAGATCTCCTGGGATCTCAACTGAACTTCAAATTCCCACACATCCTGGAGAAAATAAGTGCTTTGGAGGGTGGATTAAATGCCATTCTATTCACCTGAGGCCTCTCCCTTTACAGTTGGTTGCTTAGCAACAGCCCCTGGCTAGGGGTGAGACTGAGGGGAGGAGGGAGAGAGGGAGTGACAGGAAAAAGCCATGGCATGTGAGGAAACGCTCCCAGCAGGGCCAGGCCTTGCCATCTAGTTATATTATGGCAGTGTGCTGGGAGGCTGTCTGCGTAAGCTGTTGATGGGACAGCAGAGGTCTGTTGCTGGCAACACTTTTCATGTAGCCAGTTAACAGAGACGACACAGAAGAATTGGAGATTTGTCTGTCTCTGGGGTAAGACTTTTTTGGTGGTTTGTTCAACATTTCTGGGCCTGCAGTAGGCGGGGGCATGGGAGTCAGTCAGTGGGAGGCCAGAGATGCTGACTGGGACATTTGTTGAGTGTATGGAATGCACATGTTAGCCAATGGAAGAGCTCCATTTGGCCACCATCATAGCGAAATGATATCTAATGATGATTTTCCAATTTTGCATTTTTAAAATTTAATTCTGTACAAGTATTCTTGATTGTATAAAGGAAACCAAACTGCTTGTGGAACTCCTCTCTACTTTGGGAAGAGAAGAGCATGAAACACTGTTTAGAGACTTTGATTATTTCTCAGAGTGTTGGTGGCGGGTGGGAGGAAGTGTCACAATTTCGAGGCAGACGCTGAAGAAGAGCTTTCTGTGCTTTACCTGAGTAGGGCACATGGAGAGTATTCTCAGATGATGCAAGAGCCAAACAAGACATGGATAAAGGAACTGTAGATATATCCCCTAACATTTAAAAGGTGCTAGTAGCAGCCATGGATTGGAGCTTTTCATCCAGGCCATTGCCAGGGCTGGGCAAATGGGTATACTGCCCCACTTAAATAACTGATTTGCTGTGACCACCCCCCCAAACCTCATCCCAGTAAGCAAGAGAAAGAAGTGATCTGGTGATCACACACAGGAGCAGAGTCACAATGTGCTGCTTTTCATTTAAACAGACGCAATTTCTGACACTGCACATAGAAAACTGTAATAATGTGCAACCATTTTCAGTGTACAAGAACCACCTTATGTCTTTTTAGTCACATTTCAATTAATTGTAAGGTTGATTGTTTTAACCTTGACACAGACGTTATGTGCTTTGTCCTGATTGATTTCATCGCATCTCATTTTTGAAAAAAAACTGCTAGAGCAGATGATCAGCAAATAGACAGGCAGTTTTGACAGTCCTGTTTAGCTTATAAAATGTTCAGACAAAATGTCTGACAGAACATGGAAACGGGTGGCAGTGTGTGGGTGAGTGAGTGGGTGGATAGGTGCAAGAGTTGCTTTTATAGCAAAGCCGGCAAAATGTTTTTTTAAATAGATTTTTTACTTAGATTTTTGTTGGATCAGTGCCCAATTTCTTTCACTGATGCTCCACTGCAGATGCAGAATCTAATTTTTACCCTCTTTCATGTTCTTGTTATTTTTATGTCCTTACATAATGCCGCATCGATTTGTAGAAATCTTGATATACAATAAATATTATGAGCCAAATCCTAAAATCTCTGTTTGATTGTAATACAGGGGAAAACTCTAACTAGGATAATTATGCTCATACTTATGGAACTTAAAGCCAATGGAACATATAGTGGATCGAAAAGATCTTATTAGTTTAATATCTGCAGAGAGGTTTTGCTCTATAGGCTCTCCTTATGTGAAGGAACTTCTCTGCTTTCGCACCCATATTATGGAACAATCTTCCTGAGGTTGCCCATCAGGTTTAGCCATTAGGTATCCTCCATCTGACAATAAAACATTTTTACAAAGGCATTTTAGTATGTTGGTACCTTATGCCTTCTTTTTTACAGTGTTCATTTGTGTGTGTTATCTGTGAGTGTCTATGTTTGTTTTTAGGTGCCAGTCTTCATTCTTTCTTAACGGTCAGTGCAATCCTAAATGGAGTTACACCAGTATCAGTTCACTGAGGTCTGTTTAGGATTGCACTGGGTGTTTTACATGAATGCAGAGCACTCATACTGCTGCCTGTCGAGAGAATCTGCCCAAAGTGGCTTACAAATAGTATTGCCAAACCTGGAGAGGTTTTTTTGGGGTGGGTGGGGGGTGGGACTGGAGATAATGGAGTTTGGGGAGAGGAGGGACCTCAGCAGGGTACAATGCCATAGAGTCCACCCTCCAAAGCAGCCATTTTCTCCAGGGGAGCTGATTTCTGTCATATAGAGATCAGCTGTAATAACAGGTGCTTTCCAGGCCCCACCTGGAGGCTGGCAACCCTACTTACAAAATACACCATAAAATCATTAATTAAACTCCAGAATTAAACCCCCCACCATAATATAAAACACTTAGCATTTTTAAAGTATTAGTTTAAACATTTTCAAAGGCAAAGCAGACTAATAAATGGAACCAAATAACGTGCTGATGAGCATCAGTAATGTTACCTCTGTTCCCATATGAATCTGTCACTATTCTATGACCTATTTCCACCCCCCCCCCCTTTATTTCCCTTTGGTTCTAAACTGTTCACTCCTCCTATGCAAATCTATAACTAACATCCATTCACAAGAATTTTAATTATTTTTTTTTAAATAAGAAAGCATTGAGGCAAGGCTACTCCATCCATTGCAGAGACATAGCATTTCCCCCTTAACATTAGTTCTTAAATAGTGCTACTTTAGCTCTAAGGGGAGAAAGTCTATTTCTTGTCATCTGCCAAGGCAGTAAGAGGTCCTAGGAAGATCCCAGCATGAAATGCAGCCTGGAAAAGGCAGTGCACTTTTCCTTGTAGCTCACTGGAACTATTCTTGTAAGTAGGTTCTTTGTGAAATTGCTTTCTGACCTCATATTTGATAATCATGAGTAGCTCAGAGAAAGACCTGAATGAATAATTTACCATACATAAGATGACCTAAATGAATAATTGACAGCAAATAATTTGCCCATTGGAGGGAGTGCCTTTCTCTTGTAGAATGTGTCTAGTCGTATTGCTTTGATTCAGTCCTCCTCATCCAGCAGTTTAATGATCCTGCACCATGAATTATCCTGCTAAAATGCTTGCAGCACCTCTTAGGGCTGTCTGCTGAGTTCCCTTCCTCTCTCTCTCTCTCTCTCATTTCCTCTCCCAAGGCAGTGTGATTTAGAGAGATCTCTCGAAGCATTATGTGAGTCAGCTTTGTCAGTGTAGCTAATTGTAGAATCATACAGCTGGAAGATTCTGGAAGATAATTAGTTCCAGGCCCTTCTTTCTGGTGTGAACCACTTCCAGACTGATGGGACCCACAAATCATTACCTCCAGTCCCTTTCTTTTGGTTTGGAACATCTCACACATCAGTGCATATCATCCATACCATATGAGCAGAGATCAGAAAAAACAAAGCACATCCAGAATCCCATACATCATTGTTGTCTTTTACATTTATCTTCTTTTCTTTGACTTTTGACTGATGTTTTATAAAATGACACAGAAGCCAATATTGTAAGCAAAAGAATTAATTAGTCATAGTAATAGGATAAAAATAATGCATATTTTAAAAACAACAGAAATAATACCAGAAATATGTTTGGAAAAAATTCTCAACAGGGTTTCCACAAGAATATGATTTGAAATTTTATGTTGCTGACTTAATAGGGTTGCCAGGTCCAATTTGGGAAATATCTAGTGACTTTGGGGATAGAGCCAAGACTTTGGGGGTGGAGCCAGGAGCAAAGTTGTAACAAGCACAATTAAATTCCAAATGGATTCTGGCCATCACATTTAAAGGACTGCACTCCTTTTAAATGCCTCCCCTTCATTGGAAATGGAGGATGGAGGCGCCTTCTCTTGGACCCCTGGTTCAATCTTTTTGAAACTTGGGAGGGGGCTGATGTGGGGCACCAGATGCTATGCTCAAAAAGCACCCCCTCCTCCCAAGCCCCAGATACCCACCGATCAATTCTCCATTATACCCTAAGGGGACCGGTCTCCATAGGGTATAATGGAGTGCCCAGCAGACATTCAGTCCACCCTCCCTCCTTTCTGATAACCCTGAAGTGGAAGGAGGGCCTTCAAAAAGGGGGATCCCTGGCCCTCAACTGGGGACTGCAACTTTAACTGACAATATCAGCCAGGAAAAATGAAAAAACAATAGCAGACCTGATAATCTAGCCCACAATTATAAATATGAGATCTGTATATGACTGGTGAACTTTGTTCATTATTAGTTTTTTTTGGTGGAAGCCAGAGGCTACTCTGTACATTATAACAGAAGGCCTGCCAACTCCAGATTGGGAAATTCCTGCAGATTGGGGGGGTGGGGTGGAGCCAGGGGATGGTGGAGTTTGGGGACGGACCTCAAGTGGGGTATAATACCACTTTCCAAGCCAGCTGTTTTCTCAAGGGGAACTGATTTCTTTAGTCTAGAAATCAGTTACAATTCCAGAAGATCTCTATACTTCACCTGGAAGTTGGTAACTTAAGGTAAAGCTGCATACTGCAGTCCAAGCTCTCTGCTCATGACTTGAAGCTGGGTTCAGGTAGCCAGCTCAAGGTTGACTTAGCTTTCCATCCTTCCAAGGTCAGTAAAATGAGTACCCAGCTTGCTGGGGGAAAAGTGTAGATGACTGGGGAAGGCAATGGCTAACCACCCGTAAAAAGTCTGCCATGAAAATGTCATGATATGATGTCATCCCAGAGTTGGAAATAGGGTTGCCAAGTCCAATTCAAGAAATATCTGGGGACTTTGCGGGCGGAGCCAGGAGACATTGGGTGTGGAGCCAGGAACAAGGGTGTGACAAGCATAATTGAACTCCAAGGGAGTTCTGGCCATCACATTTAAAGGGGCAGCACACCTTTTCAAATGCCTTTCTTCCATAGGAAATAATGAAGGATAGGGGCACCATATTTTGGGGCTCATAGAATTGGACCCCCTGATCCAATCGTTTTGAAACCTGGGGGGTATTTTGGGGAGAGGAACTAGATGCTATACTAAAAATTTGGTGCCTCTACCTCAAAAAATAGGCCCCCCAGAGCCCCACAATACCCACGGATCAATTCCCCATTATTCCCTATGGGAATCGTTCTCCATAGGGAATAATAGAGTGCCCAGTAGACATTTCCCTCCCCCCTTACACTTTCAAAAGCGGGGGAAGGGCCTCCAAACCAGGGAATCCCCTGCCCCCTTTCTCTCTCTCACACACAAATACTTACTGGGTCTTGTTCCTGCAGAATATTCCTGCTTGCTCTGAAAACAAAAGCAAAAGAAAGGGAGGGGCCAGTCTCTGAGGAAACTGTTACAGATCCTTTCCCATGAAGCCCTTCCTGTTTCCTGCTTCCTGCTCAGCCTTAAAGGCACACATTTTAAAAACTGTTTGCAGGTTTCTAAACCTGCAGGAGCTCTAATACTACAGGATGACTGTGGGGGCGGGGCTTCCCCCACCGGCCAGCTGGCTGGGGGCGGGGAGAAGCCTGTCAAAACGTGGGATCCCCCGCTGGGACCTGGGGATTGGGAAGCCTAGTTGGAAATGACTGGTTCTTGTACAGGGGACTACCTTTACCTTTTATGCCAAGATAGTAGAACTTGGACTGTATAGGCTGTAGTTGAGTGGGGTCCACAATTTTGAATGACTTTACCTAAAAATACCCCCAAGTTCCTGCATGTAGTGAACAATATATTTAGAGCCATTGTGGCTTGGGAGTATTTCAAACTGTGTGTTTTAAATATAAATAATACATATTGCTTTAATGGTCTTACAGTACTGTTTTTTACTGGTAAGATACCTTCAGGAGGTCTCTGGACAGGTAGCATATAAATCCCCCAAATAAATAAATAGTGATTTCGGTATTAGATTAGGATCAGGTTGGCCAGGCTTGTCCTGTTCAGCCATTACATTAATTTGTCAGACACCTTCTTGCAGCCAAATTTATTTCTCAATATTGCCAGGAGGATAAATTGGAGGAGGGAAGGACTATGTGTGCTACCCTGAGCAGCCTGGAAGAAAGGCAAGAGAGAACTTTCTTCCATAGCTCTGGGCTGCCAGTGGCTTACAATATTCCCAAACCTATAATCACAAAACTGGCCCTGTAGCACTCTCACTGATATGCTAATTTACGGTATGGAGACCTCTTTTTACAAGGAGCACTGAAAAATATGATCTTCCCAACCTGCAATCTGAAGTGGTACAGCCCAGAATCCAAACTCTGAACTACAATCAAATACAAGGATTGGCCACTCCAGTTTGTGAAATTACAGGAGATTTTTTTTGGGGGGGGGGAGCCTGGGGAGGACAGAGTTTGGGGGAGGGGAGAGAGCTTAGTGGGGTACCTTAGAGCCTACCCTCCAAAATACCCTCCCCTTCCAGAGGAACTGATCTCTGCACTCTGGAGATCAGTTATAATTCCAGGAGAACTCCTGGCCCCACCTGGAGGTTGATAACTCTAAATGTGGCCCTAGTACCTATTACAGAATACTGAGCTATGCTCCTAGCAAAGGCCATTTCAAAGATAAGTGTTGTGATAGGTTGAAACTTGGGTATTTTTACTGTTTCATGTACGGTATGTCAGAAGGAAAGGACAAAAATGTTCCCTTTGTCTTTAAATGTATCTTTGGCACACTTATTGATGCATTGTAAATGGCACAGTCCTACATTCAGTCTCATATTTACCAAAATCATATTTCTTAAGCATGGGCTTCTCAAGGAATGTCCAAAGAGAACAGGAGACTTTCCAGCCAAAAGTCATTTAGAGATTTTTAAATGAAAAATCTAAATTGGCTGCAAAAAATTAAGAACCAGGTGGGGAGTGGCAGCATACAGATCCTTCTGTCTTACTCTACGTTTGATCCGTTCCTCCCCTGTCTATTCTGCAAGACTGAGCAGAGAGCAAAGAATCTGTCTCCCCTCCACAGCTTTTCTGATGTAAAATACAGCATTTTACTTTCAATAGCACAATCCCCTGGTGCCTATCCATGAAGCAGGACTGTTGCAAGAAGGAACGCAGCAAGAAAGGACAGTTTATAAATGATTCCAATGAGCCAGAGCGATGTATCATTCTGGCAGAGAGCCCACTAAAGAGAAAGTTGTGCTCTGGAATATGTTCAGCTTGGGATTTCTGAGAATGCTTTTAAACCCAGTCATTATGCATTTTGCTCTTTGGAAGGGAATGGTTATGTTTGCTTCTGTGACACAGGCTTTAATTGTCCCCAGTCCTAGATCCTTCAGCCTAATGTGAATGTCAGGCTAGTAATTAACAATAAGTGCTAGGAAATGGATCTGTGATGCGATAAACACTTAGTGCATATTGAGAACATAACAGCTTCTCATTTAAGAGTTGTCCTAGGCCTAGGGAAATCTCAATATCAGGGGCATGCTAGTGGGGCTCAGATCCACAACCAGTTCCAGGAATAAAATCCAAAACAGTAACACATGAACTGACCTCTCCAAGCACATCCAAAAGTTGTTGTCCCAGGAACTTCTGGCTAAGCAGGCCCAAGGAGCTTGGACTCTTTAGGTAGATCACTGACCTCCTGATGGCACCTTGGTTTTGGCCACTTTGTGACACAGAGTGTTGGACTGGATGGGCCATTAGCCTGATCCAGCATGGCTTCTCTTGTGTTCTTATACTAAGAAGCAGTCAGGAGGTATCAGGCTAGCTGGCTTTTAGAAGATGGGGGAGGCTGAAAAGCCAGGGAGATAGAGAGCAGCCCAGGTTATCAAATAGGTCTACTGCTGAGGCAGTTGGGATTCCTCATGGAGGACTGGCTTGTTTTTCTTGGAGGCTTGCTAAATAATCCCAGCGGCCAAACAAAATGGCTGACAAACAGTTACGGTACTAAAACAATTGAAAAGAAGGGTGCAAATTATTACTTGTTGCAAATTCTTTAAAAAAATTAAGTGTCTCTCTATGGGTTGCAAGCTCAAGTTCTTTTTTTGTGGCAGTGGATTTTGCCAATTTTGTCTGATGATGTCTGCTTAGAACATACGAAAGCTTACATTCTGGATAAAACTTAGTTGGTCTTAAAGGTGCAACTTGTCTACTGGTTTGTTCTGTTGCTTCAGACCAACACGGCTGCCCACTTGGATCTATCTAAAGTGGATGTTTGTCAGCAGAACTACCTTAGCTAAGCATGTCAATCAGTGATTCTTACCTATAAGCTTCCTCCACTGACCAAGTGTGCTGCATTATCATTGAACAGCCCATGAACTAGAAGTTAAAAAATTAAAACAATAAATAATGTTCTAGACAGGTTGACTTTATCTGTAAAGTTATATTTAAAATTTGCATGCAATACAGGATCTCAGGCATACATCCAATGAGACCCTTGTGTCTAATGGCTATCAGCTAACTCCTGTTAAGAGTTGATTGCTATTTGCTGTGCACCATGTTTATAATGGCCTTGGAGGGGAGAAATATGGGATCTGGGATTTTATCCTCAGGGTGGTGTGAGTGTATAAAACAACTCAGCATAAAATGCTGGCCAGGACTGGTGTCAGCATACCCTGAAGTAAAGTGGCTACCAGGGTCCAGGATTTCTGGTGGGTCCCACTACCACCGCCCCCACCACCACCCATGTGCCTCCCCCATCACTTCTCTGTACCTGTGCTCCTAACTGCCCAGAGTTATTGAGGAAGGGCATGTGAATGGTGCACTCCAAGTGGCAATGGCAGCAGTATCCCAGCTGCATACACTGGCCAGTGTGTCAGGGAAATGGTATACAGGTGGTGCAGGCAATTGAGTATAGGTAGGGGCAGGACTTTCAAGTGCAAGAAGGCTGCACAGGCAAGTGAGTGGGAAAGTGTGGGTGGAAAGGAAGGCATGAAGAAGGCCCTAGTGGTGGGCAGATAAGGGACTCTGGGCACTGTCTGCCCAGTGCCTCAAAACCTGCAAGTGGCCCTGACACTGGCTATCAGAAACCTTGGCAAATAAGGAGATGGGGCTTTCTTAAATAATGAATGACCTAATTTCCTGCCCAAAGTTCTGCATTCCCTCCAAATTTGGGGATCATCATCTGGAGAGCAAGCTGCGTGGCCCCTATTAAAAATCATCAGTTAAGATTTTTATGGTATTACTATCTGCATAATCTATATGCTAGGTTAACATAGTATAAACAAATAATGATATCTTAGCCAGGTGATTGCGGAAACCTTTTGTGAAGCTTGAGGAGGTGTTTCAGAAAGTAGCTGTGTCGGTCTGCAGTAGAACAGCTAGGCTGAAGTCCAGTAGCACCATAGAGACCAACCAGGTTTTTGGGATATGAGCGTCCAAGTCTCAAAATTCCCTTAATCAGATACATATTGGTTAATGGGAACTTTAACTCTTGAAAGCTCATACCACCAATATTTTGTTGCTCTCTAAGGTGTTACTGGACTTGAATCTATCTTGAAGAACCACGAAGCTCACCAGTCACTATTTCTCATGCTAACCCGTTTTAGGATTGTTGTAAAATAAACTAATGAAAATCTCATGGATGCCCCTTAAGCATATCAGGTGTCATGGGTCTAGGAAGGTAATACAATCTACACTGGCCTCAGTTGCCATGTAGCATCAGCCATATTTCTGACATCTAACAAACTCTGTCCCAGTCTCAACCAAAGCTCTGTTTCTTAACCCAAAATTGTGCATTCCTACACACTTACTTGGAAGTAAGTCTCATTGAGAGCCAGTTTAGTGTAGTGGCTAAGAGTGGAGGACTCTAATCTGGAGAACTGAGTCAGTTACAGTTCTCTCAGAGCTCTCTCAGCCCCACCCATATCACAGGGTGTCTGCGGATCTTCTGTTTTTACAACTGATCTCCAGCTGACAGAGATCAGTTCCAGGGCTGGTGCATGGGAGTCGGCGAACTAAGCTACTGCCTGGGGAGCCAGCTCGCAGCAGAGGTGGGCACCCCCTCCCTGTCCCCACTTGTGCCAGCCTCTGGGGATTGAGCCCTACTGGGGGCCTGGAGAATATTCAGAGAGGTGACTGAAAGCCTGGCCACATCCTTTCACCCACCCAAGTACTAACAAGATTTGGAGATCTGACAAGATCAGGCTTGCCTGGGCTATCCAGGTCAGGGCCAAGATCACTCAGTTTGATACTTGCCAAAATGGGATTTCATGCTGGGTGTCCTCAGAGCTGTCCAGAACTAATCACTACATCACATCCAGCTTAGGTCTTATTTCAAGTTTGGATCAATATTACATTTGTCATGTAATTTCTAAAAACAGTAAATTAGTCTGGAGGAAGAGAGGGATACCTTGCTTTATTTATTTACAGATTGGCAAGTATACATATACTGACTCAAATCCTTGAAACATCATAATCTCATTAGCTCTTTAAATAAATACCCCCCCCCCCAATAATTCTAAATGGAGATGATATTTTGGCTTCGCCAAAGCACATTTACAAGAGGCTTCAGTACATGGAGCAATTTTGGGACTCACACCAAAATTGTAGAGGAATCATTGCCATGTGTGCAAAATCACACACTGTGACGAATGATGGGAACTATGTTAACAACCTAGATTGTTAGACTACCAGATGGCATTACTTACACATTGGAACAACATCCCTGCCTGAGAAGTTATTTCTGTTTCCCAGTCTGCTTCTGATTACACTTGCTGCAGAAGCTTCAAATAAGGTTCTTTAGGATTTTTTTTAGCAGCACTTTTGGAATAGTGATCACAAGTGGACAACAAACAAGGTAACACTTACTTGCACAGTTCCCTCTTTCAAACACTCAGAATTGCACCTATCAGAAGGCAAAGCTACTCTGTCCTTGTTGAAAGGTACTACAAATGCTTACATAATATATCCCTCTTATGTACTAGATTTATTTTGATTTGCATGCTTCCACTATAGCAGCTGTTTCTACTAGGACATGTCCTGGAGATGGTAGGTGTAATCTATTCCTCCTGTCCCATTTCCAGCTAATACTTTGGATTGAGTTCTTTCAGGGGCCTTACTCCCTTCTATGTCTATTGAAATCAGTGAAGTTGGGGGTGGGGGGTGGGTGGGATGGTAGCTCTACTTCACATGGCACCGAAGGACTTCATTGGGTCCAACCTGTGCTTTCACAGAGGGGCAGCAGCCTTCCCATACCAGAGATTTGTGAAGAAGGACTGAAGTTTGTCTTCTGAACAATCAGGATGGAGTCCTTCTTTCCATTAGCTGCTTTCTTCTGAGTGTGTTCTTTGTGCACATGGGTATCACAAGTGCAGATTCAGTAAGGATAATTCTGCTACCAAGGATAAGTTTATCACAATGCGACACTTGAAGCAAACAGTCAATCATAGACTTCAAGCATTGAGATTTAACTGATCTAAAAGAAAAAGTAGTGGGCTGATCCAAACTATATTATATTACAACATATGACACATCGTGTGTAATTGTATTATCATAATCCCAAATAATATAGGATTATGGGTTTCAAAATGAATAACTTTCCATGCTCATAAATCAGAATGTGTGATCAGCTCCCAGAACAAGGAGAGCTGGTTGTGGTAGGGTCATATGAAATAAGTTGAAGTCTTAAGTGGTTTTTTAATTTATCCTTTACCTTTATCCCTCTATGAATATCCTAATAGTGGCATTTTTTAAAAATTGTTTACAGTTTAACAGATCGGCAAATTGTTATGCCCATAATTTGACCCAACATGATGTAGTACTAACCACTTTGATAGATAGTGCTTACATGTACCAGACCTGGTACAGTAGCAGATCTGGAGCAGGAGAGACTACAACATGACAAAGGAGCACTTGGTCCTTGATTCTGGCCCAGCTTTCCATGAGCACAAAAAATAATGACGTAATGTACTCTGGTAAGTGCACATTATGGAATGGGTTAGCTTTAAATCTGAGCAATCTTGTGCAGGTGTACTCAGAAGTAAGTTCCATTTTATTCAAAGGGGCTACTCCCATGGAACATTCTTACTCATGTAGCTGAACATATAAAAGTACTCTGAAAAACAGGAGATCTCAAGCATTTGTACAGAATTACTAGATTAGCTGTTGTATTCAAATTTTGCATAATTATTCACTCAATGTCACTCTGCAGTAATTCTTAGAGTCTCCAGCATCTGTAGGCAGTTCAGTAAACAGCATGTGTGATGCAATGGCTAGAGATTTGGACTGTGCTATGTTGTTTAACTGCTATCAGCGTAATCTACTTTACAGCATTGTTATGAGGATAAAATAGGGAAGAGGACTATATATACCATTTGCCCAGAGCTGATCAACAGTGTATACCTGAGGCATTGTGCTTCCAAGTTAAGAGTGTGTATTGCCAGTGTTACAGTGGCCACATCCCACACATTAATCCATCTATCTACCTATCTATCCACACTAGGGATTGGCATGAACTGGGAAAATGGTGGTTCAGGTAATTCATGGTTTGTTTGATTACACGAACCATGAACTTACATGAACTCTTTCATTTCCTGAACTGATTTGTGGTTTGTTTGGTTATGGAGGTGCTAGAACTGCCCCCTCACAAGTTAGAGATGTCAAATTCACAGGGAGACTTCAGTAGACTCTTCTCCACCTGCCCTCCAAATTTGGTGAAGATTGGATTTGGGATGTTCAAGTTATAGCCCCCTGAAGCATGTGTCCCAGGGAAACCTCAGCTCTAACTTTAGGTTCAGTTCCTGAAATGACAGCAAAGAACACCTTCCCAGCTGGGAGTGGTGTTTAAAAAATTGTCCCACTGTATGGGGAAAACAGGAGCCACTCAAAGCTTCCTCTCATCAGCCATGCAGCAAACAATTCTTCTTGTGGTCTCAAGACAACTAACCCTTCTCTCCTCATGTGGCAAAATGAAAGCAGCTGAGTCAAGCTGTAGTATTATACTGGTATATAATCTGCTTCCATAGAGCAGAATGGAAGCCTGTGGTTGTCTCCCAGAGTTGCCAATCAAGCTATGGACAACTGCTCTGGGTATTTCTAGGGGTTCTCCACAAGTCCACCACCAGCATTGCCTAGGAATTGATTGAATCAGCTCCAGGCTGTCTGGAGAATGAACCACAAAAATGAACCACCCGAACCTCCACAGCGGTTCATTTTTGGGTTTGGGAATGATGCAACCAAATGAACTGATTCAAAATGAACCACTAACTGGTCTGGTTCATGCTTGACCCACAGTTCATTTTTTACTTCGTGCCCATCCCTAATACACACACACACACCAGGGTCATCAGAAAGCGGGGGAGGGGGAAGTGTCTGTTATACCCTAAGGAGTTTTGTTCCCATAGGGTTTAATGGAGAATCAATCCATGAGTATCAGGGGTTCTGAGGGGGCCATTTTTTGAGGTAGAGGCACTACATTTTTAGCATAACATCTGGTACCTCTCCTCAAAACAACCCCTATGTTTCAAAAAGATTGAACTAGGGGGTCCAATTATATGAGCACCAAAAGGGGGTACTCCTGTCCTTCATTATTTCCAAATGAAGGGAAGGCATTTAAAAGAAGCAGGGTCCCTTTAAATGTGATGGCCAGAATTCCCTTCGGAGTTCAATCATGTTTGTCACAACCTTGCTCCTGGCTCCACCCCCAAAGTCCCCAGATATTTCTTGAGTTGGACCTAGCAACCTTACACACACACACACACACCCCGCACTACTGCTGGAAGTGGGACTGGCTCCAATCTGCAATCAGATCGGAGAGAGATCAATGGATTTTCCATAATCAAACTGGAAAGTAAGGGAAATACATTACTCTAGTATTTCTGACTGACTGTTATTCACACATTCTGCATCCATGTGTCACCCCAACCTCAAAACTGTCTCCTCTTAGTGTTAGCTAAGTCAGCAGGTGTGGTCTGTGGACAGGGGGGTCAATCTCCAGGTCAACCTCCCATTATTACAACTGATCTTCAGTATTCAGAAATCAGTTTACCTGGAGAAACTGGAAGGTGCTTTGGAAGGCAGACTCTATGGCGTTATACCAGCTTCCACTCCCCAAACCCCACTCTCCTTAGGTTCTACTCCTAAATCTCCAGGTATTTCCCAAGCTGGAGCTGGCAATTCTATCTGTAGCGTATGTGTTACTCAGGAGTATGTATTACTTTGGTATTTCTATCTGTTCATTCATACATCTGTGTTCCAGTGCCACTCCAATTGCAACGCCATCTCCTATTAGTGTTAGATACATCAGCAGGTGTATTTTGCCCCTCCTGGAAAAATACACATCCCTTTTTGTGTTTTTTGAACCAAAATACTGCAGAAAATTTCCAGGTGCACCACCAACTTTTATTCACATCTGCATTTTTTTCTCCGATCAGGGCCGGCCCTGCCCGGGGCACCGAATTGGCCACTACCTCTGTGACTGCAAAGGTGGGCAGTGAGCTGTGACAGTTCCTGGGACAACAAGGCCAGATCTGGTTGCTTTCCCTCTGCTACCAGAGAGGGTGCTGCTCATCACCTGACTGACTCGAGTCTGCACAGACACAGGAGCCTCCTGGCCTGTGCACTGCCTGCTGGCGTCACCTGTTCGAGTTGCTCCAAGTCTGGGTGAACTGCAGCAGCTAAGGCGGGTTCCAGGAGGGCTGCAGGTGCTCTGACTTGAGCATCCAACTCTGTGCCCACTGGCCACTTGTTTGCACTAGGAGCAGAGCAGCACCGGTGGGGCACATTTGTGTTGGCGGCTGGCAGCACCTTCCCAGTCTGCATGCATGCCTCCCTGGGCTCCATTTGCACACACCCACATTTTGAGCACTGGAGAGTACTTGGCAGGGCGCAAGGTTCTGCTTCCCTTCCCACCTTCCCCTCTTCTTTCTCTCCTTCCTTTCTCTATCCCCCCGTTTCTCCTGGGCACCGTGTTTCCCTTCCTGCCTTCCCTCCCATCCCCTCTTCTTTCTCTCCTTCCTTGCTTTTTCTCTCCCCCCTTTCTCCCAGCCACAGCTTCCCTACCCACCTTTCCTCCCATCCCCTGTTCTTTCTCTTCTTCCTTCCTTTCACTCCCCCCCTTTCTCCCAGCCATAGCTCTTCCTCCCATCCCTCGTTCTTTCTCTCCTTCCTTTCTCTCCCCCCCTTTCTCCCAGGCACAATGCTTCCCTCCCATCCCCTCTTCTTGGTGAGTGTGTGAGTCGGGGGGGGCAGAACCTAGCTTTGCCTAGGGCACCAGGTAGTCTAGGCACTGTCTCCTATGTATTACTAGAATCAGAAAGGTCACACTAAATTATGAGTAACATTGAACTTGCCCTTCTTTTTCTGGAGAAAAACAATCAAGAAATTACATCGTTGTAAAGCAGCTCTTTCTTTTAAACAGGAGGGGATGAACACTTGAAGAACAGATTTAAATCTTGTGAAAACAGCTTCGCACCTCTCCAGATTCCTGTAATCTTCAATGTATTATTAGTATTGATAATTTCTAAAACACTTCTCAGCATACAAGGGCTTTACAATTATGCCCCTTCATTGGTTTTCAAATTACACCTGCTTCCAATGAGAAGGAATGTTTCAATATTTTTTGAGGGGGAAAAGGTGTTAGCTCTTCCGAAGAGAATGAGAGAGACTTCCCCTCCCCCTGCCTGTTTAATACATGAAAGTATGAGTCACACAAGCGGATCGTACATGGGAAAGACAATAATCTGATGTAGCAGGGACATTTACAAGCCTCGTCACCCTCCTTTCCTCCCTGCTAAGCTTTAAAAAGCCACATAAGGCCAAGGATCAAAGCCACAAAGTTGTGGAATGCCTCTCGCTGAAACAAAAACAAACCTAACTTCCTCAGACGTCAATGGGGCAGGTTTAGCGCAGGGATTTTATTATTATTATTATTTTGCATCTGCTGAAGAAGGACTAATATAATCACATGTGTCACAGATTGGAAGTTGAGCTCTAATACCACCCAGTCTTATCACTACAATAATGCAAAACCTGATTACAGGGGTCACTGAAAATATCAGAAGCTGAATGCCCAGGCAGAGGAGGATTAAGGAAGCTGTGGCAGTGGCACAGTCCAAAAGTTTCAGGGTTAGTTAATACTTACCCAACGCAATCAAATTAGAAGACTGTGGATTTCATGCTCTAGGTGAACTTTTGCTGTCTTTAAATCGTATGGGTAGCAGCAATACAGCATGTCCAGTTTTCTCTGGCTAAATCATAGAAGGGCTAAGGCACTTTTCATAGAACAGCAAAGGGTTTCCTTCTTCTTCCAGTTGTTTTATTGTCATTGTCATTGCCAGAGGAATGGGGAAATGTAAGAAAACTGTGACATCAGGACCAGATAAGTTAGACATCAGGAGGCAGGACTAGGCACACACACATTTAACATAATGTTAGGAAACTGGATTGATTGATTTCATTTTTCACTTGGAGGACTGCAAAATACCAAAACCCCAAATAATTCAATCAGACAGTGAAAGACATACAATTTTTTTTTAAAAAAATGCTGTAATATTAGGATTACTGAACTGGAAAATAATGAACAAAAAACAAGAAAAAAAATGCCTAAGGTTTTTGCCTGAAGGTTTCTGCAGAAATGCAGAAAGCAGGTTATAATACAGTAAAAGCAAGGTGATATATACAATAAACCACAAACATTGCAATAGATTGCAGTCCTGTTCCTTCATAACACTGTTTTGCTTGATATTAGAAGAAAATTTATGAGAAAGGAGGCACCCTCTAAATGAAAGATAATTAAGAATTGGTCTAATTAGTGTAATTTTTGATTTTCAAAATTTTATTACTAAGCAATTTATTTACACTTAGGGAACTTTTGCCCTGTAGTTTTCTAAACTTGTTATAGTTAGTCAGACAAAAGGCAAGCAGAGATCCACAAATAAGAGAGAAAACTATCAAGGAGACAGACTGCATCTTTATCAGATCATGCACACAAAAGCAAATCTTTGGATTGCACAGCTTTGCACAGCTTCATTATGGATTGTGTTTGCACAGTCAGTGCCCAGACAGGTGAAAGCACGAGTAGGAACTCTCCTTTTATGGAGTGAACTCTGCCTGTCATGTCAAATGATTGGCTTGCTTGAGCAAAACGAGTAGAATTTTATAGTATTTGAGAATGATTTGGCATAATTATAAATCACTAATGAGAAGGAAAATAGATTTGTCTTATGCTAACAGCATTTTCTTCATCTAATTCTAATTAGCACAAACAATGCAGTAATGGAAATTTCAGTGTAATTTGTTTCAAAATTCTACTTTGACCATTTGGCTCCTTTCTCACTTTAATATTCGCCTGGACAAATGATCTTCAAATGCTGTGAAACAGCAGCTGAACAACACCTACCAGCTATGAACTCTGGCTTATGAATCTGCAGCGTCAGATCTTTACAAGTACTCAGAGAGCCATAATTGCTGTTAACCAAAGATGACTTATCTGACTGATTTTGTTCCCTGAGGATCTGTTAACATGATAATTAGCGGAGTGACGTGTGTTTTTCACTAACTAGCCTGTTCAGCATTCCATTTTGTTTGTTTCTAGCACAATAGAGAGCAGAATAAAATTCTGAACTCGTAAAATCATTTTATGTTCAAAGTTAGACTCACAGGTGGAGTCTGCATCTGCACCCATTTTCAAGGAAACCAGGAAAGTTCTGAAACTTGCTGTAATGCAAGACATAAGAAAGAGAGTGGCTGTGTATGTTTGGGATACCATTCTGTGTTCAGAGTTCTGATACCTGCAAAGCTTCAACACTCAGTTGTGAGAGTGAGTGGGCATATATTCAGGAAGAAGGATGCAAAGTACTTGGTAACATGATGTTTGAAGAGAGCCCTTTTAATACCGTTTGTGATTAGTTTTTCCTGGACCAGGTATCTTTGATCTTCTATTTGTTTATAAGTACAAGAGGTTGACAATGTGTTAACAACTCCTGACAAAAGCTTGGGCTCTTGGCAAACCTGATTTTAATACCATGGTTTTCTGTGAGTAGTAGGACTGTTACTTTTTGTAGCCAAAGTTCAAAATTCTACAGAAAAGAAAAGTTAAAGAAAGGGAAGGGCCTTTGCCCCCCAAGGACGAAATAACAAGACAGACACCAAGTGATTGGAATAAAATTGGGCCACTTTATTAATTAACCTCACAAACAACAGTGGCCTGGTCAGGGCTAGGGGTCACCGCGACCGCTCCCCTGCCATAACGGGCGAGAGACCCAGCCCCCCGGCCAGAGCTGAGTGCCTCAGCTCCCTCCGGGCAGGCCCAGCAGGGAGGCCCGCACCAGAGGGCCCAAACCCAGACACACGTCTCGCCAGAAAGCACCCTCTAGCCGAGTCTCCCGACAGTCTGCAATCTCCACCCGGGTCTTCAAACCCCAGGGTTGATCATGCCAGACCCCAAAATCCCCAAATGGGGGATGCTTCACAGTCCTCCCATGGCCACATAGTGCCCTAAACCCAAAAAACCTGCCACTAAAGTGACCGCCTATTTAACAGCACCTCCCAATAGCCAAATCCACAACCCACTGCAATGTTATGTAGGGTAGGCGAAAAACACAACCTGGGAAGCGCCAATCGGCCAGGGTGCGAAAAAATTCCTACCCGGCTCCTCAAAGAGGCAACCAGCAAAAGCCTACCTAACATACAGGGCGGGTGGGAGGGGCCAAAGCCTTGCCCGACGCAGACTGAGAGGAGCGCAGGTCTGGCTGTCAATCAGCCAGACCTCGCCCTCCAGCCTGCGCGCCTAAATGGGCTCTCCCCATCCGGGGAGGCAAACTCGTGCCTCTGCAGCCCAGCCGCTGCGCTGCGGGCTGCAGGCACATGATTCAAAACCCAGCTCAATACTACTGACATCTGAAATGGTATCATATGAATTTCACTCCTCTTCTGCTGCTAAGATGCATGTTATGCAGCTGTAGAAATAACCTATCTCTGAAAGAGACCTGTGTGGGTTTATCTTTGGACTTGCTGAACAAGCAGGGGTATGGCTGCCAACCTCCAGGTGGCACCTGGAGATCTCCTGCTTTTACAATTGATCTCCAGATGACCACAATTAGTTCCTTTGGAGAAAACAGCTGTTTTGGAGGGTGGACTATGGCATTATACCCTGCTGAGGTCTCTTCCCTCTCCAAGCTACAACCCCAAAATCTCCAGATATTTCCCAACTCAGGGAGAAGGAATTCATTTGTGCTTTCTGTGCCCTGTCTTATGTAGAGGGAAGTAAGTTACAATTATCTGCAAATCACTTCTAAAGCAGTCTGTATGTTCTAAATACCCTGGGGTTTTTGTCTGGGTACAAGAGTTGTTGTATCAGGATAACAGCTCATAGCTCCTGAACACATTGACTGTGTAATCAAGTCCTGAAATGTGATGAATGTACAGCTATATTATTCTCCTCCTTTTAAACTTAAATTCAGGAAACTTCTACAGGGTGATGAAATACCACTAGGAACAAAAGAAACAATTCTGTATTTTTAAAATCAGTTTACCGACCTACTATTGGCTTAGAAGCAATCAGGATTTATGACTCCACTAGTTTTGCTGGAAAAAAGCATAGAGATGTATAGGTCCTGTAATGCTTTCAGCCCAGTTATTTTTTGATAGATGTGAGATATTGGAACTGCGATTTAATGGTGCTGAAATATTATGAAGTTTATGTGGGTGTCAGCACAGAGGCTCGAGCAGATTCAGATGGAGATATAGTTGCTCAGTAGTCATAGGAGAAGAAAAGAGCAAGACCATTTTCGCACACAGCTTACCACGCAGTCACATTCCTGTTCTCTCCGCAGCGTCCATTGGATTTCCCACTATCTGCGCCGAAGTTACAGGAAATGCCGCAGCTTTTGCGTAGCAAACGTAAACTGCTAAAACCCAGTTAACGTTTGCTACACAAAAGCCACGGCACTTCCTGTAATTCAGATAGTGGGAAATCCGACGGACGCTGCGGAGAGAACAGGAATGTGACCGCGTGGTAAGCTGTGTGTGAAAATGGTACAAGAGTCCCATAGCACCTAAAAGACTAACAAAATTTGTGGCAGTGTATGAGCTTTCGTGAATTACTACCAATTCGTGAGTTACTACCTAAGTTACTACCAATTCCCACTTCTAGGAAGAATGGCCAATGGCAAGAAATTAGGTTTGGGGAAGAAGCTGTGTGGGTGTTCTGGCATAACAAAGGAATTTAGTCACCTCTGTCTTGGCTTGGGAGAAAGGATGCACCTAAAGTGAACTCAGATTCTCTGGAAAGTTTGTCTCTCACAGGGAGAAATAATATCACTCAAATTCAAGAAATATCTGGGGACTTTGGGAGTGGAGCAAGGCAGGCCCGTAGCAGCCCCCTGACTTCTGGGTGAGGCCCCCTGACTGGAGGCCCCAACCAGTCCCCAGGGCCTCTGCCATAGCTCCGGGGGCTGCTGCTGGCCGCACGAGCAGTTTGGCTGGCCAGGGGCAGAAGCAGCCTCCCCCTGGAGTTAAAGGGCCAGCAGATCAGCTGTTTTGCGGGCCCTTAAACTCCAGAGTGACAGGGAGGGTTGTGACCAGAGTGACAGGGAGGGAAAAGAAGGGTCTTCTTTTCCTTCCCTGCTGCTCTTGCATCTGCTTCCCTCCCTCCCTCCCTCGCCATTAAAATAGCTGAGCCGGTGGAGCAGAAGCAGCTGCCCACCTCCCTGTGCCAGTTAAAGGGCCCGACAATCACCTGTTTCGCGAGCCCTTTAAGTAGCGGGGGGGGGGGGGGCTGGGGCTGCATCTGCCTCCACTACACGCTATTTTAATGGCGGGGAAGGAAGGGAGGGTGGTGGCGAGGGGCAGGCAAGGAAGAGCTTCCCTTCCCTTCTCTCCCTGCTGCTTTTCTGGCCACCACCCTTCCTTCCTTCACAGCCACTTGCCCCTTCCCCTCCCACCCAGCCCTGATCGCAGCAGCTTCTCCTCTTCTCTCCCCTTCCCCTCCCTCCCAGCTCCGATTGCAGTGGCTTCTTCTTGCCCCTTCCCCTTCCTCCCAGCCCCGATCGCAGTGGCTTCTCCTCGTCCCTTCTCTTCCCACCCAGCCCCAATCGCAACAACTTTTCCTTGTCCCTTCCCCTCCCACCCAGCCCTGATCGCAGTCACTTCTCCTGCCCCTTCCCCTCCCTTCCACCCCCGATCACCACTGCTTCTCCTCTCCCCTTCCCCTCCCACCCAGCCCTGATCGCAGCCACTTTTCTTGCCCCTTCCCCTACCACCCAGCCCCATCGCAGCGGCTTCTCCTTGCCTCTTCCCCTCCCTCCCAGCCCCGATCACAGCCACTTGCTTGCCTCGCAGCCTCGATCACAGCGGCTTCTCCTCACCTCTTTCTCTACCACCCAGCCCCGATCGCAGCCACTTCTCCTGCCCCTTCCCCTCCCTCCCTCCCAGCCCCATCGCAGTGGCTTCTCCTCATCCCTTCCCCTCCCACCCAGCCCCGATCGCAGCCGCTTCTCCTGCCCCTTCCCCTCCCTCCCAGCCCCATCGCAGCGGCTTCTCCTCGCCCCTTCCTCTCCCATCCAGCCCCATCGCCACAGCTTCTCCTCGCCTCTTCCTCTCCCACCCAGCCCCATCGCAGTGGCTTCTCCTCGCTCCTTCCTCTCCCACCCAACCCCATCACCACTGCTTCTCCTCGCCCCTTCACCTCCTACCCAGCCCCATCGCAGTGGCTTTTCCTCACCCCTTCCCCTCCCACCCAGCCCCATCGCAGCCACTTCTCCTGCCCCTTCCCCTCCCTCCCAGCCCTGATTGCCACTGCTTCTCCTCGCCCCTTCCCCTCCCACCCAGCCACTTCTCCTGCCCCTTCCCCTCCCTCCCAGCCCCAATCGCCACTGCTTCTCCTTGCCCCTTCTCCTCCCTCTCAACCCCAATCGCAGAGGCTTCTCCTCACCCCTTCCCCTCCCTCCCAGCCCCATTGCAGCGGCTTCTTCTTGCCTTTTCCCCTCCCACCCAGTCCCGATCGCAGCCACTTCTCCTGCCCCTTTCCCTCCCTCCCAGCTCTGATCACCACTGCTTCTTCTCGCCCCTTTCCCCTCCCTCCCAGCCCCATTGCAGCGGCTTCTCCTTGCCTCTTCCCCTCCCACCCAGCCCTGATCACAGCCACTTCTTCTGCCCCTTCCCCTCTCTCCCAGACCTGATCACCACTGCTTCTCCTCGCCCCTTTCCCTCCCACCCAGCCCCATTGCAGCAGCTTTTCCTCACCCCTTCCCCTCCCACCCAGACCCATCGCAGCCACTTCTCCTGCCCCTTTGCTTCCCTCCCAGCCCATCGCCACTGCTTCTCCTTGCCCCTTCCCCTCCCACCCAGCCCCATCGCAGCGGTTTTTCCTCACCCCTTCCCCTCCCACCAAGCCCCATCGCTGCCTGCCTCTCCCCCCGCCTCTTCCTGCGAGTAGCCCCATGCCTGCTGCCTACTCGCAGAGCTACTCATGAGTAGGCGGCAGATCCGGTGACTCAGGCGGGGCGGAGCCGTACTGCCTAGCCAGAAGGGGGCCGACCCTGTCTGTCACTAGAGAAAAGGTTGTGTGGGGTGCTGTGGGGAATCAGTGCCCCCCCCCAAAAAATGTAAATGCCCCCCAACCCTCCAAATCCTGGCTACAGCCCTGGAGCAAGGAGACATGGGGTGCAGCAAGGTTGTGACAAGCATAATTGAAGTCCAAAGGGAGTTCTGCCATCACATTTAAAGGGACCAATTGTTTTCCCTCAATTGGAAATAATGGAGGATAGGGGCACCTTCTCATGAGGATCATAGATTTGGACCTCCTCATCCAATCTTTTTGAAATTTTGGGGATGTGTTGAGGAGAGACACAAGATGCTATGCTGAAAATTTGGTGCCTCTATCTCAAGAAACAGCCTTCCTCAGAGCCCCAGATACCCACAAAACAATTTTCCATTATGGGAATTGGTCTCCGTAGGGAATAATGGAATGCTCAGCAGACATTTCCCTCCCTTGCTCCCACTTTCTGATTACTCTGAAGTGGGGGAGGACCTCCAAACTGGGGGATCTCCTGCCCCCACCTGAGGATTGACAACCCTAGTCAGTAGGCTGGGCAGAAGAAGCTATGACACGTGGCAAAGATGTGGACCTTAGTGATTCTGTTTTTTTAAAAAAAGAACTTTATTTATACTTATACAACACATACACTACTAAGAAAATACAAATAACAAAGTAATGTCAGGGCATTGAATTAAGATACAAAATGATAAAAAGCCAAAGTTAATGACAGAACATAAAATGCATCTCTGATAGCAATTAGGAGTGATATATATTAGAAAAATAGCAAATCACTGTAGACTACATAGTTAGGAACTACATTTTGCTACATGTAATTGTAGACTACAAATTACTGTAGACTACATAGTTAGGAACTACAAGTTTGGCATGAGGTAATGGTCTGTGATTTTGCACAGGAGAAAATATTCCCATACCTTGTTTTGCCAAGACAATAATAAAGGTAGGCTTGTGTCCCAGCTTTGCAGCAATTAGAATCCTATTACTGGCTAACTGAGTTGTAATAAAAAGTTGTCAACTTTTGTTTCCAAAGTCTACAGGTAGCTTAGATAATAAAAGGATTTCTGGCTTGGCAGGAACCTTGACTCCTGTTAACATAAAAATGTGCTCTAAAATCAGCTGCCAAAATGAGAAAATGCAAGGGTAATACAACCAGCAGAGCCCTTTGGTGCAGAGTAATAAAGCTGCCGTAATGCTATCCTAAGCTCTGCTCATGAACTGAGTTTGATTCTGGTGGAAGCTGGGTTCAGGTAACCGGCTCAAGGTTGACTCAACCTTCCATCATTCTGAGGTCAGTAAAATGAGTTCCCAGCTTGCTGGGGGGAAAGTGTAGATGACTGAGGAAGGCAATGGCAAACCACCCCGTAAAAAGTTTGCCGTGAAAACATTGTGAAAGCAACGTCACCCCAGAGTCGGAAATGACTGGTGCTTGCACAGGGGACTACCTTTACCTTTAATACAACCAGCTGTGCAAGAACCAATGACAAACATATTAGTCTTTCCTTTTTCCTTTTTTTTTTGTGTGTGGTGAAGTCATGCAAGTTAAGCTGTGGAGTTTTGACACCGAGCTGAGTTTCCTAAAAGAGGGACTTTGGGGGTAACGGACATGATAGAGGCCTTCAGGACTGGAATGATGATCATGCTCTAAGAAGGCTGGGAGTAGGCTGGAACAGCAGCTTCCACTGCTTCTGGCCCTAAGACAAGCCCTTTTTCCTTTGTTACCAACGACAGGTGTGTATGTGCGTTCGTGCGCGCGAGGGTCATTGCTGGTAGCTGGGCTGTCAGCTGCATGCATTATCCTTTTAGTTGCCTCCAACAGCCAGGTTGTGTGTGTCACTGTCAGCTGTACCCTTTGTCCCCAGCGGATACTGCCCCAAGACCTGAGGAACCAGTAATCGCAAAAGTTGTGGCCTGATTTTCTTTTTGTTTTAAACATTTAAATTGTTGCTTAAACTTACAAAATAAACCTTAAAACAAGAAAGATGTGGTTGTATTTAGAATTTCTAATATCTCTGCTTTACCCTGTTTAATATTTCCAGTGAAAGCCCTTCAGATTCAAGAGGATGGAACCTGACCTTGTTACAGAGTTCACCCTCAAGATAGTGTCCTCCACCTATCATCTTGATTTTCTTTCTCCTCCTCTGGAAGAAGTGTGTGTGTTTGCATGGGTATGGCATCCCCTCTCCTTTTTCTTTTTTTTTAAAGTGGATTTGGAAAACAGTACAATCAGTTCTAAGTGTTTTTAATTGTAATGCAACTTTTTCTGAATGATCCTTTCAATAATATTGTTTGCGCATTTCTTACAAGATTACATAAGAAATGCCCTAGCCTTGATAGAAAAGGTCATTTTTTCTTGATTATTTCTAAACACAGCCCTCATGTATGTTGCTCCTATGTTTAAATAACTCAATTACATCACCATAATTTAAATTTTTGTGTAATGAGAAGAGAGATCAGGGACATTAACATCTTTGTTTTCACTTTTGCTGGTACACTGTCAGAGGGTTTGTTTTTTTTGTTAAATATGAGAACAAATGTTACTTTAAGATGTTTCCATATCCTTTTAAACTTCATTTCATTTCTCACAATACCATTTCTATCATTTTTAAAAAAGTGATATGGAACTATCTTAAAAAGGATATGTGGACCATTTTCCATTTATTATGGATTTTATTTTTTTAAGCTTTCTACTTTGGATCTTATAGGACTATATGACTCGATGAACCTTGGACACTTGTTTCTGACAAAGATAGAAGATCTTTTGCAAATTTGTTGTGTGCTGAATTTTTGTTTTGTTTTTGTTCTGCACAATCAAAAATCAATTTCTTTTCTGTTCTTCCCTTTTATTTGTTTTATAGTCAATGTTGTAGTAATCTCCACTGGTTTTAAAACTTACAAATTTAAAACTTTGAAATCACTTTTGAAGTATATGTTCTATACTCTACAAAATGTATGAGTGCTGGACATAAATGATCAAATTATCTTGCATTTGATGTGCCAAAATAAGTTTTCTATGACTAAAAACTGGTTCTGGCAAAAATAATCTAACAAGATTAATTGTTAATCCCTGATTTCAGTGCCAAAACAAAGGCTAGTCGTTTACTTGCTTTCCATTTGGGAAGGCCAAACAAACAGACAAAAACTCTGGGACTATTTGAAGGATCAGTATACCACAGTTATTTAATAATTTTGTGGTCTGCGCTAATCTTGAACACAACCAAAACTTGCTATCTATTTCCATTCACAAAGTAAATTTTAGGGCAAGAAGTAATCTTTAATAGTATCATAGTAGTTGAGAGCCAGTTTGGTGTAGTGGTTAAGTGTACGGACTCTTAGCTGGGAGAACCAGATTTGATCCCCCACCTCCACCCCTTAGGTATCTTGCGAGTTCATTATCATCCATTGGAGACATACCTCTTGGCTGATGTAACTAGCCTTAGCACAAGTCCAGAAGGCCAGTATGCTGCTTTCGTGACTCCTGTTGGGCAGTAAAATGTACTGGGTTCAAAGCATAAGGCCACCCAAGGGATAGTGAGTTCAGGTCTTTATTCAGTGATTCAGCATAGTGAGATAGGAAAAGAATGGTCCTGCTTATATGCATGCAAACCTCCCCACCCAAAAACCCATTACCATCATCCCATTACACACAATTATAGGTTAACAGCTGGCCTAATGATCCCTGATGGACCTCCTTCCTGAATACCATTACCATAATCACATTTCACACAACTATAGGTTAATATCTGGCCTAACGATCCCTGATGGGCCTCCTTCCTGAATCCAGGTGGCTATTGTTTTAGGGACCCCAGCTCAGCCAAGTCTCTGCTGGCCCTAAGGTCAAATTCCAATTCCAATACGTAACAGGAAGAAAGATGAGATCTAAATATTGTAAATAAATTAATTCAGGGGAGTGTTTTACAGTGTGCTGCCACCTGAGAAAAGCTGTTTCCCTAAAGGCCTTCTGGATGGGTCTTAAGCCTGGGCTTTTTCTAGAGAGGCTATCAGTTGGACCATTGAGTAAAGTGGGAATGCAGGCAATGTGTTGTTTGTGGCACTGTTGATGATTGTAGTGATTATATTGATTTAAAATTATACATTTAAAAGATTTATATTATTTATTGTATTGTTTTGTTTTGTAAATGGTTTTGGAAACTTTTTAAATTGAAAAGTGGACAATTTATGAGATCTGGAGATTGGTCCTTAAACGGAAACCTCAACATTAGCTTTTGAATTTACGTTTGCCAAGTCCAATAGTTGTGCTGGCAGGGGAGGGATTTCCCAGGAATTGGGAGAAGTGTGTTGCAATGTGCCTATGTAAACCAGAAGTGATATAGGGATGTCAGGGACATGGGGGGGAATGCACTGTTTTTTGGGCAAAAATCTATGGTAGATTATGTTTCAAATCATAATGGTCAAAACCAGAGCATTATGTTTCAAATCACAAATCAAAACCAGAGCATCACCCCACAATGTCCCCGGCATGCCTACGTAACTTTTGGTTTTCATAGGCACATCATGATGATGTCCAGGTGTGATGGGTGGGGGGGAGTGCCTAAAACAGGGAAACCCATGCTTGTGAATGGTTTCTCACCTTCTTGGAAAGGAGTGACAAATGTCACCCCCATCTTTAAAAAAGGGTTCCAGAGGAGATCCGGGAAATTACAGGCCAGTCAGCCTGACGTCAATACCGGGAAAGTTGGTAGAAAGCATTATCAAGGACAGAATGAGTAGCCACATTGATGAACACAAGTTATTGAGGAATACTCAGCATGGGTTCTGTAAGGGAAGATCTTGCCTCACTAACCTGTTACAGTTCTTTGAGGGGGTGAACAAGCATGTGGACAAAGGGGACCCAATAGATGTTGTTTACCTTGACTTCCAGAAAGCTTTTGATAAAGTTCCTCATCAAAGGCTCCTTAGTAAGCTCAAGAGTCATGGAGTAAAACGACAAGTCCTCTTGTGGATCAAAAACTGGCTAATTAATAGGAAGCAGAGAGTGAGTATAAATGGGCAGTCTTCACAGTGGAGGACGATAAGCAGTGGGGTGCCGCAGGGCTCAGTACTGGGTCCCATGCTCTTTAACTTGTTCATTAATGATCTGGAGTTGGGAGTAAGCAATGAAGTGGCCAAGTTTGCAGATGACACTAAATTGTTTAGGGTGGTGAGAACCAGAGAGAATTGTGAGGCACTCCAAAGGGATCTGTTGAAGCTGGGTGAGTGAGCGTCAGCATGGCAGATGAGGTTCAATGTGGCCAAGTGTAAAGTAATGCACATTGGGGCCAAGAATCCCAGCTACAAATACAAGGTTTTTTTTAATTTAAAAACAAAATTTTATTAATACGCAACATATTGTTACTATACTCTAAAAAACCCATAAAAACATTACGTTATAAGAACAATACATTGCACTTTTCACACCTCCATCTCTCCCCCTTTTCTTGACCCCCACCGGTGTTACTTAAAATTATAAACAAAAAAAATACAAGGTAATTTTATCAAATCAAGAATCTTCGTTTTAAAGTTCTGTAACTATAGTTAAAAAAGGCAAAGAGAAATATTAAAAAACAAGGGATAGAAGTGAAGTCTATAAGTCCATCCTTACTTTTTCTCCTTGCATCTTTTATTCTGGAAAGTTATTTTTTTTTTAAATTTTTTTTAGCCCATTATTCCATCACCATTCAGCTGTTATCAAAAATCACAAAATATCCCTTTACCTTCCAGCATTTTTCAACATATTTTTGAAATTTCTCCCATTCTTTTCTACATTTCTCCATATCATAGTCTTTTAAAATTCTTGTAAGTTTGTCCATTTCACTCCAAGAAATAGTTTTTACAACCCAATCCCATTTTTCTGGTATTTTATCTTGCTTCCATAACTGCGCATATAATGTCCTTGCTGCTGAAAGCAGATACCACACCAACGTTCTGTCTTGCTTCGGCAAACTTTCCATTTGTAATCCAACAAAAAAGAGTCTGGAGACCTCTTAATGTCATTCCCTAAGATTTTTACATTTCTTGTTGAATCATTTGCTTAAATTGCTTTGCCTTTTCACATGTTTACCACATATGGTAGAAAGCTGATGGGTTGTGAACTGGCAGAGACTGACCAAGAGAGAGATCTTGGGGTCGTGGTAGATAACTCACTGAAAATGTCAAGACAGTGTGCAATTGCAATAAAAAAGGCCAACGCCATGCTGGGAATTATTAGGAAGGGAATTGAAAACAAATCAGCCAGTATCATAATGCCCCTGTATAAATCGATGGTGCGGACTCATTTGGAATACTGTGTACAATTCTGGTCACCGCACCTCAAAAAGGATATTATAGCATTGGAAAAAGTGCAGAAAAGGGCAGCTAGAATGATTAAAGGTTTGGAACACTTTCCTTATGAAGAAAGGTTAAAACGCTTGGGGCTCTTTAGCTTGGAGAAACATCGACTGCGGGGTGACATGATAGAGGTTTACAAGATTATGCATGGGATGGAGAAAATAGAGAAAGAAGTACTTTTCTCCCTTTCTCACAATACAAGAACTCATGGGCATTCAATGAAATTGCTGAGCAGTCAGGTTAAAATGAATAAAAGGAAGTACTTCTTCACCCAAAGGGTGATTGACATGTGGAATTCACTGCCACAGGAGGTGGCGGCGGCTACAGGCATAGCCAGCTTTAGATAAAAATATGGAGCAGAGGTCCATCAGTGGCTATTAGCTACAGTATATATATATGTGTATGCGTGTGTATGTGTGTGTGTGTGTGTGTATATGTATATATACACACATATATTGGCCACTGTGTGACACAGAGTGTTGGACTGGGTGGGCCATTGGCCTGATCCAACATGGCTTCTCTTATGTTCTTATGAGTGCCTCAAGGATCTGTCCTGGGACCTGTTTTGTTCAACGTCTTTATAAAGGATTTGGATGAAGGAATAGAGGGAATGCTTATTAAATTTACAGATGGTACTAAATTGGGAGAGGTAGCAAATATGGCAGAAGACATATGATGATCTTGACAGACTGGAAAACTGGGCTAAAACAAATAAAATGAATTTTAACAGGGATAAATGTAAAGTTCTGCAATCAAGTAAGAAAAATCAAATACATCATTATAGGATTGGCAGTAGTTTGTGTGAAGAAAATCTAGAGGTCTTAGTGGACCATATACTGAACATGAGTCAGCAGTGTGATGTGGTAGTAACTCTACTTGAATTCAAGTAGCAACCCAAGTTGAATTGTGTAACTGTGGATCTTGTGAATTGTGTAACTAGAGAGGTACTAGTATATGTATGAGATTAGCACATTCTTGGAAACAATTGACATTGCCTGACAAATAAGAATGGTTCTTCAAGATGCAGGAATTGTTGTCAATATTCAAAATAACAGCAATTTACAATTGAAAAAAATTAGATTACAGAAATTGGCAACAATTGGCTATATTTAAAAACAATTAAACTGTTAGGAATAATTGTAACTATGTATGTTATCTTCCTACATTTTTTTAAAAAATTGTGAACTGAATGTGTTATTTGCTCTGTGTACTAGTTCTGATTACCTATTGTTACATTTTAATAAAAATTTTAAAAAGAAAAAAAAATCTATAAACCAGCAAATTAGCCAACTACATCCACTTAGCAGGCAAACTAATTAGTTAATAATAATACCAATAAGACATTAATTGATAATAATGAATACTAATGGTAACTGCTGGGGAAAGTTTCACCTGCAAAATTTTTACTTGTGATGTTGATATCAAAGGCGCAGAAGTCCTGCCAGAGACTTACCACACTTTTTCTTTGGTCCAGGCAGTTTTAATGGAAACAGACAAAAATAGCATTTTTATATTAAAAGTCAGTTCTTGTATCAACTAAAGTGTTTCTGATAGTTTGAAATACTTGCATTTTCAGTATGCCTTATTCCGCTTGAACATAACAAGACCATGAAGATGTGTGTCCTGAAGTGACTTATCAGGTGGAAACGGCAGCTGTGGAATGTAATGTTGTCCTGTACTTTGGGCTCAAGTTACCACATTTTAAAGAATGATAAGAGATAAAGGTACACCTGTAGAGAAGTTGAGAAACTGGAAGCACTTAATAACTGCTATTCAAACTGCACATCAATGATAGCAGTCCATATTTTCTGACCAAACACAGTCATATATAAATAAAACCTTTCATATTACATCCTAGTGAGAGACTTTCCAGTCACTATTAGATCAAAGTAGCCAGCAATGTGCTGGTGAGATTATGAATCTCTGCATTACCATTCTGCCAAATAAGATATAAATTGTAGGTGGGATCCAAAGGACCACGAGAAGAACTCTGCTTTCAGAACGAATTTTACCGCCTGTTTGTCTTCAGCAGTTCTGCCCTTCACATTCCACTCAAAAAAACTGCTCTTCAGTGTGGGATATAGCAATGGCTCTGGAAATTACAGATTCCATCCTTCTGTGAGTTGAGCTATCTCCTGCTCACATGAGCATCTTGGGGGTTAACACTATATTTTAATTAATATTTGGTTATCCAACATGTGAAGGGGAGTTATGCTGATTCTATGTAAAGGGGAGCAGAGCTGTTGTGCCTTTGACTGCTGTGCAAAAGAGGGTTGTTGAGGTTTTTTTGGCAAGCCCACTTTATTTATGTCTAAAGAGCTATTGAAGATACAGGAGCCCAAGGGCTGGCCCATAGCCCAAGGAGCACAAATGCCCACTTGTAGGGCTGCAAACCGGCCTGAAGAAAAATGTCATGCCCTTTAATAGTGGGATAATATGTGGAAATGAGCAGCTGAGGCTTTTCATGGCATGGAAGTAAAGAATATCACCTGGTAAATTATAACCTCCTAAACCTCTGTTCCTTTTCTTTAATGGTATGGCTTTATTGGCTATAGCCTTAAGTCTAACCACATTAATATAGCTTTTAATCTCCCCTTTCCCTTCTGAGACCATCCTAATTTTAAAAAAGGGGTTTTTAAACTTTTATTTTATGCTGGATTACTAAAAGAGAAGAGGTCAAGAATTTAGATAAACCTCTATTGAAAGGAATTTCCCCCCTGTTAGGCCATTGGTGACCTCTGCCTACTACAGGCAGCATGATGGTGGGGGGTGGCACTTTGCCCACATCCCTGTCTTTTGTCTACCCTATCTGTCCCTTGTCATTTGGCTAGCTGCTATCTTTTTCTCCTTTATTTCTGCCATAACTAGACAGAGATTCAGCTGAGAAAGAACTGTTCAATTCCTAACAATCCGAACTGGGCAGAACTTTCCTGAGATAGCTGAGTCCCTCTCCAGTTATAACTATCCAGAGCTCTCTCATTGGGTGAAAATGGGGAGTGGGGCTCTCATCTTGTTGCCAATGTTCTGATCCAAGGTGCACTCCGGTGGTGCTATCTTGACCTGAGTACATACAGGAGGAGAATCTTCTCTTCCATACCAGCAATCTGCTGCCTTGTATCTCTCCATGACACTGTGGGACATGGTGTGCTGGCTTGGGCCAGCCCTTTCTGCTTGCACAGTCATTTGTATGTTATTAGTTGAATAATGGTTGCCATTTTTATTTTTTTTGGCCAAGGCACCTTTTATAGCTGCATAACTGAAAAATTCCTCTCTAACTGTTGAGGTTTTGCTTGTCACACAATTGTTAAAGGTTCTGGAGCCTTGACTGACTAAAAAAAAAGGCCACTCATGTACCAAGGAATAATAATTATTTAAAACTATTTATTCTTATTCCAACTTTTATTTATTTTTCACTTTCCTTCCTAATGGAGACTAGGGCATCCCCGCTTGGTAAGGAAAGGAGTGGGATATAAGTTGAATGGGAAACAGGCAGAAAGAAAAAAAAAACATTGTATCCCTTTAACAGAGAAATAAAGTGTGGAAATGGGCAGCTGAAGCTTTTAATGGCATGGAGGTAAATAACATCACCTGGTAAATAACAGCTCTTTAAGCCTCTGTTAAAGGGACAGGACATTCCCCCCCCCCCCCCCAGGCAATTGGCAATCCTGCCTGCTGTGACGTGCGCAAGGTCACCCAGAAGCCTTTCATGGCTGTCTAAAGATTCAGACTTGGTTGTCCCAGGTTCTGGTTGCCCCAACCCTAACTGCTACACCATGATGGTTTTCAGGATTTTACTCCATCTTGAATTGCTGAACAAATGGATAGTTCTTAGTTTGAAGCTTTCACAGCTGATGTCATAACCATCTTTAATTAAAAAACTTGGGCTTTAAGTCATTGACGGATAATTATTGGCTTGGATGGCCCTGACTAAAACATGTGGATTTACCATTTTCTATGTCAGGCAGCTCTTTCAAATGAAATCCAAATTTGCCTTTCAGAATGGAAATTGATAAGGGTCGTATGGCAGAGAGGAAATGCTGGGAAAAGGCGTGCTAATAATGCTGTAACATTGAGGCTGCCAGATTTCTTGCTCTTATGCCTATAACAGCTTCCTGAGTTGCAGAACTTATGCAGCTGAAACATTTGCTTTGCCTCCCTTCTTAATTTCTGCCTCTCAGGCTGCTGTAAAGACTAGAAGTTACTGTGAAATTATGATTGTTGTTGTTCAGTCGCACAGTCGAGTCTGATTCTGCGGCCCCACGGACCAAGTCATGCCAGGCCCTCCACCATCCTCCGAAGTCTGCTCAAATTTGTGTTACTTACTTCAGTTATGCTGTCCAGCCATCTCATCTTTTGCCATCCCCTTCTTCTTTTGCCTTCTGTCTTTCCCAGCATCAGGATCTTCTCCAGTGTGTGCTTCCTTCTCATTTGGTGGCCAAAGTATTTGAGCTTCCGCATCTGACCTTCCAGGGAACAGTCGGGGTTGATTTCCCTTAGGATTGACTGATTTGATCTTCTTGCAGTCCAAGGGACTCTCAAGTCTCTTCTCCAGCACCAACTGGAATTTCTGTTTCTATTCAACTTTTGAAGGGAGAAAGCCCAATAATAAAAGATTATAATTTCTGTTTTCCTCTGATGAATATACCATATGGATCGGCTAGAGATTCTTGATTTGTCCAGGTAAATGTCCATACTGACTGGCAGCAGTTGAGTAAAATATCTGGTGGGTTCCCCCCCGCCCCAGCCTTTCAATTTGAGATCATCATAAATAGACAGACAGTGGCTTGAACTTGTGATTGGTGCATACAAAATACATACTTTACCATAAAGCTATGGTCCATTCCTATAAGCAGCTATGGATGAAGGGTCTTACTTAAAGACACACATTGCATCCATTCTCCCAAAGCTGAGTTCCTACATATAGTTACTAGTGAGTAAATACCAATTAAATTAATGATCGTTATCTCTGAGTGAGCACAGTTAAAACAGAGTAAGAAATTGTTATACTGTACTACTCTAGATCTAGTAAGTGCAAATCTATTCAGGAAATTTAATTCATAGGATTAAAATACAGTTATAATAATTAACTCCATATGCCAAACAAATGAGATTTCTATGTTTTCATCATGTACATTTTCCATTGTGAGAGCGGTTACACACAATTTTGTTTAGCAGGATCTTGCTTGCATAAACAAAGTTTGAGTCCAATGGCAGGTTTAAGACCAGCAAGCACATGAAAGCTTATACCTTGAATAAAATCTTGTTGGTCTTAAGGGTGCCACTGAACTCAAACTTTGTTCTGCTGCTTCAGTCCAACAGGGTTACCCAACTGTATCTTGCGTGCATAAAGAAATGCTTATATTGCCATCTAGTGTTTAAATTATTTAAAGACAGAGTACATAAGGAATGACTGCAATATGCCGTTAGTGGCTTTTACATCTCTCAACAGGATCCCTCCTTATTTCCTGCCTTGCTTTTGCTGGCAACTGGCAGCTTTTTTGCTTGTTCTTCCAGTAATTATTTTTATTTTGCTAATCTATTTCCACTTTTTTAGCTACTATCCTGCTAATTTGTTCAATGAAAATGAAATAGAATAAATAGAAACAAAGAAATGAAAAAAAAGAAATTCTTGTACATTTCTCTCATTTTCCCTTCCATCCTTACCAGAAATCCGAGCTTAATTTTGTTCCTTTATATTGAGCAAATCTAGCTGCATCCTGGAAAGCTCTCTCTTTTCTGCCCCATAAACCTTTCGGAACCAATCCCCCCTTCCTCCTTGCTATCTCTTCTATACCACACTTCTTCCAAGGGGATCAGAACAGCATATATGATTCTCCTTTCCTCATATTTATTCTACAGCTATGAGGTAGCTGAGGGTGTGTGTGTGTGTGTGTGTGTGTGTGTGTGAGAGAGAGAGAGACTTTTACCTAAGGCCAGTGAGCTTCATAGTTGAGTATGGATTTGACCCTGGGATGATCTGGTTTAGTCTGCCACTGTAACAGATATACCATGCTGCTTCCCTCATCTGTCCCCATGGGAAAGGACTACATAAAGTACAGTCCCTCTTTCTGCCATTTTTCTCCACTATGCTTGCACATTAATGCTCACAGTGCGTTGTTTAGAATGGGAGGTTGATGAGAATCTCCAGAGAAGCTATGAACTTTCCCTGTGATCTAAAAATATAGATGGTAGATAGTAGGTAACATAGGTGATGTGAAAGATAGGGATGGACATGAACCAGAACAAATGTGATTGTATTGATTTATGGCCAAGCCACAAACTGAATCAAACTGGGAGGTTTGTTTGCAAACCGAACCAATTCATGGTTCCTGGCCTTGCCAGCCCTGTTGAAAAGGACCACAGTCCCTTTAAATGGGGTTTGCAAAAAGCCTGAAAAACATTAAACTTTGAAAGGATTGCACAAGAAAGCCCCAGGCAGCTGAGTGGCAGGGAGCACTCTGCTCCCCACCCCTCTGTTAATTTTGTGGCTTTCACAGGGAACCAAGAGTTTAGAGGGACTTGGAGTCCTTTTAACCCCCCCCCCCCCCCCCGCATTCTGCTCTGTCCACAAACTGCCATGAATCACCACAAACTGCTTTAAAAGTTTGTGAAATTTCATGACAGTAGACCCATCACAAACTTTGGTTTGTGAACCATGAATAGGGCACAATTCTTGATGGATTTTGCATCATGGTTCAGTTTGTCCCTAGTGAAAGACCTCTGCCTGAAACTCTGTAGAGCTGCTGCCTGTTTGAGTAGAAAATACTGACCTTGATTGGCCAATGGTCTGATTCAGTGTAAGGCAGCTTCATGTGATCCCCTGGTTCCTGGCCCATAAGTTACCCAGTCTTTCTGAACTGTGTAATGAGTTTTTATATACCTATTTGTCACATTCACACTTTATATTTTTAGATATTTTTAGAGTGTACACCCAACCAACCCAATCTCAGTGTATACCCAACCAACAGAATATGTGAAGCAGCCTATAGAGTCTGCAGTGAAATTTAGCAATTCATTGCGAACAATGAGTTTGAAGCCACCTGAAACAGTGTCCCTAGCAGTTTCCAGAACTGGCTTTAGTTTTTCAGCTATTGACCAAGTTGCTGGTCAGACCATGGCCCAAAAGGTGCACAAGATCCTCCAAGAATGGTGGGGTAGGAATGGATAAGAATAGAGGGTGAAGCTGGAATATACAAGCAATACTCTTGTGTGCTCTTTATAATTTTCTGCTCTTTATTGATCTGGGCTAGACATGAGAAGAAGAACATGACGATACTGGATTTATATCCTGCTCTCCACTTTAAATCTCAGAGTCTCTGAGCAGTCACGATCTCCTTTAACTTCCTCCCTGACAGCAGACACACTGTGAGGTGGGTTGGGCTGAGAGATCTCTCCCAAAAGCTGCCCTTTCAAGGAAAACTCTGCAAGAGCTATAGCTGACCCAAGGCCATTCCAGCAGCTGCAAGTGGGAAATCAAACCCAGTTCTCCCAGATAAGAGTCTGCACACTTAACCACTACACCAAACTGGCTCTCGAATATCTATCTATCTATCTTTCTGTCTGTCTATCTATCTATCTCACTGAAAATGCAGGGTGCAATTTGTTTAAAAAAGTGTTCTTTTCTATCACAGAAACTACTGAATTAAATAATAATAAAATGGAGCATTCTGTTTAAAGAAACTGGCAAATACTGACAACCTGTTAGCCTTCTAAAATAGTACAATTGCCAATAATGTGTTTAAAAATGTGTCTGTTTTCTCTCAAGTTGAACATTTCATATGATTGCACTGGTGAATTCTTTGCCATTTAAAAGAGCAGTACTTCAAGCAGCTTTGCATCTGCACTGTGGCACCATTCAGCATGGCAGGTGCTGGATAGTCACTGCTGCTGCATGCTCCCAATTTATTGCCAGGCTTGCCTATAGGAAGATCACCAAGGGAAGGCCATACATCATTTAAGACAAGCTACATTTTAAATGCAGGTGCTGTTTTTGTGCCTGTGCTGTCCATGGTAGTAACCAATTGGTGGCAGTTACTGTGTTGCTATATGCTCTGAACTTACTGGAATGCACTTCAGTTCCCAGGCTGCAGTGCAAGAATCCAGAAAGTATTTGTGATATAATTTAGAACACTTGATCACCATAAAACTGCTTAGCTTCAGGGGTCATGAAGGGAAAATGGTCCAGACAGAAGGGAGAAGCAGCAGGAAACTTGAAAATACATGTGTAAAACTTTTGTGATACAGTTTGAACATCTGAAAAATGATTCATTGCTTCCCTCCAGTCTGTAGTCTTATGGGGACTTTGATGGTGAAATTTGCAAATGAAGGGCATATGTGCTTCTCAAGTCCAGTGAGCTAGTATGATGCTATGTGGTGATACTGTTGATTTTTTTTCACAATTGTAATACAGAATGGTAACTCAAGTTGGTATGTTTTCTGATAGTTTTTCACATTTGTATATTTGGAAAAAGAATGCTTCTTTCCTGGTATTCTGTTGTGATGTACTCTAACTTTTGGATAGCCTGTGGTACTAACATTTTTGAATAAGCTGTTGAAAAACAATTTACCATGGCAAGGTCTTTGTTTAAAAGGTCTTTTAAAAACAAACATATATTGCCCCGAACACTGGTTGTTGTGGTGTTTTTGACAACTCTATTCCTTTTATCCAAGCCAGTGTTTTAGATTGTCTGAGTCCACTCAAGGGCTTTGTGTGGGCAGGAACAAAGAGAAGGGAAGTTGTTGTCCTTGCAGGTCTTACACAGAGAAAGAGACAGACTTACTGAACTGTGCTGCTGTCTCCTTATTCTGCTGCCTAGCATTAAGGACCCAACAGTTGCTTGTATAGTGCTTTTAACAGATCAGTCCCTGAAAAGTCCATTGTTGCAGATGGGGGTTACAGTTTTTTGCAAGGTATCAGCATGCAGTTTAGGCTCAATTAACTCCTAGAAAGGGAGCACATGGTGCTTGAGGTGTGCCAAATAAGCAGCATGGAATGTCTAGCTAAGCAGCACTGTTCGCATGCATGACGCCTTTGCTTCCTGCAGGGCCAGATGTAGCTAGTATTTTGCCATTTCTTTCTTCAAACAGCAGTGCTCAGGGGGAGATAAACTTTACTTAACCTAATTAATTTTAATCACAGCTTTCTAATCTCACACTGTGTAAAGAACTACAAATTGGAATGCATTAATAGAGGCTATGTCTTGCGTGGCAAGATCACTCTGAATTGTGCATTTACATTTTCTACATGAGTTTGCAATGATCATTAGAATAAAAAAGCACTTATGTCCCTTCTAAATTACGGAAAATTTGAAGAAACAGATTGGGACTGGTCCCATTTGTTGCACTAAATGACTTGAAAATAGCTTACATTTCAAAGAACTGAATGACTCTCATTGAACAGCCCACTCTGGAAAATGATTTCCAGTTGTCTAGAGTTAATGTGCTCCTAGGCATTCTTGTTGTTTAAACAATTTTTAACACTGATTGCACCCTCAAGGTTTTCTGCCTGCTATATTGCAGAATCCCTGCAATAATAATGACAATACTTAAGCATTTATATAGCATTTTAGAGTATTCAAAGTACTTGGGAGTTGGGAAGGTGTAGGAAGGAATAGTGCTACTGGAGGTTCTCATGACGTTGGAGTAACATAAGAATTCAAGTCTTACCCCAAGCCTCTGTATGTAAATATATTTGGAGATTCTTCAGATTCCTGTCTCCCCTCTGTTGAAATGTAAATCATGATCTTCAGTCTTTTTCTTACGTTCTTTTGCAAAGCATCAGTATGTTGACTACCCTCCAGAAGAATGGGCAAATAATAATTTGGGACATGATAATGGAGATGACACTTTGGGCTATAATCAGTTGACTGCATTTTGGAACAATTGTTCATGGAAGAGGAGTCCCTACATATAATGAGGGAATGGTGCCCAGGATAGGACATGAGTTAGTAAGTGTTCTTTAAATGATTGCAGATGGTAACTAGAACATAAGAGAAAGGTTGTCTAGAAAGTCTATTCTGGGCCACATTTATTTTCAAAGGAGGAAACCTCAAAGGAATGCTAATGAGAAGTCAAGTGGGTCAAATGAAGAAGCTTGAAAGTTAGTGATAATTAAAGTGCATCTAAAATGTATATCACAAATTAATAAATGTACAAGACCCAAAAGGATGCCAAAGTGGTTAAATTGCACTACTGAGGAAGTAATAAAAAGAGAGAACTCCTTTTTTAAAAAAAGGAATAACAAATGTGGAGAGCAAAAAGAAAAAGAAAGAGCACAAACTCTGGCAAAATATACAAAGAAAAAAACGAGACCTCATTGCTACAAAGATTGTCAAAATTATTTTTCTTCTACACCATAAGTAAAAAACTAAATAGAACTGAAACCTAAAAATAAGGAGTCAATTGGATGACAAAATTTTAAAAACAATTTAATGGTGGATGGAGAATCTGATTTGTCTGTGCTGGCCTTCACTTCTAAAGATGGACAGATTCTGATTTTTTTAAGGGTAAGGCATCTGACAGTGCAATCTCAGACAAAGTTATGTTCATCTAACCCCATTGACTTCTGCAAATTCAGTTGGTTTTATTGGTTTTCATTTTCCTTAATGATGGTTGTGTTGTTCTTATTTAGCATGCTGCTTTGAGACCTTATTTCTGAGAGCTGGCATAGAAACAACTGTAATTAATTTAATCCTGCTGAACATTTTGAGAAACTGCATGGTAGAACCTTTGGTGTAATTCATCATGGCTCTCTTCTAGGGAGTTGTGTGAGTTGGAAGGTGGTCATAGTGGAAGATTTTGTCTCTCCACTTTTTCCTTCCCACAGCACCCATCTGCAACCTGTGAAAAGGCACTGGAAGGCATTAGTGGGACTAATCTATTACTGGAGTCAATAGTAAAGAGGATGAATTGGGCAAAATCCCCCTACCAATGTACTTTTTACCAAATTTTCGATTGCCACTAGAGCACTTATGGAACCCAACCCTAATATTTAAATGATGCAATATAAATACAAATTTAAGCTGAGACCTTCTTGGTTTCTACATAATTATTCTATCTCTCAATAAAGATTTGCTCCAAATAGAAGCTTTGATTAGGTTCCCAATTAGCTTTAATTTGGTTTGGCTGGTGACTTTTGTTGTGCACATCTGCAAATCTGAATGTCCTTGGCCAATAAAAGACATACAGCCAAAGTCCAGGAGAAGGAGGGAAAAAAACATTTATTGCAATATCCACAGAGCAGAGCCAAGCCAAAGCCTGCATACTAAACTGCCCTAACTTCTTTCAAAATGGTCATAATCTTATATACTCTTAATGACATGTTGGCCTGTGTTGGCATATACACAATACTAATTGGCTGCCATATCCAGCTTAATTTCATTGCGAGAACCAACTATACACTACGGATATATTTTGCCAGTTTGGCACCCATTAATTGGCTACAATCTGTGACATAACAAAAATTCAATACACTTGCATCTGTCTTGATTGGTCAAATCCCTTATTTCTGTTGTTGCTTAGAAATACAGTAGAAATGTAGTAAGGCATAGTGCAAGGTAATAGATAAGACTGGTATGTTGATAACTCCTCAGTCTTTGTCCTCTTCTCAGTCAGGCCTAGCTGTGTGTTAATCCTTAAGGATATTACTTAAGCATGCTTGTGGACTTTCCAACTAAAGCTGTGTCCCACACTTTCATTATATTCATATCAGACTCTGTTTCTTTGAGGATTGTAATATTACAAAGTGTCCGGTGACCACATGTATTAGGCTAAACTTAGCTGTCTCTTGGAATAAACCATCATAGTTCCATTTCTTCTCTTACTGCTCTATAATTCCTATTATCAAAAATTTCTTCTTAAAACTGAAGATTTAACTGAATGTTTCTAAACAGTATATACGATCTGAAACTGCATTTTTCGTACAATCAAGCCCCTGGCAGACATGTAGCCAACAGAGGAATCACAATATTTAATGGACACTTTGTAGACAGTCAACACATTGATTAGACAGGGAGTACCATCCTGTCGATCTCTGAAGAAGTCCTCGGGTTCTCCACAAGGAAGAACAAGGACTGGTTTGACGAGAACAATCTCCTGATAATAATAATAATGATTACCTGAGTATTATATGGTGACATATTATATGCTGATCTACGCAACCTTGTACGGAAGACCCCTACAGAGGACAAGGTGATCATCCTTGGCGACTTCAATGCCAGAGTAGGTAAAGACTCGGAAGCCTGGAAAAGAGTACTTGGCAAACACGGCATTGGCAACTGCAATGATAACGGGCGCCTCCTGCTAGAATTCTGCACGGAGCATCAGCTCACCATCACCAACACTATCTTTCAGCAGAAGAACAGCCTGAAAACAACCTGGATGCACCCACGGTCCAAGCACTGGCACCTTATCGACTACATTCTGGTGCACCAGAGAGACCTTCGAGATGTCTTACACACCCGAGTAATGCCCAGTGCGGAATGTCATACGGATCATCGTCTTGTACGCTGCAATCTCCGTCTTCACTTTAAACCCACACCCAGGAGAGGAGGTATCCCTCGGAGGAAGCTTCAGGTTGGCAGCCTTCAGTCAGCCGAAGTTAAAGCTGCCTTCCAGGCAAAACTCCAGTCAAGAATTGAGGACCCCAGTTGCCCCACAGACCCTTCTCCAGAAGCACTCTGGGAACACCTAAAAACTACCATCCTGTCGATCTCTGAAGAAGTCCTCGGGTTCTCCACAAGGAAGAACAAGGACTGGTTTGACGAGAACAATCAAGAGATCCAAGAATTACTAGCAAAAAAGAGATCTGCCTACCAAGCACATCTTGCTCAGCCCTCCTGTCCCGGGAAAAAAGCAATCTTTCGCGCTGCATGTAGCAACCTCCAGCGCAAGCTTCGAGACATTCAGAACGAGTGGTGGACCAAGCTTGCAGAGAGAACCCAGCTGTGTGCAGACACTGGTGATTTAAGAGGGTTCTACGAAGCCCTGAAGACAGTATATGGCCCAACATATCAGGCTCAGAGTCCCTTGCGTAGTGCAGACGGCCAAGTGCTCCTCACAGACAAGGCATCCATACTGAACCGGTGGTCGGAGTATTTTCAGGTTCTCTTCAGTGCCAACCGCGTAGTTCAAGATTCAGCAATCCACCTCACCCCACTTCAACCAGTGAAAACAGAGTTGGATGAGATCCCCACCCTAGAAGAGACTGTTAAAGCCATCAAGCAACTGAAAAGTGGCAAGGCAGCGGGAGTTGATGGAATCCCACCAGAGATCTGGAAGCATGGGGGCACAGTACTACATAGCACACTTCACAAAGTACTTGTCACCTGCTGGGAACAAGGCAAACTACCACAGGACTTTCGCGATGCAATCATCATCACTCTACACAAGAACAAAGGGGAAAAGTCAGACTGCTCCAACTACCGGGGGATAACCCTGCTCTCCATCGCAGGCAAAATCCTTGCCAGAATACTCCTGAACAGACTGGTGCCCACCATTGCAGAAGAACTCCTCCCAGAGAGCCAGTGCGGCTTCAGAGCTAACAGGAGCACCACCGACATGGTATTTGTTCTCAGGCAGCTCCAAGAGAAATGCAGGGAACAGAACAAGGGTCTATATGTGACTTTTGTCGACCTTACCAAAGCTTTTGATACTGTTAGCAGGAAAGGCCTGTGGCAAATCTTGGAACGTTTAGGATGTCCCCCAAGGTTCCTCAGCATGAACATCCAGCTACATGAAGACCAGCGAGGCCAAGTCAGACACTGCAACGACCTCTCGGAGCCCTTCCCAATAGGCACAGGTGTAAAGCAAGGCTGCGTTCTCGCGCCAACTCTCTTTACGATCTTCTTTAGCATGATGCTTCAAAGAGCCACAGTAGATCTAGATGATGATGATGGTGTCTACATCCGCTATCGCACCGATGGCAGCCTGTTCAACCTGAGGCGACTAAAGGCTCACTCCAAGACAATGGAAAAACTTATCCGCGAGCTACTGTTTGCTGATGATGCTGCACTCGTCTCCCACTCGATATCAGCTCTGCAGCATATGACGTCCTGCTTTGCAGAGGCTGCCAAGCTATTCGGCCTGGAAGTTAGTCTGAAGAAGACAAAAGTTCTCCACCAGCCTGGACCCCAGGAAGATTATCACCCTCCCTGCATCACTGTGGGTGAATCAGTTCTGAAGACAGTCCAGCAGTTCAGCTACCTGGGGTGCATCATCTCCTCAGAAGCCAAGATCGACAAGGAGATTGACAACAGGCTGGCAAAGGCAAACCGTGCATATGGCCGACTGCACAAAAGAGTGTGGAGCAACAAGCATCTGAAAAAAGGCATAAAGATCAATGTTTACAAAGCGGTTGTGATGACAACCCTCATCTACGGCTCCGAATCGTGGGTTTTATACCGTCATCACCTGCGACTCCTTGAGCGCTTTCATCAGCGCTGCCTTCGCACCATCCTCAACATCCACTGGAGTGACTTTGTGACCAACACTGAAGTCCTCAAGAGGGCAGAGGTTACAAGCATCGAGGCACTGCTGTTGAAGATGCAGCTGCGCTGGGCAGGGCATATTTCTAGGATGGAAAACCACCGCCTTCCCAAGATTGCTCTGTATGGTGAACTTTCCACCGGCCATCGAAATAGAGGGGCACCAAAGAAGAGGTACAAGGACTCCTTGAAGAAATCTCTTGGCACCTGTCGCATCAACCATCACCAGTGGTCTGACCTAGCCTCAGATCGCAAAACATGGAGGCACACCATCCACCAGGCTGTCTCTTCCTTTGAGAACGCACGCATAGCTGGTCTTGAGGACAAAAGGAGATTGAGGAAGAATCGCACTGCTACAGCACCAACCCCAAATCAGACTTTTCCCTGCAGCCACTGTGGCCGGATCTGCCTGTCCCGCATTGGTCTTGTCAGCCACCAGCGAGCCTGCAGCAGACGTGGACTACTGCACCCTTCTTAAATCTTCATTCGCGAAGTCAAGCCGAGAGAGAGAGATATGGTGACATGTTCAAGATTGTGTAAGGCAGAGCTTTTTAGTGCCAGTGACCCTCCTAAAAGGGAATGGTTGTATCAAGAGTAGCAATGCTAAAGGAAGGGGTGCCAATAATCCACCAGTTAAGAAAAAGGGAAACTTGGGTTGCCACAATTTCTGGGTGGAAGGGAAATGGAGGGCCACAAAGTGATAAAAGGTAAACCTGGAAAAAAATACTAAGAAGATATGGGAACAGCATATTTTACTTATATTTAGCAACGACAACATTTTGAGTTAGCAGTATAAGAATGCACTGTACGTTCAATTATTTCTCTCGAGAAGAGAGCTGAAGTTCCTCATCCCCAATAGAAGTTTCTAGATTTTCTGCTGAAAAACTAGTATCCTAAAAAAGACAACCTGTGATGAAGTTGAAAATGGCGGTGCAGGAGAATGGCCACCAATTAGGATTGGGCCCTAACAGCATTTTAAAATCACATTAAAATGGTGACTGGTGAAATATTTCCTGCCTGAGTTGGTAGGAAACCAACATTGCCTCAATGTGGGGGAGAAGTGGGCCTTAGTGGGATCACTACAGTTGGAAAAATGTCGCAGTCATACCACAGTGCTTTAAACTCAGCACATTTTATCAAAGTGGCATTGATCACAGAACCCTTATTTTAACATATCTAAATATTTGGGGTAAAGTTTGTTTTTTGGGTTTTTTTTTTGCTGTCTATGGGAGGAACATATTCCATTTATATTTAGCAGAAACAAAATTTAAACTTTCAGTTACCAGTTTAAGAATGTGCTGTACATTCAACTATATATAGATAGTACTATAAGAGCCAGCCTGATGTAGAGGTTAAGAGAGGTGGACTCTAATCTGGAGAACTGGGTTTGATTCTCCACTCTTCCACATAAAGCCAGCTGGGTGACCTTTGGTCAGTCACAGCTCTCAGAGCTCTCTCAGCTCCCCCCCCCCCCCAATAAGACTAACTTGCCAACTAGTGGTACATCATGCTAAAAGAGTTTGAACTGCCAGACAATCTTTGGCTTCCCTGGCTATACCATACACAATGCCATATGATAATTATAATTAGTACTATAGGAATGGTTAAGTAACTTTGGAGGGTTGGGAGGAAAGGTAAGGAAGGAGAGAAATAAAATAGGTAAAGTTTTCATGTCTGCCATGTTCACAAAGAGCTTCTGTATGCCATCCTCTTCCATTTTATATGCCCAAGTGATCCAAAGCTATCAATCTGCTTTCTTTATAGTAATGTGATGTTCTCTGCCCAGATCTTCAGAATTTGTTTGCCACCATGTTAACATTGATTTTTGTGCTCATTGGGAAACTGCTAGTTTTAACAAATTAATACTTGTTCCAGGTTTAATTTGTGATTTCTGTCATTTCTCTAGATGGCAAGTGTATTCTAATCTGGTATCCTCAGGATAAACCTGTGTAATTCAGCAGCATACATAACCTGTATTGCATATGTAAAGTACTAAAAATATACAATTAAATAACATTTGCCATAGATGAAGCCTTTTGGATTACAACATCAAATACCTAAGCCACTGATTAAGTAAATGCTAACCAGTAATGATCAGCAAATATCATTGGGTTCTCAGATAGGGCAAGAGATTCACTAGCCTAACTGTATAACTCCTCAATTCTATATATTATAATTAATAAACTTCAGACCTTACTATTTGGGAAAGCCCTTAAAGCCAAATAAGTCAAGTGAAAAACAGAGAAAAGAAAAAAAATGCAAATAATGGATCAGTCTATTTTCATGTGAAAACAACAACTGCAGTGTTTCACAGCAAGTGTGTTATGTTAAACTTTTGACACGTATGTGGGAGCAGCAGCAGCTGCTGCTTCTCTCTCTCCCGGCCAAAGGCAATAAGACTAGACACTTGTTACTGTTATCCCTGTTACAGGAAAACCATTTGGACACTCACATAGACACTTTCTCAGCAAAGAGATGATGTTATGTTGGCCTGACTCCCAGACCGTCAGGTTCTGACTTCATTCTTTCCCCCCATTTCTTAGCTCTAATATATGTTTGCTAGTGGAAAGACATCTGTATTAGTATTGTGTGAATACAGTTCTCAACCCACTTAGAATGGAATAGTGTCATCGGCAGCAATAGCTAGATAATTCAACATTCACTCTGGCTTTATTAATGAAATGGAACTGGCTTTATTAATGAAATGGAACTGTTAACTTCACAGCCCAGTCTCCAAACTTCTCACCAAGGCACACTTAAGAGTTTACTTTCCATCAACATGTATCTTTCTAGTTTTCTTGGTGGTGTTCTGGAATAATTAGATCAGGACACCATTTCATATTTGGAGAGAGAAAACAGGACAGACAGCAACAGCCAGGATTAAGTGTCCATTTTTGTTCTATCCAAGATTAAATTGCAGAATAGCAGTCCATTTGAAGAACATTTGTTGTGGGTTACTGCATTACATGATAAAAGTAGGAGTCAAGTAGTACCTTTAAGACCAGTGAGGCTTATTCAGAATGTAAGCTTTCGTATGTATGCATACTTCTTCAGACAAAGGGATAGGGGTACAGTGAGCTGAAATTCATATAGCTGGTGGGTTAAGAGTGTAAGAATTTAGATTGAGCAGTAATCTTAAAAAAAGGATTGGTGCTTTTGACATGTGTGTCTCATACACAAGCCCATTTCAATAATAATGTATTAGCATACAGCATCAGCATGCAGGCTGGAAACCTAGGATTCATCCCATGGGTAAATATATGCTATTAAACAGGAGTCCTCTAAAACATTAAACAGTGGTTCTTCTGACTATCAAATCCTTATGCTGTAAACTATGTCATTTGTTACTTAAGCTATTGCTGGACTCCTCTTTAATTTTTCTGTGGCAGACGAGCAAGGATACCCCACAGAAATCTACCTTCTGGGATACACAGGGCTAGCCTGCATACAACATAATGGCAGGATGCTATTTTTTGAGTTACAGCTTGAATTTTCTCTCTCCAATCTCCATTTCAGTTTTAGTGCAAGACCATCCACAACTGTCACTAGATAGTCACTGGGAAACAAAAATAGCTATTTGTGTGCTTGTGTGACCCTCTTCCCATTCTTTATATATATTCTAATTTGAAGTATGATGAAAGGTAGCTACTGGTAGACACAATGCAGGGCCCTCTATTTTTACCACTGTTTGCAGTAAGAGTTTACTGTCCTAAACCTTATTTTATATTTTATTTAATAATAAAAATAAAGTAAACTTTAGCCACCTACATTTCCCTTGCCCATATTTTTCTTACGGCAAAATCACTTATTCCTGCCCACCAATCAGCTGCAATAACAAGTGATAATTTGACACAGTCATGTCTTTCACATCACTGTACTTTTCAGTACAGGGCTTTGGCAGAGTAATCAAGGGATAAGTCGCTGGGTTATAGGATATCATCCAGTGGAAAACATACCTATAGGATTTAAGTCACAAAGCTTGATTACAGATCCAGACTACCTTAAAATTCTGGAAGCCTATCCTGAATAAGATGTGATGGTCTTCCATAAAGGCAATTTCTTAACCTTCAGCTGTTGCACTATGCTGTCATTTAAAGCACAGGTGTTGACAGAATCTTGTATAAAAATGGCATCTTGGTCATGTTTGCACTCCTCTTATCTGCTTAATTTATAGACAAAAATAAATTCTTAGTACTGTTCTTGGGGCACAGCCAACACAGTTCCCAGTGCGATTTGTTGCTTTAGTGTATCACCACTAAATGAACCACACAGCACATGGTTAGAATTGATGTCAGAAGTTGAAATAGCAACATAGATTGTTGACAGTTTTGCTGGGTATCTTTTGAGCTAACAAGCCTCATTTTACCTTGTGTTACTTTCCCACACTATTGGTGAATATGGTTCTTACATTATTATTTGGCCAGGCAGACGATAGCCAGCCCAGTTTCCAACTTTGTCAGAAGCAACATTTCAGCATGTTCTTTCCTATGTAGTTCACATTTTTAATGCGAAAAAGAAAAAGAAAAAAAAAGAATGAGAAAATCTAGTTGTATTTCTATTCTCTCACCCGTCCAGACCCTGTTTATATCATTGAGCTAAGTACAATTTCAGCAATGCAGTGAAAACTACAAAACCAGAGGCATGCAATGCTCCAGCTTAAAAAGCATTCACATGACACTGGCAGAGCTGTGTTGTGGCTTTGCTGTATGCACATGGGATGGCAAATGCGATTTAAAAGCACAAAAGAGATGTGCAGACCCTCCTCTGACCACCTTTCTTTCTGCGCTGCCTTCCGATGAACGTCTCTCCTGTGAGACTTGCTTCTGCTAGTGGATCCTGGCAGGCTAAGAAAAGATATGCAGGAACAAGAGCAATGGGCAGGTTCAGCATATCATACTCTTGTCACCCTTTCACACTTTTGTCTACATCAGGTGTGTCCAACCTTTTGGCTTCCCTGGGCCATATTGGAAGAAGAAGAAATGTCTTTGGCCGCAGATAAAATACACAAACACTAAAAACAGGTTGCTTACCTGTAACTGATGATCTTCGAGTGGTCATCTGTGCAGTCACACACATGGGTCTTGCCACAGGCAACGGATCCGTACCTCGGAGTTCTAATAGCTCGCCTATAGCGCTTTTTGGCGCGCTTCCCTCCCGCTCTGGGGAGCAGGCACCGACTGTGCATGCCTGGAGCGAGGGGGAGGCGCCATTCCCACTCAGTTTCTTCCAGCCGCCACTGACACTCAGTAGAGGTAAGTATAAAGCAGAGGAGGCCAGCAGCGGGGAAGGCTGGGTGGGCGTGTGTGACTGCACAGATGACCACTCGAAGATCATCAGTTACAGGTAAGCAACCTGTTTATCTTCTTCGTGGTCTCTGTGCAGTCCCACACATGGGTGATTAGCCAGCTAAATGGTCCTGGAGGAGGCTGCTGGTCAAAAAGAGGAAAGGAATAAGAGGATTTAAAGAATTTAAAGAAGAATACGATACCGACAGGAACAGACGAACTAGAGAGGAGCGCAACAAGGTAGGTGTTGTCCGGGCAGCGGAAAGGAAGCGCGCCAGAGCAGGAGGGAAGCGCGCCAAAAAAAGCTATAGGCGAGCTATTAGAACTCCGAGGTATGGATCCGTTGCCTGCGGCAAGACCCATGTGTGGGACTGCACAGAGACCACGAAGAAGATTGATAGTTGATGATAAGCTAAAAAATGTCCATGCATAATTTCCGTAATATCTGCCACCACATATAAGCAGAAGGGGGGGGATCAATAAAAAAATCATTCCATCCCTCCCAGAAACACAGGGCCTTAATGTCCTTTCTGCTTCCAAGTTTTGCTGCAGATGGCCCAGAGCTGAAGCAGGAACCATGCCACATAGGCCCCACAAGGCCCAGACCAGACCACAGTGAAACACAAAGGGGGGGGGGGGGTCAGTAAAAAAAAAAAAATCCTATCCCTCCCAGAAACACAAGGCCTTAATGTCCTTTCTGCTTCCAAGTTCTGCTGCAGATGGCTCAGAGCTGAAACAGGAACCAGGCCAGGCAATGCACTAAGCCAGGAGTAGGACTGGGAAAGATCCAGCCTGGGGTAAGCAGCAGACAGCAGCAGACTACCAGGCTCCCTCAGTCATCCACCCCAACAATAAAAGAAAAATAACCCTTAACATCAGAAAATGTGCCAATATGGTGCCTGCCAGAAGCAAACAAGAACCAGGCTGGACTGCAGCAAGCCCCACCACAAGCCCAGACAACTATAGTGACCTCCACAATAACCTCCACAAGATCACCCCCCCCTCCGCTCTCACTCTCTTACCTGGTGTCCAGAGAGGCTTACTGCAGGCTGCACACAGAATAGGAACACTGAAAATGTGGAACAGGCTCTGCTGGCTGGCAAATAAGAGAGGCTCAACTAGGTTGCAATGCCATCACTACTGCTAGTAGAATGTATTTGGCGGGCCTCAATGTCAATGTTGTGTAAAGCCCGCCTACTCTTAAAACTGCCCATTTGAGAGCCTGATCCACTATGACAGCACTTTACACCAACAAATGGGGATATATCCAGGAGAAAATGGGGGGGGGGGGTCAACCACTCCGCCTTCCTCATCATGAGTGGTTGTTATAAGGGAGCCCTACGCTGAATCTTTCCCTCCCAGCCAGCATAGCCCACCTACTGCTCAAACTCCTCCTTCCCCATTCTCAGGAAGATGCTTTCTGATTCTTGTTTCCTTTAAGAATGATCATTGAGAAATGGAGAGCAGAGCCGTGAAGGAACTTAAGTTTCAAGCACAACAAGCAAATAACCTTTAAATGTCCTTTGCTTTCCAGAGAAAATAGTTTGTTTGGTTTCCTTTGCCTGATCCCAAATTCTGTAGCTGCATGCTCCTCTCTGCACTATGTTTGTTTCTTTCGCATAGGTAAGAATGGTCTCCTTACACAAAGTATTTATGAGTACTTTGGTTAGCAGAAACAAAAGGAGGAGCAAACTGCTCATTTGAAGGTGTGAGGCAGTCTGTGAGGGACTCGGGCTTTTCTCCTCCTCCTTCCTGATTTGTCATTCTCCCAGCCCAATTTAATCCAGCATTGTCTGCTTAGCACCAACAGTGATACAAATGCAGGGTTCAGAGGGGGCTGCGGGAACTGAGGCTGCAGAGGGGGTAACTATGGTGTTGGGTGGAAGAGACATTTGTTTTGCTCTGTTCCAAACCATGCCTCTAAATTTCCAACAGAGGGGGAAGGGAAATCATTGCTCCCTCTGCATGCCCTCTCTCAGGGGCTTGGAGTAGAGGAGAGGGGAGGGAGTAGGCAATTTTTTTTTCACACCAGCCCCTGCTTCCCAATGGAAGCTTGCTTTTTGTTGACATACACAGGCTGGCTTTTAAAGCTGTCCTGAGAGCAGAAGACTCTCAGGAGCAAGAAAAAAAAGGGGTGGGTGGGTGGTTTCCTTTGATTTGTTTTTAAAGCAGGACTTTTTTCCCTACATGCTTTTTAAAAATCCTCTCTCTCCAGAGACTTTGGGGGGACACCACCTGTTTCTGTGTGTTTCTTTTCCAGTCCCAGCTACAGAGAAGGGTAAGGGGATTCTGGAACTCCCACATTGAAGAGATGGAGGGCGGATGCAACAGAATCCACCTGAGGCAGTGGAGCATCTCCATTTTGGGGACAGCAAGCCCAGCTCCACCACACACACCCCACCTCCAACCCTCACAGAGAGGCCAGCAGCCCCGACAGGGAAAACTCCCACCCCACCCGCCTACCCAGGAGCTTGGGAGGCTGGCTCTGCTACTTCCCAACTTTTCCAGAGATGGGCCCACAGCCACCCGATACCTCCAGAGCACAGCCTAGGTCTCTTTGTCCTGGGTGGGAGATCCAGAGGGGACAGAGCAAGAAGAGCTGGAGAGCGCCCAGGAGCAAAGGAAGAGCACTCACACACACATGCTCTGAATCAGCTCTGGCGCTCTCTCTGGTGGCAGGAGAAAAATGCAACCAGATGTAGCCTCAGTCTCAGGATTTGCTGCCACTGCAGCACCCAGTTCCAGGTGCTGTTTTAAGAAAGTTTATGAGTTCGTGTTGGGGCCACATTCAAATCAATCCTGGGCCAAAGGTTGGACAAGCTTGGTCTACATGTATGTGCTCTACATTTACCCCTGCTGAGCTCAAGAATATTAAGCACAACTTGCCAGCTAAGCCTTCCAGAATTCCCACTTCAGCAGACTGCAAATCTCCTTAAACTCTAATGCTGTTTTGTGCTAGCAATAGAGTCACTCTGGTAAGTGAGCAATCATACCCTTAACCAATCCTGACCCTCTCCATGTCTTATGACACAGCACAGTTCCTTCTGTACTGTTGAGTAAAATAATTTATGCCATTACCTGGAAAGTGTTATACCTGCAGTTACCTACAAAATGTAGTAATTAACATTTATTCCACAGCACACTGGAACAGGATTGCCATTGGTTCTTGGATTTAACTTTTCACATGCATAGGCTGCAATGACATGTTAGCACTCTTCACACTGCTCTGCATTCTCATGGTAGAACCGGCTGAGAAATGTGGGTGTACCACATCCCATCTGGCTAATCTGACAGATGTATGCAAATAGCAGTGCTTTAGATAACTTGTGCTATTCCTAATACTATAGTTATTTTCCCTGCCAATTACATTTCGCTATAAATATGTGTGCCCTTAAGTTGATCCCAGTATCAATTTCAGCTAACTAATCAAATTATCTGCTAAGGTTTCAGGAATTATAGCCCTCTCTTTATTTAAACAAAATGAGATGGCTTTTAACTCTCAGAACTTGCCAAGAATAGATTTATTTCAAAGTTGAAAAGACTGTTTTCAGAACACAGACCTTTAGCTTCGATAAACGTTGTGCACAAGTCAGCAAAATCCAAGACGTTTAAAAAAAAAAGGCAAGGGTCAAATTTGGAGATTAATGCAAGGGAGTTCTCAACACTCTGGAATGGCTCCTGAACAAGCTAGCTTATAAGGCCGTATTTCACATGAAAGACCATTCATGCACAGTGGCTCGCCATAGCAACTGGAAATCACCATGTTTCTTCCATGCCTTTGCAAATGTTTTGCAGTGGTTCATGCAGACAAATGGATTTTTTTGGGGGGGGGGAAGGGAGAAGAATGCAACCATTCCACCTGGCTAGTTACATGGAATAGCTGTATCAGTTTTAAGAAGTATCTAAACGGGTGGCTGTTTTTGCAATATGATCCTGAAAAAATGGGCAAGTCTATCGACTCAACGGCTTTAACATATATTTTGATGAGTCAGCTATCTTTTAGGAAAAGGTTGTTTTTCAATAACTTGAAACTTTTGCAAGTACTTAAAAACATATGACCATACAAAGGCTGCAATCCTGTACACTCTTCCCTAGGAGTAAACCAAACTGAACACAGTCTTAAGTTTGTCAGTACAGGCTTCTTATCTCAGGTAGCACTGAAAGCATATTGTATGTTATCAAATACACTCAGTATGACAATTCACACCACTAGTCAGTGCTAAAAAAAAATCATTATTTCTTCCCACAGAATTATGGAAATGGAAGAGAAGTGTGGAATTGCATGTATTCCTTTCAGACTTTTTAAACCATGGATATTGGGGTTTTTAAAAGAATTTACATAAATGAGCCTATGTGGTAAAACCATGATGGAGACATATCTTTCCCATCTGTACTATCTCAAGATTTATCTCAATGTTTCCAAGCACTTACACAATACATACATTCCCTGCTTTGTTATTGTATTCCTGCATCTGCAAGCATTCTATGCATTTTTCAAGCATGGCAGCCATTTTATTCTGTGATTCCAAAGCAGCAAACCTTGAATGTATGTAGAAAACCAAATCTGAAGTAGTTTGAAAAGCACATTCAGAGATCATAATAAGGAGGCCTGTTATTCTCAGTAAAGTAACCCCATGGGGCAGATGTAAGCACAGTCATGCCTGAGGACACTCTTTGGATTGTAAGCCACATTCTTGTGAAAAAAAAAATGACAGCAGAAGAACTAACTAGTATTCATAATGTATTTTCTGTGGCTCACTATCAGATTTTAATTTTGGAGAAAAACCCTAACAATATCCTCATTTCTTCCAAAAAAGATACCGTTAAACCACAACCCAGGCAAATTTCTTTACATCTTCCAATTACAGTGGGAGAGAACAGAGAAAGGGTCTTTCTACCAGCAGCTATTCTCTACTCCCTCCTGCATATGCTGTACTATACACCTAAAATGCTGGTTGCTACAGCAACTGAGACTGGATAGGTGTACAGCAGGACTGGGGAGAAAAGTGTCTGGAGCTATATTCTCTCTCCTTTAATGCCATGAGATTTCAAAGAATATATCTGTGTTACATGGTGGGAACTGTAAGACACAGAGAGGCCATTTTTAAAAACAATCTCTTGTATGTAAGAGCCCTAATTGCTTCATCAATCTTTAGGGCCAGTCTGCTCACATGACCTGAATAAATGTTTACCATATTATCCCCATTTCCTTGCACCTCAAAATGAAAAAAATGCAGGGTTTTTTTTTAAAAGAAGGAATACGAAGTTACAAGAATTTTAGTCCATGCACAAAATTATCCAACATAATAGCACAGAGCCAGCATGGTGTAGTGGTTAGTGTCAGACTAGGATTTGGGAAAGCGAGGTTCGGAACCCTGCTGGGTGACCTTGGACCTAACATACCTCACAGGGTTGTTTTGAGGGAGAAAAGGGAGAAGTACGTAAGGCACCTTGAGTCCCCATTGGGAAGAAAGGTGGGATATAAATGAAGTAAATCAGCTTAGATTTCCATTTATTTCGATGTGGAAGAAGAATCTATTCAAAAGGGGAAATGTTGTTCAGACATGATCACTTCTTGCTTGTGGAATTCCCCTCCCTCCCGACCAAATCTTGCCAATGGCCTGACATAGAAGAAAAACAAACAAGAACTTTCTAAAAAACTGGAAGATTTCTACATTGCTCTTATTGCATTAACACCAAAGGATCTTACAATGTAGCAGCGACTTAAGTCACTTTTTTAAGGCTAGCCATCACACAAGGGCATGCAAACAGCCAGAGTTCATTGCGTTTTGCTTTATATTTAGTGCTGCTGATCATTCAGGTTTCTGCTTTCACCCTTCTCAAACAACTCAATGTTCAACCAAATAAAAAGGATATTGAACTGATGCTGGAAGAGCAGCAGATAAGTACACATTCAGCCCACACCAATAAGGAAACACTCAGGAATTGTCGTATTATAGGATATTTTTTAAAAAAGAAAAAAGTTTTCTGTGCATCATTGCCAATTTGAAGTCCCACTGAATCATGATGTCCCTTGACGTTTTTGTTGCTGATTTCGGATGACTTCTAATTGTTTTTTGCATTGCTGGTAGTACGTGGAAAGGCTTTTGTTCTCATCTAAAAGCTTTTTATGTTCTTGCACCAGACGTGATGTGTTTTGCTGGTCTTTTTCATCCTGGTCCAGTTCCGCTATTAGTTCCTGCCTGAAACAAAAATGGTTGAAATTAGAATTAGAAAATTCCATGATTTACATATCTGACAAACAGCTAGAAGCAATCTTTTAATAATTACTCATTAATGTAATGCACCATGCTTCAGCAAGACATGAAGAGAACATCAGGAAACCTTGCACTGACTAGGGGATCATAGCAGCCAATGAATAGTGACCTTCTAGCTGGCAGATCCATATTCTTATCTCTATCCCCCACAATTATCTACTCTTTCTCTCCTTATGGAAGTCCCCATAGCCCCACTCTTCTCAGCTTCCTTCTTTCCTTCCGTATCAATGACTTCACCTTTTATTTGTCTCCCATCTTCAACTATACTTGTTATAGCTGATATATAATTGATATCTCGCCTTTCTCCACAATAGGAACTCAAAGCAGTTTACACTATCCTCTCCTCCATTTAATTTTCACAACCATCCTATAGGGTAGGTTATGCTTAGAATATGTGACTGGTTCAAAGTCACCCAGTGAGCTTCTACAGCAGAGTCTCTCTGATCCTAGTCAGAAACTCTAACCACTCACCACAATGGCTTTTAAGCTGCTATTAAACAACAGTGAGCAGCTAGGACTGGGTGAGTCATGCAAGTTGACAGGTGATTTGCTGCAGCTTGGTCCTCTCTCAAAAGCTAAAACAGGCTCTGCCCCTTCGCTCTGCACCTTTTCCTGATGGAAACCAAAGCTTGAAGGCTGGCAGTACTATTGTGGTTGCTTAGTATTGGCTACTGAAGGCATTTGTTTCTGAAAGGTATAGGCACTGCTTTCTTCATTTTGTGGGGTTTTAACCTGCAATTTCTATTCATGAGATTTCATATTCTTCTGCAAACCTGAGGCTTTTCTCAGATTTGTAGAAAGCTCTGCCTTCTGTCCATGGCCCCAATCTAAGTATCCACAGATGGGGCCATGTTGAGATTAGATACACTGATATTAATCAGTCATCATGGACTCCAGAAGGGCAATCACTTCTTCATGAAGTTACAGCTGTATGTCAAGCTTTACTGGACAAAGATTATACCAGTCATAAGGCTACCCCCACTTATGAGAACACATTTTACTTACTTTCTTTGCAACAGCAGTGCAATTTCTGTCTGAACTTTCATGTACTCTTGTGCCATTTTACAATGTTGTTCAAACACAGCCATAGATTCTTTTGAGTTTGGGCATGGTGCTAGAGGCTGAAAATAATATCAGACACGTTAGAAACAAATAATGGGATATTTCAAGCATGTAGGTTGTCAAATTTTGCCTGAAGTGGTTTTATATCAGTTTTCCAAAACTGATTATCCTATGCCCTGGAAAACCATGATATCATACCAACATTTGCCTGTCTTGCTAAAAGAAAATCTTTGTCACAAAGAATGAATTTCACTCATAGTATATTGAGATGTATAAATAAAAATAACCTGCAGAACAACTATATGCTGGCAAACAAACAGAGCAATAAGGACCCTTCATTCCTGAGCGAAGTGTTTCAGGATGGGCATCTTGACTCCCCCAGGCCACAGGAGTATTAAAGCAAAGGCATTGGTAGTTGGCTATTTCATCGGTGCTAAACAAGGGCCCCCAAATAAGATGCACTTCTGAAGACATCCAGATGAACTACCACTTGATTGTCTAAGCTGCTGTATCAGAACTGCTAATCATAGCATCAGATTAATAGAATCAGATATAAATATTGGGGACTACAGTTTCTACATCTTGTCCTTACATCAAACAGGGTCAACCAAGCATCTTTCCCCCCCTCAAGGAAAAAAAAAGGAAAGGTCCCCTGTGCAAGCACCAGTCGTTTCCGACTCTGGGGTGATGTCCCTTTCACAACATTTTCACGGCAGACTTTTTACGGGGTGGTTTACCATTGCCCTCCCCAGTCTGGGTACTCATTTTACTGACCTCGGAAGGATGGAAGGCTGAGTCAACCTTGGGCCGGCTACCTGAATCCAGCTTCCGCTGGAATCAAACTCAGGTCGTGAGCAGAGGGTTCAGACCACAGTACTGCAGTACTGCTGATCCTCAAACACAGTCATAAAAAGAGGCAAGTATAACAAACCGATAGCTCCCTTCAAAGAAATGACCAAAATAGCATAGCATATAAATAAAATACACAGTGGTTTACCTGCAACTGGTGGTCTAATGTAAGATATGCCATTGGGATGGAGTTATCAGACCCATTCGTATCTGTTATGAAAATACACATATAGTCTGAGCTTCAACTATTCAAAGTGATCTTAAACATGCTGAATCTTTGCAAGAGCCCACTTTAACAATGATTTCATTAAGAGGTTGTAAAGGATACTTTGAGATGATTAAGTTTTGTGTGGCATTTGCTTACTTCTTCCTGTATATACATGGAAAAACCTAATGGCCTACATCAACTGGTCATGCAATAAAGCAGTTTATCACTGATCAACCACACAGAACAGCTAAGTACTGGAAATGTAACCAAGTCAGGTTCATTGTGTGAAGGGTCTCTGTATTTTTATTCCAGTAGATGTCTGAATTGAATTTTAATATCTGAAATAGCCAAAATGCTGATTTGCTTTTTAAAGAAATAACTTTTAAGATGGTTAACAACTAACTTGATATTGTGTTGTATTGTTATTCTATGCTATCCCAAAAACTCTATGGAGTCAGGCAGAAGGATATTAACCTCTAATGAATTAAGCAAAACAATATTTGTTGGCCTATGACAATAACCTGTGTGCTACCGGTGTAAGTTGTTCCCCCAGGTTAGTCTGTTTCAATGTCTAATTTTCCAAACCTATTTACAAAATATTATCTTATTATTACAGAACACTGTATACAAGGACAGACTCCTAGGGTGGGTTACTGTTGTATGAAAAAACATAGGAAGGCCCATGGAGTGGACTGGACTTCATTCTGGTCAGTTTCTACCTATAAAACTTAAGTAACTTTTTCATATTGCACTGGTAGTCTCATAAATTCTACCCTCTGCTCTAGGTCGATATCAGCAATTGTTTCAGTGAGAAGTCTTGCCCCTTTAAGTCTTAAGGTCGTACAAAGATATCCATCCTATCTGTCATGTACACACTGCTTACTATTCTAGATTAAAATATTTTACAAAGCATCTTTTGCATGGAACCTTTACTCCAAGTACTTGCTTTGTAACAAAACTGACATTCCAAAGTCTAATACCATGAGATTTGTAAAATATGTTGTACATGGTAATACATGTACAACAAGGTAAAGGTGACTGCCATCCCCCACCACTGTGTGCCCATTTTATTATGGACTCGAAGGAGGGAGAGAAAGCAATAGAGCTCCTGATGCGGCTGCTGATATTTGTTTGCCTTCCACAGCAGTAAGAGAGGGAGGTCCGAGCGTGACGAGTTCCTCCTCCAGCTGCTCCTGATGCTGGATCATGTTCTGGAGGTTGGGCAGGCAAGCAAGCAAGAGGCACTAAGAGTTTTAAACTTTTTAACTTTCGAGTTACACATACCTGCTTAACATAAACCATCAAATTATTGATGAAAACCCCCAGCAACCGCAAGAACTTACCTGCAGAGTCATCAGGTGTCCATGGAAGACTACGAGCTGGCTTTTCAGAGGTTGGTCCCGAGGTAGTGATCATTCTCACACTAGGACTAGATGATCTACTGCTGTTTCTGCTTTCCTGTAAGAAAACATTTTAAACCAGCTGTTATTTGGATGATGCCACAGCTATCTCCCCACCCCCAAACAGGAAAATATTTTTGAGCACTTTTTAAATTGTTCTGCTATAGTCATTTACTATTAACTATTCTATAAAAGTTGTTACTCCCAAATGTTTGAAATTAACATTATCTCAAATTGTTTGAAATCAAGCAACGGTACCAGCTGCTTTTAACAATCTGACTGAAGTGACAGTCTAGTTTGATCACGACCATTTTTCTTGTGGGCTTGAAGTTAACGTGGTGATTTTCAAATGATACAGCAGGAATGTCAACTGGGAGATGTTCTTAAGTCTGTATTGAATCATGAAAGCAGAACTTTGGTAAAAATTGTTACTTTAGTACAGGGCTTTTTTTTTGTAGAAAAAGTCCAGCAGAAACTCATTAGGCCACACCCCCTGATGCCACGCCAGCTGGAACTGCGTTCCTGTGCATTCCCGCTAAAAAAAGCCCCACTTTAGTAGATTTATATTGTCTGCAGTGGCAAAAATCTATCAGAAATCAGTCTAGGTTCCTACAGTTCCAGACCAGCATTGCTTCAGATATAACACAGGAAAAAAAGTAAGATCAACATCAAAGAAACCTGCACAGATAATTTCATATTACAAAACAATTGTGTGCTTGAAACAAAATTATGACATCACAAAATAAATCAGAGTAAAATGCACATGCACAGCTGCTAGTGTGGCACTACAGATTGGGATGCTTCCTCTGCTATTCCAGCCCCTGCTGCCCAAAGCATAATGACTAATGAGAGATTTCTGACTTCTTCCTTATGTTGAAAAATGGATAGACTCCTATCTGTCATGTACACACTGCTTACTATTCTAGATTAAAATATTTTACAAAGCATCTTTTGCATGGAACCTTTACTCCAAGTACTTGCTTTGTAACAAAACTGACATTCCAAAGTCTAATACCATGAGATTTGTAAAATATGTTGTACATGGTAATACATGTACAACAAGGTAAAGGTGAAAAATGTGGAGCAATACTACAGAGAAAGACTTGCAGACCTGCTCTCTACATCCCACAGTTCCTTTTTATAGACTAAAAGAGTGTATCCAGATTATACACTGACAAGTGTGTAAGGAAATGCCCCTAATTTCCAGAACACCGTAGTCACCCGTCTGGTTGCCAGAGTGCCTGGAGACAGAGCTCTCACACATCTGCCAGAAGGACGTGGGTTTGCCTACCAGACTGGAAAGGACTTATGAGTACTAACAGCCACAACGCTAAAGCAGCGCTCCATGTCTCTGGAAGAGCGCCAGCAAGGAGAATGGATGGTTTTCAGTCGCTTCGGGCGAACGCCATCTCTGTCTTGGAGTGGAAGAAAGTGCGCTGTTAGGAGCTATCCAGGCCATGCGGTTTTCAGCCTTGACCATACAATCCACTTTGGGAGGCTAATACCTGCTATCTTCCAGCAGTGCCAAGACTCCATTTTAGCACAATGGGAAGCACACGTACGCAACAGATGTTACCCACCCATGGAGCCATCAAGCTTATCCAGGTGTGGACCCTGCCGAACCACCAAAGCATTTGTCCAACAGAACCCAGGACAAAGACTGGTGGCAAGAAGAACACTGAAGAAGAAGACCATCTTCAACCAGAGCAAACCAGGTGTTACCTAGGTAGTAATTTGGCCATCTATTGTCGCCTTTTTAGATAAGTATAATAATCTTAAGCACCCCTCCACCCAGTAATTTCTCCCATTCCTCTCCCCAAGTGTCAGTCTGGAGCCTCCCCCTTGACCCATGGTTACCTGTTCAGCCAATCAGGTAACCCAGGCCCAAGCTTGTTCATTGGGCACCCAATTAGGTGCCACCAATTAACCTGCTATTGGCTACTGCAGAAGTCTGGCCCTTATGGTCATTGCAGAGCCTCCCCTTTTTCCTCCCCCATACCTCCCATCTTCTGAGGGTCCAAGGTAGTCTATTTAACCTCTGACGCACCTCCACTCAGGTGTGAATCTAGCCGTACCCTATCTCCGCTGTCTAGATCCATCCCCGATCTTGGCCAGTTGAGGGTCCCATTTTCCCTGTCCTCTTTCGTCGCCATTGGAGCCTTCCTTGAAGACTACGATAGGTAATTATTACCCTGTTTGTCTATCCATGTGTTGTCTCTATCTCTCTCTCTATTTTTCTTAGGACTGTAGGAATGATTTTATGAGTATTTTATCTTGTATGTAAGCCTATATTTTCTGGAATAAATTTTAATTGTTTTACTTAGAGTCCCTAATATTTTAAGCATTAATTTCTGGATGTGGAATCCTGTATACACAGGTAAAAGATCCTGATTAAGCCAGGTGCCCACCTGACAATTCCCCATCCTCATTTTGAGGGCATTTTGGCTTACAAGTGGGTGCCTGCAGGGATTTGTTGGAAGCATCTCATTTACTCCTACCATTTCTTTTTTCCCTTTCCTGAAAGCCCCCAGAGCATCTCCTCTTTTCTTTCTTCCTCCTGTCTTTCGAGGGTTGCCAACCCTCAGGTAGGACCTGAAGAATCGCAATGGATCCTGGAATCATAGTGGATCTCCCAACTGTAGCAATCAGTTTCCTACCTTAGTGTAGTGAGTTCCAGGTTGGGAAATTCCAGATTTGGGGTAGAGCCATGTGTATTGGGGCGGAGGGGGGGGGCGGTTTGGGAAGGGAAGCAACCTCAGCAGGGTATAATGCTCCAGAGCAGCAATGTTCTTAAGATAAATGGATTTCTGTCATCTAGAAAGCAGTTATAATTCCAGTTGATCTCTATGCCCCTGGGAAGTTGGCAACCCTAGCTGTTGCCAAGCCTGGATTTACCAACCCCCAGGTGGAACCTGGAATTTTCCCAGAATTGCAACTGAACTCCAGACAACACAGATCTGTCCCCTGTAGAAGAAGGATGGTACTAAACTATGTTTGGGATATGACACTCTTCCAGGTGGTCAGAGGCCTTTTTGAATCTGGCTATGGTATAACATCTGGCTGAGGCCTCTCCCTTCCCCAAATCCTGCCCTCCTCGGACTCCACCACAAAATTCCCAACCTAGAGCTGGAAACCCTACCTGGCCTGGCCACGGCCCCAAAAAATCCTCCCTCAAAGGACAAAATAGGCCTGGAGAGGACCCTGCACCCTTGCCCTGCCTTTTACTGACAGAACAAAGCATGGAATACTGAAGTTGCCTAGCAACAGCCTCTGAAGGAATCCACTGCTTGAAGCTACAGGTGCTTTATCATTTTAGGTTTTTTAAACCCCCTCCAATGTGTGTGTTTGTATGTATGTATGCATGCAAGCATGTGTGTGTGTGTGTGTGTGTATCTATATATCTCCACATTTTCCTGCAAACCTAGGCTATTCATGTTTGTAGAAAAATCTGTCTTGCCTGTTCACAGCTACACTCACAGATTAAATATCCTCAAATTTAGCCGACTTGGCTGTAAGTATACAGGTTTATGACTGCGTGCAGTCCCCTGGAAAAATGAAGGTGGTTTATCACTAATGCAAAGAAAAGCTATCCATTGAATCAGATGGCCTTACTCTTCCCTGTCCCTATATTGTTTGAAGGTGAAGAACCATGTACACCATCCAGAGCACCTTGGAGGAAGATGGGACAAAATACACTAGATTGATATACATACAGTCAGAAGCCTTACTCCAGGCACAGCATTGTGCCTGTACAGTGTATGGAAATGGCACTGTTGAATCTAGCCTGCAAGAGGAGGTAGACTACTCGGTAGCTTGCTGTGACCATTTCACTCAGCACTTTGCAGATAAAACCTTTCACATCCATTCCAACTTGAATTCTATATTAGCAATGATGGCGTCAGCTGGGAACAGGTTGCTGAGACTGAATAAGTTGAGGAGTATCTCAAACAACTGAACAGACTGGATATAGTCAGGATCCTTGGAGGTTTTAAGCTTACCACTTCCTTGTGTGACTTTTGCCCTTCCAGGCTTCAAGTGTGTGTATGGGTAGTTTACTGGGTTTGAGAGGTAGGTGAGGCCTTTGTGTGGGTATGTGGGGGGGGGAATAGTTGCCTTAGTGTGAAATAGGCATCCACTTCTAAAGAAGCCAATCCTGGACCTAGGAGATTGCAAAAACTATTGACCAGTCTCAAATATCCCATTCTTAAGCAAGAAATGGATGGTAGCTGGACAACTTCAAGCTTTTTTGTATTAAGCCAATTGTTTAGATCCTTTTCAATCTGGTTTTAGGCCTGAAACAATCCTGGTCATCCTGCTGCAGGGCTGGATTAACAATTAGGCAAATAAGGCACTTGCTTATGGGCCCCCATGCCTCTATGGGCCCTGGGCCAGCTTTCCCCCCACCCCAGTTTCCCCCTGCGGCTAGTTTGCCTCTTCCTCCGTTGGCCCCTTTCCCTCAGTTTACGTGCCTCGCTTCCTCCCCATAGCTTTCCCCTTCATCCATCCACTCTCCCTGTCGCTTAGTCTGCTTCCCTCTTCACCGGACCCCTCCCCATTGTTTCCCCGTAGCCAGAAATTTCTGGGTGGGGGGGCCCAGGACATAAAATTTTGGGTGGGGGTGTGTGGAGGCTTGGTTACTTTTTCCAGCGGCCAACTGCCTGGCCCCAGCTCACTTGCTCTTACGCTCTTGAGGGTGGGAAGAGCCTGGGGGGAGCAGCAGCAGTGAAAATGGGGCCACGGAGAGAGAAGGGGAAGCAGGGAAGAACCCGGGGAGAGCGGCAGCGGAGAAAATGGGGCTGTGGGGAGACCGGGGGAGAAGCAGGGAAGAGCCTGGGGAGAGTAGCAGTGGGGAAAATGGGGCAGCAGGGAGAATTGGGGAGGCAGGGAACAGGCCGGGGAGAGCGGCAGTGGCGAAAACGGGGCTGCGGAGAGACCAGGGGAGGCAGGAATGGGGTGGGAAGAGCTTGGGGAGATCGGCGGTGCGAAAATAGGGGAATGCCTTTTTAGCCACCAGTTCCTGCCAGCTGACACAGGAGCCCCATGGTGCAGTGTTAAAGCTGCAGTACTGCAATCCTATGCTCTGCTCATGACCTGAGTTTGATCCCTGGCAGAAGCTGGGTTTTCAGGTTGCCGGCTTGAGGTTGACTCAGCCTTCCATCCTTCTGAGGTCCGTAAAATGAGTACTCAGCTTGCTGGGAGGAAAGTGTAGATGACTGGGGAAGGCAATGGCAAACCACTCCATAAAAAGTCTGCCGTGAAAACGTTGTGAAAGCAACGTCACCCCAGAGTTGGAAACTACTGGTGCTTGCACAGGAGACCTTTCCTTCCTTTTCCTGCCAGCTGCAGAAGGAGGTGCAGGCAGTTGGGCGGGTGCTCCAATTTGGAGATAATTTGTGAGGGGGCCCCCAAGATTTCGACTGCCTAGGGGCCTCCACAGGGTTTAATCTGGCCCTGCCCTGCTGGAAATGGACAGGAGTGTGACTGTTGATTCTCCTTGCCCTCTCAATGGCTTTCCATACAATCAATCAAGGCATCCTTCTGGACCACCTTTCCAGGTTGGGGTTGGGAGGCATGGTTTGCAGTGGTTTTGGTCCCATCTGGAAAGTAGGTTTCAAAAGTTGGTACTGGGAGGCTGCTCAGCCCCTTAGCCTGTGATTACACTATGCTCTTTAACATCCACATGAAAGTGCTGGTCAAGGCCATCATGACATTAGGGCTGGGCTATCATCAATATGCAGATGGCATAAGGTATATCTTGTGCTTTAGAAACCCTGAACAGGTACCTTTAGAAACCCTGAACAGGTACCTAGAGACAGTTTTGTAATGGATGTGAGCTAATAAACTAAGCTTAATCCTAACAAGATGGAAGTGCTACTGATGAGTGGGAGGTCTTACTTGGAATTTAAGGTGTCAACCATTCTGGATGGTATTACACTTCCCTTGAAGAAAGAGGTCTGCGGGTGGCTTTGCATCTGGTCCTACTGCTGAATAAGTAGATGGCAGCTGTGGCCAGAAGTGCTGTTTATCGGCTTTTACTGGTTAGCCAGCTGCTGACTTCTCTAGGCCGAAAAGATCTGGTCATTGTGATGCATGCCCTGTTTACATCTAGATTACAGAATCATAGAGTTGGGAGGGGCCTTGGGTCATCTAGTCCAACCCCCTGCACAATCATGCAACCCTTCCTACCCTCCTTCTTATGATCTGCCTAAGTTCACAGAATCAGTATTGCTGTCAGATGGTCATATAGCCTCTGTTTAAAAACCTCCAAAGGAGAGTCCACCATCTTCCATTAAATTCTGTGGGGAGTACTATCATCTTTGTGGGTAAACTTCAAACACACGGAACTTCACACAGCATTCCACTGCACTTCCTGCACTGAATGCATTAGTACTGGTGAATGCTCCACTGTAGATATGGAGAGGGAGTGCCAGGTGAGTGTATGGATGACAATGGATTAACAAGAAAAGTACTCAGGGCAGTCTGGAAAAGAACCTTTTTCACTGAGCACTGACTATTGCTACTGCTACCAATTAAATCACTATCCCCATGTCCATCCAAAAGAATGGACAATCAAGTGGAGATACTCACAAAGGTAGAACTGTTCTCTTTGTGTCATGGAGATCTCAAATAGGGTCTACAGGGTGTCAAACATGCAGCCCAGGGGCTGAATCAGGCCCCAAGCAACTGGCTGTCATCTGCTTCCTTCTCCTCTCTCTTGCTTCCTTCTCCAAAACAGCTTGCTTTGCAAGGCTTGCTCAATCACACAGGAGCTACAGAGCAAAGTCTCTATTTTCTCCATTGGCTGAGGCTCCTCCCTTGGGGAGGAAGAGCTTGCTTCGCCAGGCTCTCTCAATTGCACAGCAGAGTTACTGAGCCAAGCCTGTTTTCCTTCTATGGCTGAAGCTCCTCCTCTTCCTGGTCCCCTGGGAAGAACCCAGAGCTTCCTTTGCCCAGCTCCCTGAATCCCATGAAAGAGATACAAAGAAAACACCTTTAAGACCAATGAGGGCTAACGTTTTAAACGTTTTATTTTAAGGGTTTTTTTAAAAAAAATCTGTGTTTGTCTGTGTTCTTTATAAAGTTTATAACTCTCCTACCTAATCTTAAATAGGTACACACCCAGCCCGTCCCGACATGGCTCGGCTTAACAAGGTCTCATTTATGCCAGATCCAGCCCTCAAAACAAATCAGTTTGACACCCCTGGTCTACAACAACCACAATAACCACTTGGAAACCAGTTCTTCCTATGCGGTAGATGGTGTTGCCCACCTATGCCCCTACACCTTTTTTTAAAGTGCAATATAGATAGGTATATCTACATGTGTGACACTTCAAGCATGAAAATGGCAAAGCTATGTATGTTAATTTTTATACCTGTTAAAGACACCCCTATATGGTCACAATTCTTTCCACAATAGATACTGCAGTAGTGTGCATAATTTTCAACTAATTCTCAACTACCCTTCCCCAATTACTTATGCCATCCATCCAGATTTATCTTTCCTCCTCCAGCTCAGGCAGCTTACATAGTTCTCCCCCTTTCAGCATCATCCAAATAAACCTCTGAGGTAGGTTAGGCAGACCAGTTCTAGGCATGCTATGAGTTCCAGAGCCAAGTGGGGATTTGACTCTGAGTCTCTCTAGTCCTAGTTCAACATTATAACCACTATAATGTATTTGCTGTCTCCTTGAGATCTCTTCAGATGGAAAGGGGGCAATGGGTTTTCTATCAAACACACAAACAGTGCTGAGAATCTGCATACTTTGCTACTAGGTCACTAATAAGTCACAGTTTTCCTTAGCACTCACCCAGGTCAATAGTGGAATGATAAACGGAACACTGTTGCCCTTCTGAAGGAAAGATGTGAGGAAACAAAGAGTTTTTCTGGAAAAATAACCCAAAATAGCAATCAGCTAAATTGACAGGCATGGATAGGTGTTATGAAGGAGGCTATGTAGTTTCAAACTGGATTTTGAAAAGGAATAGGCACTAGAGATCATATGGCAAATTTACATTAGTTACTGGAGCATACAAGAGAATTTCAGAAGAAAATCAGCTTGCATTTCATAGATTACAGCAAAGCTTTTGACTTTGAGGATCATGGAAAGTTATGGTTGGTTTTAAAATAAATGGGTGTGCCACAACATCTGATTGTTTTGATGCACAACCTGTACTCTGGATTAAGAGCCTTCTGTTAGGACAAAATATAGAGAAACATAATGGTTTCCAGTTGGCAAGGTTCAGGCAAGGGTGTATTTTATCTCCCTATCTCTTCAATCTGTATGGAGAACTTATCATAAGGAAAGCTGGATTTAGGTGAAAGTGGCGTGAAAACTGGTGGAAGGAACATTAACAATTTGAGAAATGCAGATGATGCCATATTACTGGCAGAAAATAGTGAAGGCCTGAAACGATGAAGGTTAAAGCAGAAAGCACAAAAGCAAGACTATACCTGAATATCAAGATGACAAATACAATGACTACTGGGGAATTACGCAACTTTAAGGTGGACAATGAAGACCCTGAAATTGTTCAAAATTCTCTAATCCTTGGCTCCATCATCAGCCAAAAGGGAGACATCAACCAAGAAACCAGAAGATTTGAGACTGGGGAAGGCAGCCATGAAGGAGCTAGAAAAGATTCTTTAGTGTAAGGATGTGTCACTAGTGACCAAGATCAAGGTAATTCATGCCATAATGTTTCCCATTACTATGTAGGAGTGTGAAAGTTGGGCAATGATGAAAGCTGACAGAGAAAGGTGATTCATTTGAAATGTGGTGCTGCAGGGGAGTTTTATGGATACTGTGGACTGCCAAAAAGACAAATCTGGGTTCTAGATCAAAGTAAACTTGAACTCTCCTGGGAAACTAAAATGACTAAACTGAGGCTATCATACACTTTGGTCATATTATGAGAAGACTGGAAAAGACAATACTATGAAAAGTTGAAGGCAGCTTGAAAAGAGGAAGACCCAACATGAGATGGACTGACTCAATCAAGGAAGCTGCAGCCCTCCATTTGCAAGACCTGAGCAAGTCTATTATGATAGCACATCTTGGAGGTTATTAATGCATAAGGTCACCATAAGTCAGAAGCAACTTAATAGCACTTAACACACACACACACAAACACAACTTCTAGTTTATTCTCAGTAAAATTGTCCATAAAGCAGAATGGCTTGTTGGGTTTACTCAGGGTAGGCCCAATACAGCCATTCAGCAAAATACAATAAATAGATGGGCATGTTTCAAATTCAGAAGCTGACATCATAAAAAGGATGAAACTAGTACATTTTGAAAATTAAATATTAATGTCCACTATCAAAAACTGATCACTCCTCTGAACCTCACTCAGTCAGGATAGTTTCAAGAATTGGTCACAATGTTTTAGTGCCCATGAGATGAATTTTGCCGCTGTTTCTAAAGTCCTCTTGTCAGACATCAAAAGGAGGTTTAAATAGATGAGAATTCACAGAATGGGCTGGATAGGTAGCCATAAGCAGACCTAACATGATTGCTCTGCATACATTACATACATGTGTAACGGGTTCAACAACCTGAACTCCACAGGGACATAACCTCTGCTCATGTGGGATTCCCTGAAATCTACCATTTAGCTTTGCTAAATGGAGTGTGTTAAAATGAGCTAAGGAGAACAATTTACATAAAGCCAGAACTGTAAGATAGGATAAAGATGTACTTTAGGAAAACAGAACTGAAGACACAAAATCCAAATAAACAGGTAGGCAAATTAACTTGGCATTGGAAAGGAGCATTTGCCAGTCCAGCTCCTATTGCAGAGGCCTTGTTTAATCCCAGCTCCAATAAACAGGTCATAGAGAACCCTATTTCAGCAAGTTTCTTGTTTATACCCTGGCTCCAAGGTCAGACTGAAGCCAGCTCACCATAGTAGAAGGAAGTCAGATTGAGACAGCAAAAGTCAGAACTTGACTGAAAACTGCTGTGCAATCCACATGTTAAGATGGATTGATGCATACATCAACTACATGAATGAGGCCATGTGCCAGCCACTCTGGTTGACTACTGCACTGCACATGTCTTGTTCTTCCCAGCTTCTTTTCCTGAAGGCCTGCAACCAGAGACTAAACAAAGAACTGAACACGGGGTAATATGCCTATGCCGATCTTGTGGATTTTATACTGTGCAGTAATGCACTCTTTAATATAGATTTATACCATATAGGAATATGGTATGTTACTGGCCGGACTTCTGAAATACTACCAAATGTACAGTCCATTCCTTTTCTTTCTATATGTAAAGCCCTGCTTTGTGGAATAGGTGAAGTAGACAGTTTAAGATTCTTCTACTGCTGCCTTTCCCTTTCCATCTAAATTTACTGTTGCCAGAACACCCAAACTGTAGGATTTGCCTTGGAGATATATCCATCTTCCATAGGTTGGATCTAAATTCATACCTCTTTTTCCATTACACTGGTGCTTCCCAGCAAACCAATATCCAGTTCATGATATTGACTCATCTGACCCAGGGATCAGTCTTTCTTAACCCTCTTCTTCAAAACATCTCATGGCAGAAAACACAAACTTACTTGTGCACATCATTCTATGGACTCTTGTGGCACCAAAGTGGGGTTTGTTTCCTATAAGTTTTACTTTTAACCTTTAAAATCACTAGGGCTATGGAGATGGTGGACTGTCTTCAGTCTTCCTTCCTTGTTAAGTCCCAATCAAAATATTTCCCTTCAATGAAACTGTTTGCAGGCTGCGCTTGGATTGCCAGAAGGTTTGAAGAATTATCTGAACAGAGCTACAGAACGAATGCAGATGTCAGTTGCTATTCTCCTGTGCATTGGTCTAAAGGACATTTTGATACCCAGTGGGCTTTTCCTGGAAACCTGTTTATGGACTGTGTTTGTAGGAATGAATCTGTGATAGCTGAGCTACTGTTGCATGTTGATTGGTGCCTTCCACTCCTGGTAATAAGCAGCATGTGTGACTGGTGGGTGGCAACAGAGTTGCTAAGGACTCTGTGGAGTTATGTTTGTTCCTCTTTGATTCTTGCCTCTACAGCAATTACTATGCTTTACACTTTGTTGCTGAAAGAGTTAAGGAATCAGCCTCTTAGTATTGGGAGGAGTTAACTCTTACCTCCCCAAAATTAGAATGTAAGAATTACCTGAAGGACAAAGGAAAGCATTTGATTTAATTCTCTAGTCTTTGCTGATCTGATTCAAAAGCAGTACTACAAAATGTTGGTTCCAAAGGTCACACTCAGGAAAAAGAGCCTCCAAGCACATGTACTTGGGTGCTACTATTCAGTATCTGACATTAGACATACACTCATTTTCTTTTTAAAAAGATCTGCCAATTAAAAGTTTATTTTATGCTAACAAGTAGAATTTTGAGGCAAAAGTCAGTGATATCCAAATTATTTTACAGAGAGACAAAATTAAGGAGCATAGTTTTTCTCCTTGCAACATTTCACCTAGCAACCATAATCTGAATGCTGATGTTATGTCTTTTATGTATCTGTACTTCTGAAAAATACCACTTTAGATAGTGAAGTGAACATATCGATAATTGCAAATGAGAGTCTATGTATCTTCGCAGCTATATTTCCTAAACACAACTTTTGAAAAAATGGTCAGATTCAGAAAAGATTAATAGTAAGGAATAAAGCTGGTAATTAACCACTAAAGAAACAAAAAAAAAAATTAAGGTAAACTTTGGTTATCATCATATGGCTGGTTTGAGGTTAGATACTGGCAGCCACATGACTGCATGTGTAACTGACATCTAATAAATATTTCAAAAGGGTTATGTTAATGAAATTTACAGCCTGTTGTCATGCATATTCAATTGGAATTAATTTCTAGCAAACTCAATTTTATTTATTTACATTATCTGTAAATTATTTGTGATATTTATCACTGACATTCAACGTGTGTTATACAATGTAAAACAATGCAATCAACAGGATGATATATCTAATAAGCAATGAATAAAACCAGAACTGCAGATATTTGATATAAAGCTAGAACTGCTCCCAGATAAGCATGCAAGGGGCTGTAGGTTATGAAAATGACAAAATAATAAAAAAGCAAAAGCAAAACAGCAAACAATCATGATACAATGCTGAGATTTTTCTTGCTAATGCAATATAGAGCTATGAAAGAAAACATTCAATTTCCCATCACACTTCCACAGATATTTCATGTATCTGGATTAGGAATGTTCAAGCACTTTACATTTTATGGTACCCTATTTGAGTAGTTGGTACATCATGCAATCTACTTAGAAAGCTAAGAGTATCAATTAATGATGAAAACGTTGCTTAGAACATTTTATGAGTTACAAAAAGGAGAAATTCTTACCTGGTTGGATTCTGTTCCAGCAACGCTAAGGTCCTGAATGGATCTGCGCCTCTGTTGTCCGTTGCCCGCTGACAAGGGAAGGGGAAAAAAATGCTGAAATGCAGTCAAACAAAGTAAGAAGGGTGCGACAGTTGTAGAAACAGCTTGGAATTTGTACGGATCCAGAGAAAGGGAGAGAGAGAGAAAGAGAGTTTGTATATGGGCAGGAGGGGGACAGCAGAGGGACAGCTGCAAAGTTTTAAGTAAAAAAAAAAAACCCACGCTGGCATGTCAACAGAAAGCGTATCCTAATACAATAACCACTCCTACACCATGAATAGCTTCTGCACTTTCCTTCACCATCTTCTGTCACATGCGCTTAATGCTTGGGGGCTGGCACTGATGACGACATCTATTTCAAGGAGGTTACGTTATGGGGATTTCTAGAGAAGGCTGCTAAGATAGGATACTGCTACTCTGTTCTTTATACTGATCCAGCAATTTCTTGTTCTTTATACTGATCAACAAAATTAGTAATCAGCAGTACCATTTTTAAAAAGCCTTTCCTCTCTGTCTGTCACAGCAAACCCAGCTCCCAAATAGTATTCAAGCAGTAATTTTCCTAATTTGTTGTAGAGGATCAAATAGACTTATCTGTCCCATTCTAACAAGAATTTTTTCTCTCAAGTTTAAAAATGATCAACCATTGATGAGATACATAAGAATAAAACACACATCTGTAAATGTTGCAGGTCAGTCAATCAAGAAACTTCCTACAAAAGACAACATGTTCGGTGTGTATAATTCCTTAAAGTATTCTGTCACTACAAGGACTTTAAAAAAAAAATACTGGTTCTGGGAAGTCTGCTAAACTATCCAAGGGGAAACACCAACAAGTTAGGATTAACAGCTGACAAAATACTCAGAATTCTTGGTCTCTGAAGATTGCATTACATAGCTTAAAAAAATAAAAATAAAACCCAAGACCAGCAGTAGCACTTACAGCAAGCACTCCAACAATGACAAGCACATGCATAAACTTCCCGGAGTCCCTCAGTTCATCATTCTGTGTTTGCACCCTGCACCTTCCTTTTGTTGAATGCCTCAAATTCAGCTTAGAGTTTTTCAAGGCTTAGCAAAAGTGATCAACTGTTTTTACAGCATCAAGTCATTCTATTTTGTTCATATATTCAATGCAGTAGAAGTGAAAAAAGCTACGCAGTAAAAGGAGTGAATGGTCTTCTTGAACCAATTCTTCTGAACACTGTTTTGATAAACGTCATGGACTTGATCCAGCACAGTATTTCCATGAATGCAAAGTGCGACCTTCTCAGCTCTCCCACTCACTGCAGCCTGAAAATGCCATGTGAAATCCTACTCCTGAAGGAGACAGGGCCCCCCAAAGAATAAGTCTTTAGGGGGCATTTTGGGTTCTCACCAAAAAGTGGGGCTGGGCTCTTTGCATCCATAAAAATCATCATGCTGGATCCAACCCATTATCTTTCCTGGAGTTAAGCTATCAGAAGTAGTGTGTTCATTGACATTTTTACCAGTTTCTCATACATGTATTTATTAAGTTTTAAAAAGTACTTAAGGTAAATAAGCAACTTTAAAGTTTTAAAAAGTAAACAACATTTGAGAAAATATTGAATTCTTTAGCTTGATTGCAAACTTCAACCAGACTCCCAAAGTATTGTTGCTGGAGGCAGGTTTTCAGGGACACAGTGGGCTGCAGCAGTAGCGGGGAAGTGTCCCAATTCAGTTCCTCTCTGCAAACTTTCCTCATGTTACTCTGGATCTAAGCCTCAGATTTGTGGCTGATATTTTGACATGCAACATGATTCAGAATTTCTGGCAATTCAAGATTTATTTACAAAGAACTGAGAGAGGCAAGTTCTCAGCTCCTAAAATCTCCCACAATGGTCTTGAAGAACTGTACAAATGATCTTTCAGTTGCTCTCAATACATGTAAAGCAATATGCAGCATAAGCTGTAAAGAAACAGCATTATCTGTGAATCATCAAGATTTTTCATTGAATGCAATAATTTAGTGGTTCAAATCACAGCGACATCTATACTGCTGAATTTGCTCCCGGACTAGCAATTCAGAAAGGCCCTCAAGATGATCTACCCATGGCTGATATAACAATTATATACACATTTCATTCAACAGTTCTATTCTAAAATTAGCTCAGCTGAAATAAACTTGCAAAAAATATCTGGAATACTCATTCTGATTTCAGATTAGCAACATTTGTGAATCTAAAGAACTCAGCACATGCATGGCCGAAATACTATATCATGGTCATCTAAAAAGTTAAAACGATCAGTGTGGGATAGAGCTAAACATGAATTATTTCTCCCCCCACCCCATTCAGGAAGGTTATGCTCTGTAGCACTGCGGAGATCAAAATTTTTAAATTCAGAAACCTTCAAACCAGCAACACAAGGCAAAAGCAAGCTGTTAGGCTAACACATTTTTAGTGCTGTTCATTCTTGCAGGCATTTAGCAAGCAACTCAAATGCAGCCAAAGAAGCAGAATAAATACTTGTTGCTCCTGTATTAACATAGATACATGACTAGGAATCTGGCCATGGAAGTATACACTGTAAATGTTTTTTTTTAAATACTATATTTTTAAAAAGTGCTTTAAAGGAAAAACATGGTATTTATATACTGGAGAATATCCTGCTGCACAACTGATAACTAGTATGTACACATTTTCATAAAGTTCTAGTGATTGTGAAATACTGGGTAAAAACAGAGGAGAGGCAAATGCAAATAATCAAAATCATTGACTCAAAAATGTGATGTGACACAAAGATCTTCACCACCGGAAAAATATAAAACAAGAATTAAATTAAACTGGAGTTCAGCAGCCTTCTAACATAAACCATGGCATTTTCAGGAAATATACTCCTAAAAAGTACTGACAGTTTCATAGGCGCTTCTTAGAAGGGTTTCATAAGTTCTTAGATTGGCATCAGTCTGGAGTTTTTATAGAGTCTGTTTTTATATTTGATGATTTTGTCTTCTAGTCAAGGTTTTAGATCTAGTGGTTTTATTTGTTTTAGCTTCTGTTACACAATTTGAGCCACAAATTGTTGAGTCCATAAATATTTAAAACAAATATGTCACACAAGGAAGCCAGAGAATAAGCTGCAATGAAATCAATGAGACCTATCTAAGCATCCTATTGAGATCAGATCTACCTCACTTTTTATGAACTGTGCCAAAGGGTAAGAAAAATCAGAAGTCACTTATGGAGGATCTTATTCTTGACACTCTTCAGAGCCTAGCAGTAGTACTGAATAAAGGCAAAGGTTCTTAAATCTTCTTATAAAATCTATCACAGTGGTAAATTGCTAATTAACATTCTTTTTAGATATATACAGAAAATAAAAGCACTAGATCATCCAAGAAGTCCATGAAAAAAGGCATAACATGAGAACCGCCTGAAGCAACAATTTAAAGACACATAGAAACCTGCAACGGAATCTGAGTCTGTTGCTCTCAGGAATACTTCCCTTGTTATGTGAAGAAACATGAGATGGCTTTCTTATTTTTCTACGCTTTAACCAGTTAAAATGGAATGTGGAAACAGTTATACTAAGGGGTTACTTCCAAGGTAAAGACATGAACACTGCCAAAAGGCCATGTGAGGAATTTCATGCATGAGGCAGAATTTATGAGTTTCCACTTTAAAAAATAATCCCTGTCTTGCTAGAAAAACTGCTCCTAAAATTCCAGAAATGGCATAAACACAAAACAAGAAAACCTCATGAGAAAGGAAGGAATCACAAGTGTAAATTCTGGTGTGATCTCACACAAGACTTGTGAGTATCTGAAGTGGCATTTGGATTGTGGCCTAAGAGTTACAACATCATCCAAACCCATAAATGGTCACAGGCCTTTTTTTAGCAGAACTTCAGCTGTTCAAATGTGTGCTCAACTCTGATGACTCAATACCGCCCAAGTCTAAGAACTTCATATTTTATTAGCATGCATCTGATGAGGTTGGCAAGAAATTATTACTAGCCAAAAGGTTTTCATTAGAACTGCTTTGGATGATAAGATAATAATTTTGTTCCTATAGATTTATCTATTCCATAGATCGCTTTTAATTGCACCACACATCAACTACGACATAATCTTAAAAAATGAGTTCGTATGACTTCTGGTTACTTCTAAATACCAATAAATATTTAACCCACTTCTAAAATGTTAAACGGAAATTAATGCACTACCATTTGTGCACCATATAAAAACAACTGATACCCAGTGTAATATGTTAAGTATTAAAATAACTACCAGTGCAGAGTTTCTATTACTATATGATTTTGTAATACAATCTGAGTAGCCTCTATTCATTACGTGACCTGGGAATTGTTTTGTACAAACTCACAAACACAGCCAACACAATGAAATTCTCTGCTGTATGCACTTGTATATATTGGAAATATTAAGAGGGATACTATCTTGTTTTCCTACAGTGTATAAATTGTACTACATTGAGACTGGTAAACCAAGCCCTTTTAATCCCTCACCTTAGAAAAAGCTTTTAGCCATGCTAGGCCAGAAGTTAAAATGTCTGTCTCTTTCTCCAGGGCATTAGTCCAATGGCTAACCCAGCAGCAATACCCCCAAGGTCCTAGTGAGCATGCTGTACTTCCAACAGGGCTGTCAAACTCCCAGATCCCAGCCTTGATAAACCTACTTTCATTTATTCTCATGAACAGTGGAGAACTATGGCAAGATGCCTGTTTATGCCTGGGAAAGCCTTATTTTACAGACTTGAACACATCAAGTACAATAGATAACTTGCCTTGCGCTTTATGCACATCTGAAATAGGATCAAATAATTTTTGCATCTCTAAGTATTTGCAAATCCCTACTCTCAGTTTGATCTGTAGTGTAAATATTATTTTAAATAAACTTGTTCAAGCCTAACAATATGCTCCTGGGAGTAACCCCACTGAATAGACTTCAGTAGGATTCTGAGTAGACTTGCTTAGGATTGCGCTGTTAGTTTAGTTTACAAAATGTGCGCTATTACTACAGCACTCTTAAAGTGTTCAATAATTTCCTTTCAAAATCACAAAATATTTAATTCTAATTAAAACATCCAGTTGTCAGATGCATTGCTATAATTCCTCTTTAGTCAATCCTGACAACTGTCATAGAACTAGTTAAAAACCTAGATATTAAATTTTTTTGTTGCATTTATGCTAACCATATTTTTACCTGGAGGGACTTGACAGTTGGAAGTAACTGAATCAATATATCAAACTTTTAGTATCTGCAAACTAGATATTTAGTTTAAATAGTATTTGCATACACGAACTTCCTCAGCAAATGTAAAAACTGCATACACAGACTTGCTTTTCTTTAGGGAAAAAACTTCTGCAGTAAGACAACAATGCTACTTTCACATGAAAAGACTGAACTAGTATTTTCTACACTGAAAAAGAAGCCAGTCTTACTAGATGCTTCTGTTTGTTAGGATTCTGGAGATCTGGAACAAAACATTTTCTCATTCTTCCAACAAGCCAATGCCAAATAGCAAAATTATTTCATCAACAGGAGCAAGAAGTATTTAAACATCTGATCATTATTCCAGCATGGACCCACTTAGTCGGTCTGTGATACCTGGTATGATGATCTGTGGGACATCCAGAATGGTGCCAAATGAAGCAGTTTTACGATGGCCTCGTTTGGGTTTGGAAAAGGCTGAAAAAACACACACACATACAATACACATGCAAACAACTACAACAGCAACGCAGAAATTATTCAGAACTGCACTTCTTAACTTCATTTGGTTAAACCACAGTACATGCAAAACAAGTCATGCAGAATATACTGCAGAGCTCTCCATTCACGCTTAAAACAGTAAAGCATTCGTTAAAAGCTACACAGAAAAATAGTTTCAACAGTGTTAACACAGCACAACATACCGTAATTAGTTACAGTTAGAAGCCAAAATATAAACCAAGAAGTACAACAGCAACAGAGGAGACAAACCCTGCTTTCACTGTATATTAGTATATGCATGTTAACAAGATGTATACCCAATGCTGTGGTCTGCCTGTTCTCCAAAAAGCCTTATTCCCAAAATGAAATAGACACAGTATTTCGTGAACTTCATGAATTTTTGATACTGATATTTTAACATTACCATATCCCAAGATTTCCTCCCCTCTGCTGTTGATTGAAACTGAGTTTTGTTACCATTTTGAGAAAAAGCCAGATCGACCAATCTCCAGCACACAGTCACACAGATTAAGATTAAAAAGTAGCATACAGCTATTTGACAGAAATGCATTAGATAATAATATAAGGAAGAGAATGGTAACTCAACAAGAACAAATTAAAACTTCTTGGTAGGAACAGTTTTGTGAATACTTTATGCAGCATATATTTCTGTTTTAGGACAATGATTTCAATATGGTTTGAAAATTGTCCAGTACGCTGCAGGGATTTGTTTTAACCAACTCCAATATAACCCACTAAAAAAATTATTTCTGGCATATGATGTTGGATTGGAAGAGTGAATGGAACACAGGAAACTGGCCAAAGCAGATTTAAGATGTTGTTTTAGCGAGCTTACTTTAAAAGCCTATTCTCAACTACTTGCATAAGAGTGTACAAGTAGCATTTGGTGTTCTGGTAATCTAGTAATAGAAGGAACAAATCTATCCTTAAATATATCATGTATTCTAGTCCCAACAGCTTTTCATTTACTCAGCCCATAATACACGGTGCTGTTAAAGAAACCAGTGTTTGCAAATCTACCACAGTTTCTCCGTCATAGTTACTGAACTATCTTTAACAGAAATGGTTTTTTAAAAAACAGATTTCTGTACTTAACATTTTCATTATTCTTCCTTAACCAGAAGGGAAAATAGAAACCCTCACCAAACCCTAAGAATAACGCATTGCCTCTAAACTTTATATATACTCTACTGATGTCAGGAAGCTAATCTGGTATAAAACTAATGAGATCCCTAATCAGTCTCAGGGCAGATGTATGTTGTATGTCTCCCTGTGACAGCCACACCTTTTAATAATGTTAATAATAAATAATTTTATAAATTGAGTGGGAGTGTCAAAATAATTTTAGTCGTATAACAGCTACATACAAACACTGACAAAATTTTAGATTATGACTGTTATGGTTAAATTAGAACATAATAGGCACCTGGCCAATATTTCATCAGAAATAAGCAACAGCAAGGTTGTTACTTAAATAAAATGCCTGGTGAGTTGTAGCAAATAACAGGATTAGAATATAACTCCTTTTTATAATGTGAAAGTAATCACCTGTAATATATAAGAGCAGTAAAGCTTCAGTTAGACCAGGCACAACTAAATGATTGAGGATATAGGCTACAGTCACAATCTGTAGATAACTAGCAATCTCAAGTAATAATAGGTACAAGAATTCATCTAATTATAAATGATGTAACCTTTTAATCACTAACAGAATATTGCAGCCAAGAAATGTTTTATCTAGTCTTTTAAAGAGAACTCACTTCAAAATACTGTAATAAGGATGTTTTAATATATAAATACATGTGAATCATGTATTTTACTAAAATAGTTGATTTTACTGCTATTCATCAAATTTGAAAATTCCTGATGAATCCATACTTTCTCCTTCCCTTCCCCCCTTCTGTACCCCCCCTTTTTCTTTTGAAAAAATTAAAAAGGTAACAAACCGAAAGCTTCAGGAGTGAACGGTACAGAAGGGTGCAAGGGTACTTTAGCCTGCCACCATTTTTGACTTTAATTGAGAAGTCAGTCATGAATTTCATTTATTATTTCTTACATTCTATTGCTTCTTGGCTTTAGAAACATTTTTAAAAGTACCCACTAGACAAAGTTATTGCTAAAGTAGATTTAACCTAACAAGGCAATTTCAATAATAATAATAGTAATTCTTTGGAGAGCACATTTCCCAAGACCAGTAAAATATGAAAAATTATCTGCAAAGTACAAAAATAGTTTTCTTCAGAAATAGGAGAATCAATGTACACTTTCCATTGCCTGACACCAGAAAGAAGGAAATCACCACAGAAACATTCTCATTGGTGGAAGCAGGTACTCTGACCTCATTCAGACAACTTTTCCTGCTTCTGCACTATAGATTAGCACTATCAGATACTCCAAGCATCCTAGTGCCCCTGCCCTAACCATATCTAACAGATCAAGGTCTCAGAGAAAAGCTTTGCTCAGAGGACCCAGACAACAGGGGTCTTCTGTTATGAACAGAGAGGGGTGTGTGTGTGTGTGTGTGTATGTATGTGGTTCCACACTAAATCCTGATGTCAACTCTGACCTGCTCCCACAGTATCTTCTCCTTTCCAACCCCAATAGCGGTTTTGAAAATGATCAACACAACAGCAGGTTGCTGTTGATTCCCCATGTGGGTACTCAGGTTCACTGTTATTATGACTGCAAGTAGTATCCCTTAGGTCATTAATAATCTATTATAAAATCCTAAAGAACACTTTCAAAAATGTACACTAACCATGAACAAACCGCAAAATAAGCTAACAAATCTGTACATACACTCATACTTTATCTCGCCAATGTTAACATTCTCATATTTTGCCTTTAATTGCTGGATATAAAATCAATAGGAAAATCTTGTAAATAAAAAATAAAAATATAAAAAATAAAAAGAATGTCTTGTGAAATCCCATGACTGGGCTCTTTACTGCACACACATTTCAAATGGGCTCATGTGACAATAATTCCAGTGTTTTTCAGGTCTTAAAATGCAGAAAAGATTTTGAGTTACAGTTAGTGTTCAATTCCAAAGGTTATACAGAGGCTGAGTAATTTAAAAACTTCCAATAGATCAAAAGAAAAACAAAAGGAATGTGCATTTAAGTGTATGTACAATTTAATTAATTTTAAAGGAATTTAAGTCCACTTAACTGACAGTAAGATAACGCTTACCATAAGCCATTTTAATGGAAAAGAATAAATCATGTGTATAGTTTTTAATTTGGGCTGTTATTGTGTCAAAGCAAGAAAAGCTTACTTTTGCATCAGTGCACAGTGCCAGGAAATAACCAGTGTATCTTGACTTGAATGTAAAGTCCTTCTACTGAAAGCAGAATAGGAAAGCTATCATTTTCATTAGTTCTTACTACTGCAGAGCTCCAACCCCACTCTGTTTTGGTGAGTACAATTTTCAGAATGTGCCAAATGTAGCAGCAGGCAGAGGGAGGTGTGAACAGCCCATTTCACTGGCATTTCTCTGGATGCAACCTAATTTTAGAATTAAAGATGGTTTTGATAAAGATGAAACCTAAACACTTCCTTTGTATGGTAGTTATGTTTTCTTCATTTTTTGTTCTTATTTATTTCCATTTTACTTTGACACTGCAAACTTAACAGACTTTTTTTTTACCTGTGGTAGCAGCAATTCTTGCTTCTATTTCAGACATATCAGCACTCATTCTCTTGCCTTCTGAAACAAGGGTAGACTGCTGTCGTCCACGAACATCTGACAGACTTTCCACACTGCTACCACGAGATGGAGGTAAACTCAATCGGCCAGGTTCTCCCTGGTGAAAAAAACAGTTTAAGAATGATTAAAAACCTGATTCCTGAAAAGAGGTGAAAAATGTGTTTTGATGATGATACTTTTAATTTTGTTTTGTTTGGCATTTCTTCACTGATGCCTTCCTTCTGCCCAATATTTTAATTGCTGTGTAGGATTGTACTGTTGTATCCATTTAAGGGTTAGGAAGATCTTGTGATTTGATTTCTATGCATGTATAGTTTCCTTAGCATTATATGAGCATTCTTACCGATTGCTTCGCTGAATTTTTCATCTGTTGGGCCAATTTTGATTCTAGGCGTTTAATAGTGTCATTGGTAGCAGTTCCTTGAAAATCATTTGGTTCCATGTTAGCATCACTCTTATTACTGGTGTTTGTTGAAGTCATATCCATGAATGAACCTATAAAGATTACAAATATCTTACTTTAGTTGAGAAGTCAGTCATGAATTTCATTTATTGTTTGTTACATCCTATTGCTTCTTGGTTTTAGAAACATTTTTAAAAGTACCTATTGGACTAAGTTGTTGCTGAAACAGATTTAACCTAACATTTGAAAACCAAGTTTAATGTTTTGTTTTTTTAAAAATCACTAGTAGAGGTATTTTGCTTGGAAAAAAATCAGAGTTTTTATGATAGATACCAGGAGTGCAGATGCAAATGCTTCAGTGTTTAGGACTTTATACTGTAGAAAAGCATTCATAATAACGTTAAGTGAAATGGACTTTGTAGACTGCTGAAATTATCACAATGAAACTACATCAAGGAAATTGTCAATATTAAGCACAATCACTAGAAAAATTTAAACTGAATAACTTTATGATTTTGAAGAAATCAAGATTTTATTTGAAACAGTTATGTACAAATGATGTTCATGTTATTGCTCTAATGTATAAACTTTTATTGAAATATGAAACAGAAGAATGGGTAAAAGATTGTATGGTAAAATGGGCTAAGAATTTTGAATATGATGTATAAATGGAACAATGGGAAAGATAATGGGAGAATAGTTTGAAATTCACATTGTGTTAACCTTAAAAAAGAACATTTTATCATATGTGGTCTGGGACATTTTATCATATGTGGTGGACCTGTAACAAAACTGAGAAATTCATTCCTTAATACAGATTCATTCCTTAATAAAGAACATTTTAAAATTTAACATACAAATGAAGCCAGAAGCTTTTCTGTTAGGATTCAGGGACAGTCAGCCTGAAAAAAGTCATGGAACTTTGTTTTTATATATAAACTACAGCAGCAAAGATACCTTATGCACAGAACTGGAAATATATGAAAATATCTATGGTAGAAGAATGGTTGGAATTTGCAGAAATGGTAAAACTTACTTCTTTTATTAAGGAAAAGACATTATCTACTTTTATTGTTAGTTGGAAGCTCCTTATTGACTTTATGCATGTAAAAGAAAAAAATGATTTGATGATTTGTGGGTCTGATGACTATATGCTCCGGTGGGGAGGGCGGCATATAAATAAAATAAAATAAAAATAAATAAATGATTAGTTGGTGTACTGGTCATGATATTAGAGTATGTAGATATGTGTAAATTTCAGATTTAGCAATAAGTGAAGTATTTGGCTTTGTCATGGAGAAAATTCTGTAAGAACTTTTAGGACATGTTCCTCCAATTCTTTCATTTTCCTTTGTTGTTTTCTGTATCATTTTCCTTAATTTTTATTTTTATATATGAAAATTTTACTAAAAGTTTAAAAAACGATACTATATCAAGGAGAATTTATACTCTTTATAAATGCTAAAACATTACTTCCCTATTTGAAACCTTCTTGTGTGAGACATAAGCCCTTCCTCTGCTACCAGTTAGTGACAACCTCATTTTAAAAGTTATTTCTCAATATTATGCATAATGGTTATTCTACCGAGAAAACACAAACCTGACAAGAAATAACTTTCCCTGCTATTTCAAAGACAATGCGGGACCCAACTGCATTTAACAACTGTTAAAATTTTTAATATTTTCGTAGAATTCTTTACTTCTTATTCTCTGGCACAATGACTGATAGGACTGGGCCTAAAGCAAATATGTTTTAAACTATCCATCATTATCACTGTCATTGCAATGTACCTGTGCTAGTGGCAGAGTTGCTTTGGCCTTCATCAGAATATTGACAAGGATACTGCAGAGGTTCATCAGCTCCTGGAAAGTACTGCAAAGAGGCAAAGGCAGAAAAATTGTTCTTTATCCTACAGACTACAACAGAGCAAGAAAAGGCACACTATGGCCTCTGTCTCTCATACAAGAAGTTCCAGAAATTTGTGGTATATGTGACTGGATGGGGGGGGGGGGGGAGGGGAGGAACCTCTCTTTTTCCTAACTCTGACTGAGAAATTCCATTTCATAAAAAGTCATACCTGCATCAAATGTGTCATTATTTTGACAATTTCCTCCATGGAAGGTCGTTGCGAGGGATCTTTTGACCAACAACGAGTCATTAAGCTCTCAATAGGCTTAGGTAAATTTTTAATTAGTGGTGGTCGAGTACCTATAAGCCAAAGCATATGAAACATCTATTTTTTAAAAAAAGTATATTATGTACATAAGTATTTTTAAGAATGATATACATTTCTAAAATATGTTGTACAGTCTCAACTGCTCTGAACAGATAATCTTTGAAGAATTAGAAAAAAAATGGCGCTGCTCTCCACAATAGTTTTATAATCTTTGATCTGTTCCATCCCCTGCATATTGAAAGATTTCACAGGAGTGAATGTAGGAATTATTTTACCCATTTGCAATGCTGTGTTGCAAAACTAGGACTAGTTTATAGAGTAAAAAATGAATTCTGAATGGCAAAGGCATTTTAACATGAGGAAAATGTTATGCATCCTCTAAACGCTCAATAAAATATTTACCTGTGCTTTTAGATTGTCAAATTACTCCTCAAGCACTCCTGTAAAATATTCAAACATTACTTTCCCAGCCTATAGATGAAGGACACAAGCACAATACAGCTTTATTATAATACAAAACTAGAAACCAAGCATCACACAAAGAATGACTTTTCTATGCTGGGCTATGCTGGTCCCAGAAATTTATGCATTCTAAAAGTAGTAATTTGTGTTTCTTTTTTAAAACACTGTTTAAATTACAAATGATAATTCAACATAAAACATAAAACAGTTTCTGAGCAAATCCATCATGTTTACAAATGGAAATCACATAAAATTAAATTAATCACATAAAGATGGATATCACATTTTGGCACACACGACAAAGACTAAATTACAGATATATTATCACCTCTTGAATTCTGAAAAATGACAACCAAATTAGATGTGAAAGCAGTACATGTTTTTAAACACATTTTCCCTCCAAATCATATAGGAAGTTGGGCAGGTAGGGAGAATTGTTTTTACACAGCAAGAACTGCGGATGAGTACAAAATCTTCTCTCTAAGGATGCCTTCCTCCACTGATGGTTAATCTCTGTTTCTTACTTGCTCACCCATTTTTCTAATTAAAAAGACTTCCATAGGTATGGGGGAGGGCAGAATATTCAAAAGTATTTCTTAGCTACTGACTGCTAAACAAAATGTCAACTTACCATTATGAACTGCCCACATGATTCGAAAAGCAGGACCACCAATCTCATCAAAAGGTTTTCTACGAGTTATCACTTCCCATAGAATAATACCCCAACTGAATACATCACATTTTTCACTGTAATTGCTACCTGGAAAAAAAAATGTTGATACCATATGTGTGGTTTCAGTTGTATTCATTGAATATTAACAAAGTGTCAGAACTAGAAACACCACTATTTGGAGATGGTTAGCTTACTGGTGTCACAGTAAATCAGATTTACTTTGCACCAAAGAATTTTCAGTTGTAATCTGAAAGTCTGCTGTCTTCCTTTATAAACCCTAGTCACAATAATCACACATCTCACTTGAGATTTACATTTCAAGGGGGGGGAGGTATGGCTGTATGTAACCTATAATATAAAGCATCCTTTGCCTGACAGCATTTGTTCTTCAAAGCAAAATTCCACCACAGGGTTACAATAAAATGAAAAAATAATGCTTGCCCAATGCACCGTAATATATAGTATTACATTCAGGGTTGCCACTAAAATTTTATTTTTCATTTCCCTGACCAACATTGTCAATTTTCCTGACCACCATTCAAATATAACCACAAGTTAAAAAATGAATAGGTCATGTTTCATTAATGCAAGGCTTAATGAAACGTTCTACTCTACAACTACACAAATATCAACTGCAAAAATATTTGTCAAAGTATGAGATTTAATATCAGCTTCTTTCAACATTAACTGGAGCAACATCTGTTTTGCAGCTGCACCAAAAATTACACCAAGATACAAACTTCAATTCAAGTAAACTCTGAATGCTAACAAGTAGGAACTTTCCAAAGAAGGGAAAGTTTCACTTTCCAGAAAGTGTAACGAGCAGATCAGCAGCAAGAAGGGAGGTAGAGTTTCTGCAATCTAGTGAAGCAGACATCCCTCATTTGCAGCCTTCATGCATGGGAGGTCAGGCAAGAGAATGAGAAAGCTGGTATTCTGTAAACTCCAGCAGGAACAAGTAATCACATTCGCAAAATTTACTTTGCATGGTGCAGAGTAGGAAGTGCTAGTTGTCTGTGAAATCCAACAGCGGCAAAACTCATTTGCAACTTTGTGCTGGGTTTAGCAGGAGACAAAACATCCATTCCATATGGAAGCATGACCCCAAAACATGCTCATCTTTATACGTAAGTTAAATGCAGTACTAGCAGGTAGGGATGAAAACAGATATTTAAAGTTTGCATGCTGCTAAACGTTTAAACTAGCCTTGCAAATGCTACAGGCAGACTTTGGAAATCATGCAGGGACAGAGCTCAACAAACACATTAGGCTGCTTGCTGGGAGTAGAGCTGAGAAAAAGGTGCATCATTAAGTTTTACTTGTATTCTGCTACTTCTCTATTCCAGTTGCCACAAGAACAGATCATGCTCTTGTAGCAGGTCAAAAATCACTGCTTGAATATATTTTAATCACAATTTCCCTGACTTCAGACCAATTTCCCTGACTTTACAGAAAGTGGCAACCCTGAAACTGCACTGTTATTTTGTTACCTTCAAATACTTCTGGTGCCATCCAAGCAGCACTTCCCTTATTGTTGGTCATGTGTGTCTGAATATCACAAGCTGTACCAAAATCACAGATTTTTAAAACTGTCCCTCCTGCCACCAAGAGCAAACTGTTAAAGAAAAAAAATAGTTTAGCAGATTTAAAACTATGTGATAGTCTTAACATCTAAAGATTTAAACATATAAACATTTTGAAAGGTATGTGCCAATATATTTATTCTTTCTAATCAAAATACTTCAATTTTAAATATTTATGGGAAAACAGAAAAGAATACGCCTATATATATTTTAAAATATATATAGCACTTTTATTAACTTAATTAACTAATTTTTAAACTTAATCAGAATTTTAATGCTTAAATGTAATTTTGTGTTTTTTGCTTTCTTTGTATAATTGAAATTTGTATGATATTGTTAGCCGCCCTGAGCCTGCTTCGGCGGGGAGGGCGGGATACAAATAAATTATCTAATCTAAAATAAAGCGTTTTAGTCATATTTTCATTAGGCTACATTGTCAACAGAATAGCACTCAGTATTTAAGCAGCAAACACTTTATTTTAAAAAGAGATATGGAGAATTAACAATTATTTATCTGCATAACCCATCTTGTTTTTTTGTCTAACTTCACCTTGATTCAATTTCTTGGTTATATTAAAATGTGACACAGAGACCCAGGACTGTTTTTTTATAAACAGCTCATCATTAAACACTATATATATATATATATATATATATATATATATATATATGTGTGTGTGTGTGTGTGTGTGTGTAAAAAATTAATAAGCTTTTTAGGCTATATTGTCAATAGACTAGCAGCAAATATTTTATAGTCATATTTCTACAAAACAGAAATCTTCCAGAAAAATATTATTTTATTAGAGATATTCCACTGCTTTGAGTTTTTACCAATCACAGGCTAGAGGAAAGAACTATGAGAGAAATCTTGGCATAATGAACAATATGTTTCATTTTAAAAGACTGCCATTTCATTACACATTGCCAATAAATGATGTTCTTAAAAATTCAGTCCCACAATGTTATATAGGCACATGGTTCATATTTCTGGCACTGAATAGTTTAACTGAACAAACATGATGGAGGGGGAGAGGAAGGAGAAGTTGGTTTTTATACCCTGCTTTTCTCTACTCAAAGGAGTCCCAAAGCAGCTTACAATCACCTTCCTTTCCTCTCCCTACAATGGATACTCTGTGAGGTAGGTGGGGCTGAGAGAGCTGTGACTGACCCAAGGCCACCCAGCTGGCTTCATCTGGAGAAGTGGAAAATCAAACCTGGTCCTCCAGATTACAGTCCACCACTCGCAACTACTACACAACACTGGCTCTTATCATATACTAAAATTGCTTATATCCCATCTAAAGAGCAGACATCATACATCAAAGTACTCTCAAGTAGAACAGAAAATAGGCTACTAGACCTTCTGAAAGGCAATTTTTAAGGGAGAGGCTTATGAACTGCTGAAAACGTACTTTGGTGGTTTTAAGTCTCTGTGAATAAGAGCCTTCGGTTTCATGCTGTGAAGATATGCCACTCCTTGGGAACACTGTAAGCACCAACTCATTGCATGTGCAGCAGTGTAATAAGGCAGAGGCTCAGCACCATGTAGGACTGGAAAACAAAGGTACAAACTAAAAGAACTTTCTTGTACATTATAGTAGATAAAACAATCACTTTTGTGAGCAATACATGAAGTTATGTAACAGAAGTTCTTTCTTTGTTCCAGACTTCTAAAGGGCTTCCAAATTGGAAAGTCATCTAAAAGTGCAAATGAGATCAAATGAACTGTAATCCAAGCAACAAAACTGTTCTCAACAACCATTTGTTTTCAGTGCAATAACTAGCAACACTGGACACAAAAATAAGGACGATGGTCATATAAAGTGTACCACTTATGTGAAAATCAGAAAGCTTACTTTCTTCTGTCAACAGATATATTGCCAAGAATTAAGAACTGAAAAATGGTACTCATCTAAGCCCTTTTCAGTGAGATAAATTGTTGCTTATCAGTACAATTCAAACTATACTTTCAATCCAGCTACTCAGTATCATTTTGGCAACTTTGAAGAAACATGATTCATGATGATCTCTGGAATGCATGCTCATGGTGAAACAATCCTACAGCCATTTTATCATAGCACTGGCTGCACAACCTGGCTATCGGAACCGACTTCTGAACATAGCTAATCATAATACTTGGCATACCCTTACACTAGCTTTACATCAGCACTCTGGTTTTACAAGGCAGATGTTAGAGAATAAATCTGTACATTTCATAAACTGCATTGTTCAGGTGACTGAATTTTTTCTAAATGAATAAAATAAATGCAACCTCACACTTTGGGAAGAGTTTGCATGCCATTCAAGAGATACTCACCGTTATAGAGAGAGCCTCCCTCAGCATATTCCATAACAAGACATACCTGAGTGGAGAAAGAGTATTTAAAGCGAAAAAAACTCAACTTTTATAATGCACATTTCCTTTTTAAAATGCTCACAGGTAACATAGTACACAAAAATAGTTGAAATAAAAGAGCTGTATAATGTTTGTTATTATGCAACCCCCAATCACAAGGTGCTGCCATCTTCAATGAGAACTAAACTCATACATATCTTCAGTCCCCCTCCTCTATTTCCCCCAAAGTAAATCTCCAATTTAAACACCAGTAAAATCAACTGAGTTCCATAGTTAAAATCATATTGCGATTGCAATTTTTTTTTAAAAAAGGTACAACTTACTGGGTTCAGACAAGCTCCATATAACTTGACAATATTAGGATGGTTCACACGTGACAACTGTCGAAGCTGGAATAAAGGAGTTAGAATATAAAGGCTAAATACTTGGATATAACGGTCTGCTTATTCGTTTTTTCCCATATTCGATTAAACTGAACTAAAAAGTAGCCTTTAGAGAAGAATTCTATTTTGTATATTGAATTTTACACAACCCTAACTATGGTATAAACTCTTTTCATAGATAAAGGATCAATCTACCACATTTTAGCCCTTCCTTCCTCTAAGGCAGAATACCTTCTACTTCCTGCCCCATTTTTTAAAACAACTATAAGACAGGTTATGATGAACGCAGCAGGCCCAAGGTCAACCAGCAACAGAGATTTGAAGTGGATTTTCCAGATTCTAGTCAACAATTCAGTTGGATTGATTCTAGTACATATTCTAACAGAATTTACAGAAAATAACTGAAGGGCATGGTGCTACTTAAAACTCCCGCACAGCAGACATACTATTATTCTGTCAAACAGGAAATTTGCCAGCAATAATTAAAAAATATAATGCAAAACTGTACCTCTATAAGGAAGGCTTTTCGTTCAGATTCACTTTCTATTTGTTTAATGGCCACATCTTTTCCTCGCCATTTTGCTTTGCATACTACTCCAAAGGCTCCTCTTCCAACAACCTGTTTCAACACAAATTGAGATAAATATTTCATATTAATATTAAACCAACGATTACTACCCAGTCAAAATGCTCAGTATGTGGACCCCTCATGAGGTCACAACTCTGGCTTCTCCTTTTCCTCATCAGATGACAGATGTCATGTGATTTTTCTACCATAATATTTCAACTCAAGTCCTGTGCTGTCTACATGGATTAAAGGTGGATGTTGTGATTGGAAAAAACTGAAGACCACCATTTTAAACCATCAGTATCCTGCAGACAAATATCCCACCTTCCTCCACAACAACCATTCTGGAGAAATTAAAGGGATGCACTAGGGACCCAACAAGAATTGTTCTAAACTTTCTCCATATTCCTAGCTCTATAGTCTAATCCTATTTTTTTTTGGTAATACTAAAGAATGATATGACACCACATGTAACATGCCATTTCTGTATGGAAAGGAATGTAATGAGGGTGTGTTCACACTACACTTAATAACGCATTTTGCAACTGGATATTTGCTATTCTTATACAGTAAAAATCCAGTTGCTAAACACATTCTTTAGTGTAATATGAGGGCATCCAATGACACAACAGCTCAGAATTCAGACCTAAGACACATCAAACTCTTCTGCATAATTTTGGTAAAAGACATAACTCCAGTGACTGTGCAACGATAAAGACATTTCTGCTCAAAAAGTTTCCTCAATATACTGTGTTAAACATATGCCATTCTTACAGCAGAACTTCTTGCCAAGAAACAGACATAGGAACTGAATGCCCTGACTGAATTTAGATACTTCACAATACCATGTATATTTGTGTTTAAAATGTGCTATGACACAGGATTTAAAGACTTATTTTTTTCATTCTGCCTCCTTCACAAGTTTGTACAAGCCATTTTGGAGGAGACTGGTGGGAAGTTCAATACCGGCAGTACTGAACTAAACAGAATATACTGTAGTCTTTTAACCATCAAATATTCTGCTGTGCTGTGGAAACAGTAGCAGAGTAACAGGTTGGATGTGTATATTTTCCTCCTATTCTTAGGAGACTCTTCCTCAAGTATCACTTGAGAAAGCTGTTATCCTCACCCTCAATTTACATCAGCCTAATGGAAATAACTGAACATAACTTTAAAGTGAAATGTGACCAGGATGCTCAGGAACCAGAACCTCCACTTTGACAACAACACTTACCCTCACCCAAACAATGTTTGGCTTCGCCGTGTAAAAACCTGGCAAAACTTTTCCCCCAGTTGACTGATGCCTGCTTAATAGAAAAGCACTCCAGAGACCTCTGGGATAGCTGAGAAAGCTGCCTTATAGATATTAGTAGTTCCATATAAATCAATAGCCTGAGTAACTACGTCTCTTTATCCACAAATGGAGATGTGACCGACAATGAGAGATACTAGATGACGCCATAGCAATTTAACAAGTTTTTAGTTCATAGAATGTGTGAAATTCACCCAAACATCATTATGTGTAAGAAGTCATGTGCACACTTCACTGTATATACTGGAAAGCTGTAGCTAATCAGCTTCCCTGTATGTACATGCACATTATACAAAAGCAGGATTGTTGCAAGCAGCAATTTCAACATTGTGTTTTCTTGCCTATGTGAGGAAAGGGCTGTGCATGAAACAGTCTTAAAACATCACTGGCAGCCAAGAAGTAGCTCAGCTATATCCACTGGATCCCAGAAGGCAATCCACTGCTCCCCCACCCCATTTCCAATAATATAACAAACATAAAATGCTACTTTGAGTTTCAAATGCTGCTCTTCCCCCCCCAGAAAACCCCCCTTCAATTAAGCCTATAATATTTAAATTGCAATCCTCCAGTACACTGATATCTCCATTAAATGGGACACAATTTGTTGTGTGCATTGATTCAGATACCATGCATGATCTCAAATCTTAACATGATTCATGGCTCAATTTAGCAACTTTATATTTTTTTTAAATCAAGTTTTGGCATTTATGAAAAAAAAAGCACTTTGAACATATCTCAAGAGTCCCTCTGTCACCAACGAAAGTAGCTGGAACCTTTGAAATTAACCCTCAAGGTATGATATCCATGGTCCTGTCCGCGAATTTTATCTGAAGGCACTAAGGCTGCAATCCTATGCGGAATTAAGTCCCGCTGAAACAATGGGGAAGGGGGGGGGGGGTGTCTTTTGAATACATACATTTAGGATGGTGCTGCCTGCCTGGTACTTCTTCCCTGCACTCTCCTCTCCCGAAATTACCAGAGTGTCCACTACGAGTTCAGGACTCACCTCTTCCACCTCAATCTCTTTGTAGTCAATTTCTTGGAAGTTGAGTACTGGAGAGGTTTCGATCATGTCAGCAGAGCTGGCAGAAGACATCCCTTCACTTGGAACGGAGTACGTGTGCGTTTGTGCGTATGTATGCGGGAGCAGGGGGAGCGCCTGGAAAAAACGAGACCAGGAGCAGGGCCAGGCTGGGAGTGAACCTGAGCGGGACTCCTCTGGCGGGGCTGTTCCTCCGGCCCTCCCCTGCTCAACAGCAGCAGGGGAAATAGGGCCTGGCGGGGTCACCCCCTGGGCCGCGGAAAGGCCTCATATACGAGGCTCTTCCGCCTGGGCTTTAGCGGGTCCGCCTGGAAGCCCAGCCCGCGGGGATCTGACTCGACATCCTGCGCCTCGTTCCCCTCTCGGTGCTCGCAGGCCGCGGCCTCCGCTTGGTCAGGGCCCGGGAGCTGGGTTGGCGGCCGCGCAGCCACCCCCAGCAGCAGGAGAGAGGGCTGAATGAGCCGGCCCGGCCGGTGGGTGGGGGGAGAGAGCCGCTCAAAGCCCAGCCCTCAGCAAAGCCGCGGTGCTCCCTGCCGCTGGCATTGGGGCCTCTGCCAAGGAAGCGAGAAGACAGGAGGCTCTCCCCCGCGGGCTCTTTCTCCTACTTGAGCAGCACCAACTGAGGCAGCCCAACCACGGCCATGGCCTGCCACAAGCTGTAGCCGTAGTACCAGCTGCTCCTCCTCTTTCCTTCCGTCCTCCGCCGCCTCCCTCTTTCCGGAGCTCTCCCGCCGGCTGCCGCTTTCCTTCTTTGCCGCCTCCCAGAGGCCGCCAGGGGAATGGGTGGCAGAGCTCCTTGCCTGCAGTCGCCGAAAGGCTCGCGGGCGGGTCTGTTTTCCTTGGCCAGGTGAGGTTCAGGAAGATGGCGAGCCTCCGTCCTTTAGCATCTCTGTGCAAGGGACCGAGAAAGATGAAAAAGTGCCAGGAGCCGCCACCCCGTGTAGGAGAGACTCCCGTGCCTTTAAAAACTGCCAGGAATCCAAGAGTGGATGTAGTTTTCCAGCACTGCTAGCATTTTGGTCTGTCAAAGGTACCACAACCGAATCGAAGTAATGAGCAACCCAGAGACATGGAGCAGTCTCTCCGTAGCTTTTCCTCTCAGTTTTGCAGAGTAAACCGAATTCTGTTTTCAAAGGAAGTGTGTGTGTGCGTGTACTGTTGGAAACAACTTTTTTTTTTTTTGGCGTGGATTTAGCCGTCTCCAGCACGCCCTAAAGAAGACTGCAACATTTTCAGATACAATTTTAAATCATCAGTATACTCATCGTCAACATTCACAATACCTTTGCCCTCAACATGGGTAATGATCGTGCTTTAGACAGTCTTTCCCCCACTATTGTGTAACTGATCAATAAAACCTAACAACTTTATTCTTTTGTTATGGCAAAGTATTCATCTTAAATGGAGTGGTGTGTTCCAAAATGGCTGTATTGAAAACAAATTGTCACAGATGTTTCTGCTTCATCTGTAGTTCTGCTGGAGGGTATGAAATGAGGTTACCTGGATGGTGTGCTGCCTACTGCCCTAAAGGTCTTTTTTTATTACTTTGTCATCCTTGCTGGCTTTCTGCTCCTAATATAATTGAAATTTTTTTAAAAATATCTTGATGATTTTTTTTAGCAGTTCCACTTTTAAGGGGAACTGATTTTAGTTTTGACATGGATTGTGTCAGCATACTTGCTATACTTTTACTAACCTGAGATAGGTGTTCTGTTTGGCTTAATGCGATTTTAAATAACTTCCAGACATCCTGGAAGAATTTGACTCTTATTTTTCCCTTTCAGCTCCCCCCTGATTAATTCCTAATTTTGTTAAGGCCCCTTGTTTGAAATCAAATAAAATCTTTTTTTGGACTTTTCAGTGAATTATCCATTGACAGAAACAGTGAATTTAATAGCATTATTCCATTGGTGCAATTACATTTACATCTTGTACCAGGACTCGAACCCTGCTCAGAACCAAGTCCTGGATTATCTGCATCGCTTTCATTCAGTGCGAGGTGGATAACTATCCGGAAAGAAAAAATGTCCTGGTCTATTAATAGAGTCTTAATTAGATGTTGTTTACTAGGTGATGTTATTTACCTTAATATTGTAAAGAGCCTCAGCTGCCCATTTTCACACATTAAAGCCTCTTTTGAAGGGACATTTTTTTTTGCCAGGCTGTACGGCAACTTTAGAATGTAATGGTTATAATTTTGGTTTGGCACAGAGGCCAGTGTTGTTGTTGGCATCACAACGATAGACAATTAGAGGCAGACATCTGGACCAAGTCATGAATAGCAGTTGAGCAAAGGAGAAGGAAAGTGTGCAAGATGTGAAGGTCAAATGGCTATTGTACATGAAAGGAAAAAAGGAAGAATTTTTGGTTACTATGTTAGTAAGAGTTCAGCAAGTGAGTGGAGTGTTGCATAGAGAAAGAACAGTATGCATTTTTAATGGAAAGTGAACATTTTGGCAGGTCATGCACAAGTTTGTAAAAAAAAAAAAGATTATAGTTTAGGTGAGCGTGCAATCAGGGCAGCAAGGAAGCTGTCAGCAACGCTACCCATAGACCACCAGGACTCCTTCCCCTTTCCCTCTTCTTCTTTCGGAAAGCAGATTCTCTTGGTCGTATTTTTTCTTCCTCATTTTAAGAAAGCAGAAATCAGAGCCAGAAAAGTACTAGACTTTTCACTAACTTTCAAACTCAGGATGTAACATATCCATACACTTTCTGATAATGCTTTGTATTCTTCTTGGACAAGATAGCACAGAACCATTGAAGAGAGAATAATAGTTTCTCTTTAATGTAGTCTTAAAATGATAACTAACCATTCAGAGAAACATCTGTGCAAGCATCTTGATTTACAAAGTTAACACCACTGTACAGGGCTTTTTTTGTAGAAAAAATCCAGCAGGAACTCATTTGCATATTAGGCCACATTCCCGGCACCAAGCCAGCTGGAACTGCATTCCTGCTCAAAAAAAGCCCTGCCATTGTAGATCATCTAGGGTGAACCACTGATTTAGATCAAAGATTATCAGGAGAATCCAAACAAGAAGTAATTTATTTATTTACTTTAAATTTATATGCTACCCACTCTGCAAGTGGACTCTGGGCGGCTAACAGTCATGATAAAAACAATTTAAATACAATTATAAAAGAATAAAACCTATATAAACAATTTAAAACTACATTTTTAGGTGCTAAAAGAAGATTTCACAACAAAGGTGGCTTTTCCATATCTCAGTTCTCTGTTCCTTATATTACTCTATTAGTGGTCTTATGGATGATATTGTTCAGTGACATAACAGTGGCAGCCTCCTCCCACATTAGTTGTTGTAGGCCTCATGAAAAGTTCAGTTTTGCAAGCCCTGTGGAATTGGGAGAGGTCCTGCAGGGCTCTCGTGGCCTCTGGGAGAGCATTCCATAACATCAGTTCTGCCACTAAGAAGGCCCTAGCTCATGTAGAGCTTAGTCTGGTCTCCCTTGGTCTGGAGATGGATATTGCCCTCCTGAATGCAGTGCACTCTGGGGTATATATGGGGAAAGGCAGTCCCTTAGATAGGCAGGTCCTCGGCCATATAGGGCTTTAAAGGTCGATACCAACACTTTGAAATGAATTTGGTACACAATAGGCAGCCAATGCAGTTCTTTCAGCATCGGTTGAATCTGCTCCCGTTGGGGGAGCCCCATTAACAACCGCACTGCAGCTTTCTGCACTAGCTGCAGTTTCTGAGCCAGAGTCAAAGGTAGCCCCATGTAGAGGGCATTACAGCAGTCTATCCTCAAGGTGACCGTAGCATGGATCACCATTGCTAAGTCCCAGTGCTCCAGAAAAGGGATCAACTGCCATACCTGCTGCAGATGGAAAAAGGTGGACTTAGCAGTAGCAGTTACCTGGGTCTCCATAGTCAAAGAGGACTCCAGGAGCACTCCCAGGCTCCTTACCTTAGGGGCCAGTATTAGTGGGGCCCCATCAAAGGCCAGCGAGGGAATCTTCTTTCCTGGACCATCGCAACTCAGATAGAGAACCTCCGTCTTCATCGGATTTAACTTCAATAGACTCAGCCTGAGCCAGGGTGTCACAGCTTGTAGTGCCAGGTCCAAGTTGTCTGAGGCGCAGGTGGATCGGCCACCCATCATTAGATAGAGTTGGATGTCATCTGCATATCGATGGCACACTAGCCCATACCTCCTGACCATCTGGGCAAGGGGGCACATGTAAATGTTAAATAACATTGGGGATAGAACTGCCCCTTGCAGCACACCACATACGAGTGGGTGCCTATGGGATGTTTCTTCCCCTATCACCACCTTTTGTCCCTGACCCTGAAGGAAAGAGGCCAGCCATTGCAAGGCAGACCCCCGAATCCCCACATCAGTGAGGCAGCTAGCCAGTAACTGATAGTCAACCGTATCAAATGTGGCTGACATGTCTAATAAGAGCAGCACCGCTGAGCCACCTCAATCCAGATGATGCAGGAGATCATCCATGAGGGCAACCAAAACCGTCTCTGTCCCATGACCTGGATGAAAGGTGGACTGGAACGGATCCAATTGTGAAATCATATCCATGTAGATCTCTCTCTTTCTCAGAGACTAGTATGATTTGTGGGTTCTAACAGAGTAAAGTGGGATGTGGAATGGCATTACTATAGCCTGATCTCATTAGATTTCCAAAGCTACATAGGATAAGTACTTGGATGGGATGGGAGATCTCCAAGAAAGACTTTCCAGAGAAAGGTACTGGTAAATCACCTCTGCTTGATTATTTACCTTGAGAACCCTATGTGGTCACCATAAGTTGACTGCTACTTGATAGCACTTTACATAACAGAGAGAAAGAGCACCTTGTCTTCAGATGTCCTGTGACAAGTAAGAGTAGTATTCAAAGAAAGTTTGGAAAACAGGATTTAAAAAAAAAAGTCTACGAAGAATTTTGGGTCTACAGATTTTGAGGGGTAAAACTTAACATTTTTGTGCAGGTCTTCATACTGTATTCTCAGTGGGTACAACAAATAACTGTTCCTTATGCTCTGCGTCACATTCTTTTAATTAAAAAGTAAAAGTGAAACATTTTTATAAAAAAAGAACAGGACTTATGGCTCATCATCAAAACAAAGTTTTCAGAGAGTGCAATGTGTCGATTCTCATATCCCCGGCCCACAGCATACGGTAATAGTCACAATCAAAGCCTCTGGGTGCTAAGCTCTTTTTAAAAATAGTGTCAAGTGGGTCACTACTTGGAAATGTGTTCTCTTGGTTGTGTGAGTAGTAAATCCGTTTGGGAGATTGAACAGAAATTTCAGCAACTTGCTTCACACTGAGAAGGAGATAATTGGTTTGAACCAACAGAGTTGCCACATCACGAATTGTGATTCAAGCCCAAGAAATCCATGAACATGTTGTCTAAGCACTTCACACACAATTGTGTGGTCAAGCTTCCCGCAGCTATGATTTTATATTTCATTTTCCAGAATACATTTTTAAGGCAACCTTTGATATTTTCTCCATTTCAGCAGTGAAATGAAACTTTAAAGTCTATCTATGCGGATAATAGAACTATAAAAGTCAGTTATAGTATCCCAGTAATGTGTCAGAGTGAAATATCAAAAGATAGCGAATGTTCTAGATTTCATATCTGGAGAAGGTGAATAGTACCACAGGACTCTAGCTTGTCTGCTACCACTTTATTCAAAGTTATGTACCTTGGAAAATTTATAATGAAATCCAATTAAGAATAGCTATTGGACTATGGTTAGCAGTGCAATCCTAACCAGACTTACAACTTCTAAGTCCATTGCAGTCAATAGAAACATAACAGGATATCTGTGCTTAGGCTCATAATTTGGGACTGTTGGGACACCTGTGTTTAAATCCTCACTCTTCCATGACTCTCAGAGGGTGATCTTTCAGCCAACCTTACCAAAAATTGGGAGCCGGCCCATTTAAGCATGTAGGGCACAGCTTCAGTTTGCCCTGTCCCATCCAGGAAGCCATGATGTTTACTACTGTAACAGGAAAAACAAACTATTGTCTTGAACAAGTAAATGACCTCACAGGAATAGTAGAAGGCTTTCTATAACAAAAGAAATATATTTAATTTAATTTTAATTTTTAGATTTCTATCCCGCCCTATCTTGCAAGCGGGCTCAGGGTGGCTTGCAACAATAAAACGACAGAGTTAAAATAATATCATAAAAACAGACATTACGAAACAGGAGTAGCACAGTAAACAATCTTACAGACATCGGCAGTAAACAGCACATGGCTGATGGCTAACAGCATAACATAACACCATAATGGTGAAATGTTGGGGGAAATGATGACTTTCAAAGGATGCCCGCTGGAGTAATTAAAAGCCTGGCTGAAGTGCTCTGTCTTACAGGCCCTGCAAAACCTTGACAAGTCCTGCAGGGCCTGGATCTCCAGTGGGAGCTCATTTCCACCAGGTAGTGGCCCAGATTGAAACGGCCCTGGCCCACAATGAAGCCAGCTGGGCATCCTTAAATTACCTACCTTATCTGTAGGTAACTAGTAGTACAAGAAATCTTATTTTTGTTATTTATTTATTTTTGCTGATTTCTATTTCACTCTATTTCGTGAATGGACTCAGGGCAGAATAGAACAAGTTAACGATCAAACAGGCCAAAAGACCCTTGGTTGTCTACCACCAGAGCCAGAGCCTTTTCAGTAGCAGCCCCTGCCTTGTGGAACGCTCTCCCTGAAAACATCAGGAACTTGCCACAATTCCGCAGGGCCTGTAAAACAAAATTGTTCAAAGTGGTCTTTAACATCTAATGGGTAAGCAATCACCACACCACAGCATTGATATCTAAACCCGTCCCAGTATAAATACAGAGTGCCAAACAATATTTAATAACACTTATGTATGTAGTGCTAAATACGAACCAATAATCTTGAATTTTAGGATTATAAGCGTAATTGTACATGTATGAAATGATTTTTAATGATGTTATTGTTTCTAATTTAACATTATGTATTTTAACTGTTGTTAACTGTCCTGATAGGGGAGGATGGGATATAAACATAATAAATAAATAAAACCAAAGTAATTCAAGAACTAGTTCAAACAATTAAAATAATAAAACAACAAACAGTTAAAATTATTCGATTTCAGGTGGAAGACAAGTCATAATATAAGCAGAAGCTGAACATCAAGTAGAAGCCACATCAAAAGGTTTGATGAAGGATGAAGTGCTGTGGCAAGTGAGGCCTGACTAGATATACTATGGATGCCTGCTGCCTTACCTAAAGACCTGGCAGAACATTTCTGTTTTACAGGCCCTACGAAAAGATAGTAGGTCAGGAAGGGAACTGATCTCTAATGCTAGCATGTTCCACCAGGACAGGACCAGGGTAGAAAGTGCCCTGACTCTAGTTGAGGCAAGACGGATGTCCTTCAGGGCGAGGACAACCAACAGATGGTGATTAGCTGAATGTAGAGTTCTTTGGGGCACATATGAGGAGAGGCAGTCCCGCAGATATGTTGGTCCCAGGCTGCACATGGCTTTAAATGTCAATACCAGAACCATGAAGTGAATCTCGTACTCAATAGGTAGCCTGTGCAATTGGCATAACGCCGGCTGTATGCTTGGCCATACAGGCAATGCAGTTAGCAAACATTTATGAAAGTAGTTGCCAGTCAGTCAATATTTATTATGGTCAAAGACCAGCACAAAGCAAAAAAAGACATCAAAGCAACACATAGATGTACAGTCAATGAAATCAAGGATCTTCCAAATATTTCTGTTTACAGATTACAAATTTTTGCTACTGCATGAGTTATACAGCTCTGTGTATCTTCCAACAGTAATTTCTGAAGTACCTCAGTTCTAAAACTTAAGTAAAACTCTAAAGGTTTAAATTTAGATAAAAGTGGGATAATTAGTTGTAATCTTTCATCTTGATAAAGTTCACAGTGCAGGAGGATATGCGAAATGGTTTCAACTGCTTTTTCTGAGCAAAGACAACATTGTTTCTGCATTGGCAGATGGGAGAACTGTGGATGGAAAAACGTCAAGGTGCGCCCTTGAGTCAGCCCATCTATGTATCGCGTAGGTTGTATTGTATAATCTGGCCATGATTTTAATCTGGAATAATTTGCAGGGAGCGGTGCTTTATCATTTTGGAGTGAAAGTGGTTGCTACATTATTCTATTTTACATTGGTACAACTGCTGATGATTTGGCAACAAATGACAAACTCCCAAACTCCTGCTCTGGTCCAATTTACATTTGATGCGGGCTAGACAAAAGAATTTACCTGTGTGGCCAGTGCACAGCAAATTCTTATCCATGCAGAACAGCTACATGTGCTTAATTAGAACACCAGAAACTGGTTGCCCTGGTAGCTGGTATGCTAAACATGCATAGCTGCTTTGTGTGTAGTCACACAGATAAGTTCCTTTGACATACTCAGGGCTTTTTTTGTAGTAGGAACTCCTTTGCATATTAGGCCACACACCCCTGATGAAGCCAGTCCTCAAGAGTTTACAGGGCACTTAGCACAGGGCCTACTGTAAGGTTTTGGCCTATTGTGGCCTAATATGCAAAAGAGTTCCTGCTACAAAAAAAGCCCTGGACACACTAATAAATGTGTCATTTTTTGAGGAAAGGCTGAGGGATTTGAGAATGTTCAGTCTGGAGAAGAGGAGGTTGAGGGAGGACATGATTGCTCTCTTTAAGTATTTGAAGAGGAGGGCAGGGAGCTATTCCTGTTGGCTGTAGAAGATAGGACTAGCAATAATGCCTTTAAATTAAGGGCAGGAAGGTACTCTACAGTTAAGAGTTGTTCAGCAGTGGAATGGGCCACTGATGGAGGTGGTGAGCTTCCCCTCACTGGCAGTCTTTAAGCAGTGGCTGGATGAACACTTGGCAGGGATCCTTTAGGCCAGGGGTGTCAAACATGCTCCTATTGGGCCTCTGAGCAACTAACTCTTGTCTGCTTCCTTCTCCCACTCTCTTACTTCCTTCTGCTTCTCAGTTTGCTTTGTCAGGCTTGCTTAATTGCGCAGGAACTAGAGAGCAAAACCTCTATTTTCTCTGTTGGTTGAGGCTCCTCCCTTGCCTGGTCCCCAGGGGAGAGAGGGAAAGAGCCAGAGCTACCTTTTCCCAGTTCCCTGGATCCCATGGCATGCTGAGGAACATGATCATCAGCATGATCATCCTCAGCATGATCATCCAGCTACATGAAGACCAGCGAGGCCAAGTCAGACACTGCAACGACCTCTCGGAGCCCTTCCCAATAGGCACAGGTGTAAAGCAAGGCTGCGTTCTCACGCCAACTCTCTTTACGATCTTCTTTAGCATGATGCTTCAAAGAGCCGCAGTAGATCTAGATGATGACGATGGTGTCTACATCCGCTATCGCACCGATGGCAGCCTGTTCAACCTGAGGCGACTAAAGGCTCACTCCAAGACAATGGAAAAACTTATCCGCGAGCTACTGTTTGCTGATGATGCTGCACTCGTCTCCCACTCGGTATCAGCTCTGCAGCATATGACGTCCTGCTTTGCAGAGGCTGCCAAGCTATTCGGCCTAGAAATTAGTCTGAAGAAGAAAGAAGTTCTCCACCAGCCTGCACCCCAGGAAGATTATCATCCTCCCTGCATCACTGTGGGTGAATCAGTTCTGAAGACAGTCCAGCAGTTCAGCTACCTGGGGTGCATCATCTCCTCAGATGCCAAGATCGACAAGGAGATTGACAACAGGCTGGCAAAGGCAAACCATGCATTTGGCCGACTGCACAAAAGAGTGTGGAGCAACAAGCATCTGAAAAAAGGCACAAAGATCAATGTTTACAAAGCGGTTGTGATGACAACCCTCATCTACGGCTCCGAATCGTGGGTTTTATACCGTCATCACCTGCGACTCCTTGAGCGCACTGCTGTTGAAGATGCAGCTGCGCTGGGCAGGGCATATTTCTAGGATGGAAAACCACCGCCTTCCCAAGATTGCTCTGTATGGCGAACTTTCCACCGGCCATCAAAATAGAGGGGCACCAAAGAAAAGGTACAAGGACTCCTTGAAGAAATCCCTTGGCACCTGTCGCATCAACCATCACCAGTGGTCTGACCTAGCCTCAGATCGCAAAGCATGGAAGCACACCATCCACCAGGCTGTCTCTTCCTTTGAGAACGCACGCATAGCTGGTCTTGAGGACAAAAGGAGATTGAGGAAGAATCGCACTGCTACAGCACCAACCCCAAATCAGACTTTTCCCTGCAGCCACTGTGGCCGGATCTTCCTGTCCCGCATTGGTCTTGTCAGCCATCAGCGAGCCTGCAGCAGACGTGGACTACTGCACCCTTCTTAAATCTTCGTTCCCGAAGTCAAGCCGAGAGAGAGAGAGAGAGGATCCCATGGCTGAAATACAAAGATAGCACCTTTAAAACCAACAAAAGCTAATGTTTTAAGCATGTTTTATTTTAATTTTTTTTAAAAAAATCTTTAGTCATGTTTGTCTGTGTCCTATAAAAAGTTTATATCTCTGCCAATCTTAAATAGGTATGCACATGGCCCGGTCCAGCCCAACAAGGTCTCTTTTATGTTGGAAGTGGCCCTCATAACAAATGAGTTCGGCATCCCTGCTCTAGACTGATCCTGCATTAAGTAGGGGGTTGACTTAGATGGCCTGTATGGCCTCTTCCAACTCTGTGATTCTGTGATTCCATGACACCTTTACGTCAGAGGAAGTTTATTTATTTATTTATTACTTTAATTTTCTATCCCACCCTCTCCTTAAGTGGACTCAGGGCAGCTAATAGACAATTTAAAACAATTTAAGATTATAATTTAAAACAATAAAATAACAATTAAAACACATTGCATAGCGCTGCTCAAAACTTCAGTATAGGCGGGAAGTTAGGTAACTCTGATGAAGTGTGTCTCTCTTCTTATTATCGGCAGGCACCCTAGGGCAGTGATGGCGAACCTTTTATAGACCGAGTGCCCAAATTGCAACCCAAAACCCACTTATTTATCGCGAAGTGCCGACACGGCAATTTAACCTGAATATTGATCAGTGCTAATCAGTGTAATACCCAAGGCAGCTTCCAGACAATACTTAAAAACATAAACAATCAAATTTAATATTGTAAAATCTCTAAAAAGATATATGCCAGACACCACCAAAAACACCATGGGCCAAAAGAAAACAAAAAGACATTCCCTCCTCAACACAAATCAATTAAAAGTCCAGCATATGTGGAATGTTTTCACCTGGTATCTAAAATGCAGCAGGGTTGGTGTGTGGAATAGGAATTCCATAAATGGAAAGAAATGGGGGGAAAGGAAAGGGAAAGAAATGGAAAGATAAAGGGAAAGCCCCCTGCATGGTTGCTTTCCCCAAAGCTCCAAGTTATGGGGAGGGGGAGAACGAAGGGCTGAACATTAAAAGTAATTGGAAAAGGGGGGGACATATAAAATGAATGATGTGGTGGGAGGAGAAGCAAAGATTACAGAAAAGGCTTGGAAATGGGAGAGAAAAGATCAAAAAGCATAGTTGGGGGGATAAAAAAGTTGAGGAGAGAAACACAAAAAACACCAATGGGTTGCCTCCCCACCAGGCTCCTGCTGAGGCAGCCCTGATGTGCCAGCCCTGTGCACTTGAGGATACCTCTCACCCATCTGACGTAGAAGGGGAAGGAGAGAAGCCTCCCCCTCTAAAACACAAACACACACACACACACACACACTACATGCATCTATCCCCCCACCCCGCTTCAGGAGACTGAAGAGTCCAAAAGCAGGAAGGGAAGGAGGGCAGACCGACATGCGTAGGGGATCCATTCTTATCGCCTTCTTCCTGCCTGCACACCAACTTGACCCCCTCCCAGCATTCCTTTGCCAACTCTGAGGACACCTTTTGCCTGCCTTAAGCAACGGAGAAGAGAAAGGAGCTTCCCTCCAACACACAGCACAGGCATTTCTTTCTCTTCCCCTGCTGACAGATCCAGGTGGGCAGCCCTGTCGGTTTGAAGCAGTAGAACAAAGTTGGAGTCCAGTGGCACCTTTAAGACCAACCAAGTTTTATTCAGAATGTAAGCTTTCGTGTGTGCATGCACACTTCATCAGATGAAGGAATGCTCTGTTAACTGCTATATGGTTCTTAAAGTCTGGGTTAAACTGAGAACTGTTTTCTCAGAAGTGTTCTCCCTCTGCTTGTTCAGGTATTGGACCAGACTTCACTATCACTCTGTCTCTCTCTCTGTCTCTTTCACACACACACACACACACACACACACACTAGGAAGTGCCGGGTCTGCAGACAGAGCCCCAGGGACGTCTTTCAGCCACCCAAAGCAGAAGGAAAGGGAAGGAGCCTCCTCAACACACAGCAGGCATTTCTCTCCTGAGAGAACACAGCACTCATTTCAGGATTGGCTGTGGAGTCTGCGGAGGGGGAAGGAGTGTAGATAACACAGGGGGCAGCCAATCTTGCTGCCTTCTTTCCATACATGCGCACACACAGCCAGCTACTCACCTCCCTCTCTCCTGCCTTAACCCTAGGGCAGTGCAGCTTAGAGGGAACCCTGCTTGACTCCCACCTGAGCGCCATCCTCCCCTGCCCCCCAACTTATCTTTTTGGCTCCAGTGGCACCGGCAAGTAGAGGCAGTACTTGCAGCTTCCAGCTCATGCTACTCCAGCTGAGGGCTGCTAGGAGCCAGGGGTGGGGCTTAGCTGTTCTCTCCCTCTTCCCACCCACCCAACTAACTCTCTCTCTCTCTCTGAAGAAAGAGAGTGAGAAACTGAAAACCTCTGCTTTCAAGCCAGGAGAGGGACAGGGGGAAGCCAAGACTTGGAGAGCCACAGGAGAGAGATGGAAGAGACACATGCGGCTCTCGAGTTTAGTTGCTTGCTTGCTCTCTGCTAGAAGAAAACAAGGTGATTCCTTCCCTGGCTACAGCGCCAGCTGCACTTGCTCTCCTGCTATTTGTATGCGTGTGCAGCAGCTAGCCGGGTGGCACCCCCTCTTGCCAGCGCCGGGTTGCCGTAGCGCTGGTGAGTCCGAAAGAGCGGCGGGGGAGGGGGGGTGAGCACTGGTGCCACCTCAGAGGCTCCGGCAGCCGCTCCTCCCGTTGGGAACATTGGCACCCTGTGAGGGAGAAGGCAGAGGGACCAGGCCCAACGGGGAGGGGGGGAGGCAGGTGGTCACAAGGCAGCTGCAGTGCTCCCTTCCCCATTGCCATGTTCCCTGCTGACTCCTCCACCAGTTGTGGTGGGAGCACTGCTTCCTTCACTCACTTGCCTGCTTGCCTCCCTGGCAGGCGACAGCGTGCGTGCCCACCAAGAGGGCTCTGAGTGCCCTCTCTGGCACGCATGCCATAGGTTTGCCACCACTGCCCTAGGGAAAATGGGTGACAGCTCCAATGCTGTTAATGTTTAGAGTTTGCACTGAAGCACTACCACTTGGAATCTTTGTTTCTTTGAAACTTTCTATTTACCTTGACCACATTTGGATGAGTTCACAAATAGGCCACATTTGAAGATGAGTTCAGAATTTCAGTTTATTTCAAATATGGCAGCCGGATTAGTGACTAGTGCTAATTACAGAGGTTACTAGATTTGAAACAACTATGCTGGCTGCCTATCCACTTCTGGGCCCAAGTTAGAGTGCTGCTTATCAGTTTTATAGCCATAAACAGTTTGTGCCAGGGACCAAAGAGATTACTTGCTGTTCCCATATTAATGTACCTTACATTTGAGATTTTCTTCAGAGGCATTGCTTCATCTGCTTTTGCTGCCAGGCATTTTCTGTAGTAGCATCCTTTGCTTGTCCTTGCAATAACCTTTTTGCTCCCCAAGGATTGGTATAAAATTGGGCCACTTTATTCAATATTCTAATAAACAGCAAGGGCACCCCACCAGCGGCCTGGCCAGGGCTAGGATGCTTCACAGTCCTCCCCTAGCCGCATAGTGCCCTAAACCCCCAAAACCTGCCACTGCTAAGGCCAAGTCTCTACTTAGGGCTTAGCGCCCACCAGGAGGCCCAAAGCCACTTGCAACCCTTGCTGCAAATCTCTCAGGAAAAGCATATTACCCTTTTCCGAGAGATGTACCCCATCCCCTCTGTAGAGGTAGGAAATTTCAACAAAATGTCTGGATGGGGCAAATAGTGGCCCAACCCCTTTTCCAGCACCTTCCTGATCTCCTTATTAGCCTTATACCGAGCCCTTTCTATAGCTGCAGGGTCCCAAGCACAACGCCACACCAGGCGGGGCAGCATGGCTGACCAAATTATGGTGGTCCCAGACCATCGCTCTCGAATGTGCTGGAAATCATCCCGGGCCTGCCAAACTAAGGCCTTGCCCTTTAAGAGTCCCAGATCGTTACCTCCCAGGTGAACAATTAAAACCTGAGGAGGAGGAGGACCCACACAATCTTTAAACAACAAAGGCAGCAGGCCCTGCCACTGAAGGCCCCGGCGCCCCCACCATTCGATACACACATGCTGGCTGAGTCTCAGCTGAGAGCCAACCACAGTTCTCCGAGCCTGATGAGTGGCCCAAAACACGTGGCTATGGCCGCATACGAGAACTCGGCTCCTCTGGCCAGGAACAACAGCATCTAAAGAGAAAAAACAGTTAAACAAGAACAGAACCAACAATAAACAGACACCAAGTCACTCATGGCCTAATAAAAGGTCGCACGTAAGCCTTATAGGCCGAGGAATGCCACCTGCCCAATCTCTGAATGGAAGTGGAAGGATACCCCATGACAGCCACTGTTGAGGCTGCCCCAATTCTAAAGGAGTGGGTCCCAAACCACACCCCAGACAACCCCAACTCACCCAAAGCCTGTGACATTACAGCCCAAAACTGATGCTTTGTCAACGGGCTACCATTCGAATGTATAAACAAAAAGCCCTCCATGGGCCCACTAACTGCCAAATAAGCAGCCAACGCAGTAACTGGACACAGCTCAAGCTCTGAACAACTACCCAACTCGAGCACCGTACCCTTTTGCAACTGATCTGTCTTAGAGCGACGGACAGTGATGACTGCCTTACCCGCAAATAGCTGCAGATCCCTTAACAACAGAGCCTTACCAGAAACATCGTTTCTAGACTGTGCCACCAGCTCACTTACTCTAAGAGCCCCCCCCCCAAAAAGCTAACAAAGACGCAGTGTGAAACAAACATGCATCAAATGACGAAGCACACACCACGTCCCAAACCCTCTTCAAACCCCACAGAATCAAAGGAGACACAGGTGTGATGGTAATGAATGGGTTAAGGAGAAAACTAAGGACGCTTAGAGCCTGCGTCAGATGGCCTGAGGGTGGGGGCCAGAGTGCTCGGACCTCTCGGAAGTGATTGACAGTTAACGGCTGAGGGCAGTCAGTTGACTAACAGAGTCTGAGGGAGACTGCTAAAGAGAACAGTTGGTCTGAGAAGGAGCTGAGACAGGAGCTGAGGAGAGTCTTCGAGAGAAGCAAAGCTCACTGTTCACTCTATTTTAGACAGCCACAGGGCTGTGTGTGACAAAAGGAGAGTCACAGTGAAGACCTGAGCGGTCACAGACACATATACATGTCTCTTAAGAGCTAAAGAGGTGGTTGAGGGAACAGATGTGGGTCTAGAAGTCTGAAGGGCTGGGAGTAGAGGCACCAGTCGACTTGAGAGACTTGGCACATTATACCCAAGAGGCCAGCCTATAATAGTGTTGGAGAGTGAAATCTTTATGATCTGTGAAACCTGAGAGACCTAAAGGAAAAATATATTATAAAGCCTGAAACTACTGAGCAACTTGTTATCTACTTGAGATACAATTTAGCCTATGTAAATATCTCCCATTCCCCAGGTGAAGACGGTGTATGTTTAAATAAATATTTGTGGTTTACTTTAAAGTTCTCTGGTGCCTGTATATTGGGAAAACCATCAAAGCTGCTGTGGTCCCCTACAAACTGAGTGATCCACTAGTAGAGAGATATCCATATTACACCCTCCCCTTGAGTTCCATAGCCGTGAGGTAAAATTCAAGAGGAAGAACTGAGGCAGAAGAGGGGCTGGGGTAGCCATAAGCCGCATATAGAAATGATCCAGTGAGACTGTGAGGCACGCTGTTATAACAGCATTCAGCGTATCAACCCTGGGATCGGCCTCTCTGGCCCACCCCTCCAGCATCTTTCGAATACGAAAGTCAGCTGTTTCTTCCCTATAACCCAGCGCCTTACTGACAAAAGCCAATGCAGACAGGCGCCCCCTAATGGATCGCACAACCAACCCCTTACCTCGCAGCGAAACACAGTAATGGAGCAAATGCTCCACCGGGAGGGGCCAAACCCTGCAATACCCTACCTCAGCTCTAAAGTCTTCAAACTGCCGCACAGCCCGTTCATAAGACTTCCTGGTGCTGGACGCAATGGCTAGACTTATCGCTCTGCAGGCCTCGGCTCTCCAATCAGCCATAGCTCCTGGGGCATTGGCACCAGCTCTCTGTCGGCATCTGGGGCCAGCTGACGAAACCTCTCCATCTGTTTATGAGATAGAGCGTCAGCCACCCTGTTACTCACCCCAGGAACATGCTTGGCTAAAAACAAAATGTTAAGCCACAAACGGTGCAGAGTGAAGGCCCTCACCAATCTCATAACCCGACCAGATTTGGATAAAAGGGAATTAATGACATGGACCACCGCCATATTATCGCACCAAAAATGGACAGTGTGATTGGCCATATCCTTCCCCCACAGCCAAACCACGACTGAAATAGGAAAGAACTCAAGAAACGTAAGATCCCGGTTCACACCAACCTTTACCCAGGAGTCAGGCCAACTCTCCACGCACCAATGTCCACGGAAATAGACTCAGGTAGGCTCCTGGAAAGGTGGCATCAAATATTCTAAATAAATAAACAACTCTCTTAGTCAGGTCTATCCTTTTTCCACCCACCTTTTATGCTAAATCATGCTTGCCAGGCCTAATAATTAGCACTCACCTAGTAGACATGCTGTAGGAAAGGTGGCATGCTATAGCCCAATCTCATCAGATAGTATTGGTAAGCAGGGTCAGACTACCAAGAAAGACTCTGCAGAGAAGGGCAATGCCACACCACCTCTGCTCCTCACTAGAGGTGTGCATTCGGTTCGGCCGAATCAAATTAGCCGCCGAATCACCACTGATTCGGCTGTATACGAAATCAGCTGCAGCCGATTCCAATTGGGGCCCATTATGCGGCAGCCGGATACGGCTCACCGTATACTTCCGTATATATATTCGGAAGTATAAGGAATTCAATGCAAAATGTGGGAAAGGGGCTTTTGCAGCCTCAGGGGAGCTGCTTGCCTCCTTTCCCGCCTTTGGTAGCCTTTTCCCGCCTCTCCCATAGCCTCCCTGGGATCAGGGAGGGGGGGAGGGGGAAGAGGAGCCCCAGCAGCCAATCCAAAGCATGCATTTACAAAATGCATTGCAAATGCATGCTTTGCAGGGCTGTTGTGCAGCTGATGGCCCAGCCATCAGCAACATTGTTGTTCTTTTGATCTTTTGCTTACTTGGGTATCCAAGTAAGCACTGTTGTCTGGCCAATCAGAGAGCAGTGCTATTTTTTGAAACTGCTCTCTGTAGGGCCAGAGAACCTTTTTAAGGAGTCTGCCTGGCTGGACTGCTCCATTGCTGCTGTGTTGCTGTGTGTTGGTTGGTGTGAGAGATTGTGCTGCTGCTGGCTGGCCCTTGGCTTCAGCTGCTGCCTGCTGCTCTCTCACTCATCCTTACCAGACTTCCCTGGAGTAAGGTAAGACAGTCTTGGGGTTCTTGTTTTTATTTTAGTTGGTAAAAGGACTTTTTAAGACTCAGAGTCCTTTTACTTATCCAGATTTGGGGGGTGGTGGTGGTGGGGTAGCTTATTTGGGGTTAGGGGTTTCTGCTTGGGAAGGGGGCCTGGGGTGGGGTTTTTTTTGCCAATTTGCCCATATCTTAATTTAGTGAGAGGACTTTTAAAAGTGCAGTGTCCTTTTACTTCTCCTGATTTGGGTGGCTTGGATTTCTTGGGGTTAGGGTGAAGGGGTTTTTTGGGGGGGAGGGGTTGGCAAAGTTCCTGTATTGTTAAAAGTTAAGTTTTTTACTGTTTTAAAAGTATTCAGTGTTTGATTTGTTGCTGCTGTGTTATGCTGCTGTTGTTACTTTTCTCTTCTGGTTCTTGGGGGGGGTGGGGTGCTGTTTGACCTAATTTTCATTGTTTAAAAGGCCACCTTTGTCCCCTTTTTCCTGGTTCTGGTTTTAGGTGAGGGGGTGTTGTTGACTGATTTGGCCTGAGGTTTCTTATTGGTGAAAAGGTCACTTTTTTAACAATTGAGTTGCTTGGCCTTTTCTTCTGTTGTCCCTTTTCCTGGTTTGGGTGGTGGTGGTGGTGGTGTTGTTGACTGATTTGGCCTGAGGTTTCTTATTGGTGAAAAGGCCACTTTTTTAACACTTGAGTTGCTTGGCCTTTTTTGATTCTGCTGGTTTTGTTTTGGTTTTTTTAAATTACCCCTGGTTGGTGTGGGGGTTGGCGAGGGTGTGTGTGGGCTGTGTGGGCTGGGTCACTTTTTGTTTTTATAGAGTGAATCTGAGTGTGCTCTCGGTTTGGCTAGGGCCACTAAATAGGCTGCCCCACTAATAAGGGTGTTTTTAGGGATTGTGTTTTTTTGAAATTAAAAAAAAATTAATCCAGTTTAGGGTTTTACCTCCTTTCAAAATTCAAGTAGGTCAGATAGGGGTGATTTAAAAAGATTTTAGGTTTCTCATAAAAGGCAGCATGACTACTAGGCCACATCAGGCTCCCTTTTAAAGAGACTAGGGTTGCAGCAGTGCATCTTGCTTTCAGCCACTGAAAGCCGGTGCATCCTTAGATTTCCATAGGGTAAACCACAGCTTCTCTCAAGTTATAGGGGACACCTGATTTCTAGTTTGCAAGGAAATCAGGTTTGTCCCAGGATCTAGTTAGGAGAAGTTTAACTAGGAGGATATAACAAGGATTGCCTTCATCTCAAGGTAGCCTTTTAAAAACTGTAGCCAGGTAGAGGCAGGGTCATCTAGTCTCCTAAACTTTACCAGACTACTACTACCAGTTTGGCGTAGTGGTTAAGTGTGCGGACTCTTATCTGGGAGAACCAGGTTTGATTCCCCACTCCTCCACTTGCACCTGCTGGATTGGCCTTGGGTCAGCCATAGCTCTGGCAGAGGTTGTCCTTGAAAGGACAGCTGCTGTGAGAGCCCTCTCCAGCCCCACCCACCTCACAGGGTGTCTGTTGTGGGGGAGGAAGGTAAAGGAGATTGTGAGCCGCTCTGAGACTCTTCGGAGTGGAGGGCGGGATATAAATCCAATATCTTCTTCTTCTTCTTCTACCCCAATCCAAAGAGGGACAGGTTAGGGACCAAAAAAACAAACAAACAAACAAGTTTTGGTGGGAGGGTTCTTAAAAAGAAGTCAGGGCACCTGTTGGTTCAGGGTACAGTGCAGTGAGTTAGGTTTGTAAAAAACCCCACTCTCAGTTCAGGTTCTGTGAGACTGGCCAAGGGTGACATGAGTGACAGACTAGAGGGGTGGAGGGGAGGGGGAGGACCCAGGTCTCCCCCCCACCTGTGCGTGGGGCCACTCCACAGCTGCCTATCAGCACTCCAACCTTTGGCCGGAGTGTGATGAAGAAGAAGGCCCACCTTGGGCCCTTCATCGAGGCTGCTGCTGGGGTGCCCCCAGCAGAGGTGCCATTAGGTGCTGGCACTGTGCAGGGGTCGGCTGCTCGGGCAGTCTCTCCTCCAGCTGATATCGCTCGGCCTCAGCAGCCGGAGGAGGGGCAGCAAGAGCAGCCCTCCTTGGAGATGAGCTTTGGGGACAGTTTTCTGTCCAAAACGATCACTCCAAGGAGGGTGCAGAGTGTTGTGCAGGAGCTGGAGGAGAAGCTGGTTGAGGAGGACCAGCCCCCTTCTTTGGTTCCTTCGGGCACCAGCAGTCCTTCAGGGGATGGCCAGGAGGGGAGGCCGCATGGGGTGGAGGGGGAAGAGATGGAGACACACGAGGTGCCTCCATCTCCACCCACTTCCCCTCGGTGGCCAGCCCCTCCTGCCACTCCGAGACATGATGTGTCTGCCCTGAGCACCTCAAAGGAGGTGGCTCCGGACACCCAAGCTGCTAATCAGTTTGGGCATCCATTTACCTCCGAAGTATGGAAGCATTTCCAACTTATGGAGGATCCACGCTATGCGCAGTGCAAGCTGTGCAGGGCCCGGATCAGTCGTGGGTGGGACCCTGCCCACCTGACTCCGAGGGGGATGCGGAATCACCTGCGAAAGCACCACCTGGGGGTGCTTCTTAAGGGGGAGAAGCAGGCTGGTGCTGTGTTGCCCAAGCGGCCAACAACACCACCCAGCCAGGAGGTCCGTCCCGTCGTGACTACCTCCGGTCTCCAGGAGCATTCCGTCGGAGAACAGGGACGCCAGGCATCTCTGCCTGAGATGTTTGGTAGGGTTGGCACCTCTGTGCCAAGAGGGGGAATCAGGCACGGCAGGAGGGTGATTGCCTGGAACCTTGCCAGGTCAATCGCCCATGGGCTTCCATTTTCAGTGATCAAGAATCCTGGGGTGCTAGGGTTGCTCGAGTACCTGGCGCCCTGGTTCAAAGCTCCTGCTAGAACCACCCTTAGCAGGACCATTGTGCCAGCTGTTTTCAGGGCGACCAGATCTGTGGTGAAGGAGCATTTGTCCCGTGCTGCTGGGGGGACTGTTCATTTCAGCTCAGATATCTGGAGCTCCCAACATGCATTCGAAAGGTATCTCTCCCTGAATGTGCATTGGTGGCAACCCAGAGAGCTGCAGGGTGGGGGTGACAGTAGCGACAGGCAGGGTCAGGGCCACCGGGCCGGCTATCGCTGGGCCTTGCTGCACGCCGAAGCAGTCGACGCGCCGCACACGGCGGACACTATCAGAGCCATCCTTTCATGGCAGTTAGAGGGCTGGGTAGGCAGCGGCGACATTGCCATGGGCTTCGTGGTGACTGATGGTGGCTCCAACATCAAGGCGGCTGTCCAGCGTCAGGGCCTAAAACACCTTCCTTGCGTGGCCCACCTTCTCCACCTTGTGGTTAAGGACACATTGGGACAGACAAAAAACCAGGATCGTCTGTATCTAGCCGCGACCCATGAGTACCGACTTCTGCTCCAGAAATGTCGGCACATCAAGGGTCACTTCTCACGCAGCAATACGGACTCGTATTGGCTGCGTGAGAAACAGACACTGACAGGCGTGCCAGGGCACCGCCTGATCGGTGACGTCAGCACACGCTGGAACTCCACCTGTGCCATGCTGAAGCGCATGGTGGAGCAGAGAGCAGCCCTGGATGCCTTTGTCTCTGAGACGAGGGTCTTTCGGGATAAGAACCGTCTCACCCAAGAGGATTGGGTGGTAATTTCTCAGACTGTGGAGGTTCTTGGGCCCTTCAAGAGCTACACAGAAATGCTCTCATCTGGCACGGTGAGCATCGCACTGGTCGTTCCCATGGTCCAGATGGCCCGTGACGACCTGGCCTCATTTCTAGTGCCAGCTCAAGGCTGTGCAGACGTTCTTCCAGTGGTGTGCACCCTGGTTGTTAGGCTGCAGGAAGGGCTCGAGGCCCACTTTCAGACTTTCACCCACGATAAGGTCTACAAGATGGCAACTATGTTAGACCCGCACCTTAAGGGCACAGTCGCCGAGCGGGCCAACGAGCTCGATCGCTGGTGAGATGAGCTCTCCCAGAAGGTCGAGCATTCCAGAGTCAGGGTGGGCCCAGTGCCAGTAGTTGAGGAGGAGGGGGGTAGAAGCAGCTCATCTGCCACTTCCACTGCTGTTGTTCATCCCCAACCTCCCCAGCTAGGCAGTGTTTCCCACCAGACTCACGCCACGAAGAGTGCTGAGGTGACATTCATCAGGCGGGTTGTTGGCCCCTCTAGGAGCGGTAGGGCACCGAGAGCGAAGACGGGTGCTGCGATGGTGAGGGACTATCTTTTTGAGTGCCTCAAGCCGCAGGAAGCATCTCCTTTGGACTACTGGGTCATGAAGGAGGGGGTCTGGCCGTCCCTCTCCTCTGCGGCCAAGGCGTTCCTCTCATGCCCATCGACGAGCGTGCAGAGCGAACGCGTCTTTTCACATATGGGCGACATTGTCTGCCCACATCGCAATCTCCTGCAACCCTGGACAGTTGAGCAGTTGGTCTTCCTGAAGGTCAACTTGCCTATGTTCGGCTCCCCGAATGTAGACTTTGAGAGTGAGTGAAGTGAACACCTACTTGTGCCTGCATCCTCTCTTGGCCCGCGCTTGGAAGGTGGTTGTAAAACGCTCCTCCACTAAAAATTGACTAGAGTCCAAAGACAGCCCAAAAACTCACTCACAAATTGATTGGCAGTGCATTCCCCCCCCCATCCCTCTCCAAACCAAAAGTGAATGCTGGTTTAAAAACTGCGAAGCGATCCAAATTTCTCCAGTCCTCCATCCACACATGCCTAATAATACTGAAAGGGCCATTGCAGCCTCCAACTGTAACCGACAGCACCCACAGGCTCAGCCAGGATAACCCAGGTTTTTTTTCAGGGGAAGGAGGAAGAAAGAGGGAGGTGCCAGTGATGATGACAGGCAGTTAGCAGCCATACCAATGCTGAGGTCCCTCTAATGGGACAGTGATGCTGGTGTGTTACTGCTGAGCTGAGAGAGAAGGAATGGTTGCCTTCCTCTCACACAATCTGAGGCCCTCCCAGTGATCTTCCTCATTTGGGGTGCAATTCTGGCTCGCCTCCTCATTGTGCACCCTGGGTAACGCAAAAGAGCCTGGACCAGCCAACCATCCAAGTCAAAATGCTTCTTGCTTTGTGTCAGATACAGAATGATCTGGAGCTAGGTGTGGTGGTCCACCACTTCTCTTGTTTGAGAGTTGTGTTGTTTGGGGCAGGGCTGGAGAGCTGGCATCTGTAGATTGTGTGTTCTGTGGCAGGGAAGCTGGCACCTGGGTGAGAGACCCAGAACCAGCAGGCTTGTTATGGTTGGCCAGCTCTCCCCATGTTGTTTGGGGCAGGGCTAGAGATCTGGCATCTGGGTTTGCTGCAGCCAGGTCTGCAGAGCAGACCTTGAGCAGATTGTGTTTTGTGTGGTGGTGATGTTGGCAACTGGGTTTATATTGGTTCCAGGCCTGCACTGCAGGGTTCATAGAGTAGAGGGATGTAGTGCATTTGGGTCCTGTAGAGATTCTCTGGTGTGAAATTAGGTTTGGCTTTGGGTGCCCCAGGAATTGGACCCCCTGGTCCAATTTTTTTGTTTTGTTTTGTGTGGGACAGTGCCCTGAAGCTGCACAGCAGTTGGGGGGGGGCTCTCCTCAAAACCTCCTGCTCCCCAGAGCCACTTTTCCCACGACAATTACAGTGAGGAAGTGGCTCTAATTGTTTTTTTCTCACCATTGGGAGCAGTGTTCCTTTTGGGGTGCCCACAGATGGGTGCAGTCTTTTTGGGCCAGGGGGGTTTCATGCTGGGGAGTCCCCTGAAGCTGCCCTGCAGTTTTGGGGCCTCTCCCTCAAACCCCCCTCTGGCCAGCGCCACTTTCCCCACAGCAATTGTAGTGGAGGAAGTGACTAATTGGGCTTTCCCCATCATTGTTGGCAATGGGCCTTTTGGGGAGCCCAAAGACAGGGACCCCCTGGCCCAATCTTTTTGGGACTTGGGGGTTTTGTGGGGGAGAGTCCTCTGTGGATTCCCTGCAGTTTTTGGGGCTCTCCCTCAACCCCCCTGCCCCCCCAGTAGCCTCTAATTATGCCCTATGTTGCCATTGATTTCAATGGCCCATAGGGTATAATGGTGGAATAGGGGCACCCTCTTTGGTTGCCACTGGAATGGGATCCCCTGGCCCAATTTTTTTGGGACTTGGGAGGTTTGTAGGGGAGAGTCCCCTGCAGATTTGGGGGCTCTCCCTCAAACCCCCTCCCTTCCAGGTGGCTTCAAATATACCCTATTTGCCATTGATTTCAATGGCCCATAGGGTATAATGGGGCCGTATATTCGGAAATAGCCACGCATCTATCGTATATGCGGCTATTCCGAATGCGGTATTCAGTAGTATACGGGATTCCAAATCCCCCCCCCCCCCCCAAAAATACTTCTGAATCCGTGTAATTCCGAATTTTTTTTTTGCACATCCCTACTCCTCACTTGCCTTGAATGCCTGTTGCTTTGGTTGCCATAAGTTGATTGTGACTTGACAGCACTTACGTACATATGTAGAAGTCATATTTCTCTCCAAAGGAGGCTGAGAATAACAAAGATAGCCCTGCTAACAAGTGTAAGCAGTAGGCTGAATCAACCAAAGCTAATTAGCGAATACATTCCAAGTGTCAGAACAGTGGCCACCTGACAACACCATCCTTGAGATTCTTGTATATTTCTGCTACAGGATGAACACTGTTGGGTTTTATGTTTATGTGTTTTCATGTCTACTCCCTTTGTTAGTGCTATATAGTTTTGTTACATAATACTTCCATAGTGGTTTTAAGATAACCTTATTGTTTTATCTGCTGTTTTTCTTAATACATAGTTTTAATGCTTTATAATTCAACATTAAGAGAAGACAATGGTCCCTGGAAAAGACAATAATGCTAGTAAAAATTGAAGGCAGCGAGAAAAGAGGAAGACCATCATGATATGGATTGACTCAGGCAAGGAAGCCACTGCTCTCACTCTGGAAGACCTAAGCAAGTCTGTTAACAATAAGATGTTTTGAGTACATTATCAGCACAATCCGGGGGGGGGGGGGGGCACAATCAGCACAAGAAACTGACTGACCCCTATGCTGGCATAACCTGGAGTTACCTGAGAATGCTGCCTTTGTCCCGGCCTTTAACTTTCTGCCTAGTAACCTATATTTTCCCTCCAGGACCACACAATTTCGTTTCCCAATGTCTTTGGTGTCAACGTGCACCATGACTGCTGACTCCTCCCCCACACTATCCATCAACCTATTTAGATTGCATGTGATTTCCACTACCTTCACAACAAGCAGGCAAGCCACCATGCAGTCAAAATGCCTGTTACAGTCCTCAGTCTTTATATCCCTATAAATAGGGAATTGCCCAAAAAAGACCGCCACAACCACGTTTAACTTTAAAAGGGGTAAATTCTCTGAGATGAGGAGGCATGTGAGGAGGAAACTGAAAGGAAAGGTAAATACGGTCAAAACCCTTGGGGAAGCTTAGAGGCTATTTAAAACTATAATCCTAGAAGCTCAGATAAAATACATACCACAAGTTAGGAAAGGCACAAACAGGTATAAGAAAAAGCCTGCATGGTTAACAAACAAAGTAATGGAAGCTGTAAAAGGTAAGAAGGACTCCTTTAAGCAGTGGAAAACCAGTCCAAGTGAGATTAATAAAAGGGAACACAGGCTGTGGTAAATCAAATGCAAGACTGTGATCAGGCAGGCAAAAAGGGACTATGAGGAGCATATTGCAAAAAACATAAAGACCAACAATAACAATTTCTTCAAATATATTAGAAGCAGGAAACAAGCCAGGGAGGCAGTGGGGCCCTTGGAAGACCATGGGGTAAAAGGATTACTGAAGGAGGATAGGGAAATGGCTGAGAAGCCTCCGTCTTCACTGTGGAAGATGAGAACTTTTTGCCCGCCCCAGAACCACTAATTTTGGAAGGGGTGTTGAAAGACCTGAGTCAGATTGAGGTGACAAAAGAGAAGGTCCTTCAACTGATAGACAAATTAAAAACTAATAAGTCACCAGGTCTGGATGGCATACATCCAAGAGTTCTGAAAGAACTCAAAGTTGAACTTGTGGATCTTCTAACAAAAATCTGTAATCTTTCATTGAAATCTGCCTCTGTTCCTGAGGACTGGAAGGTAGCAAATGTCACCCCCATCTTTCAAAAGGGTTCCAGAGGAGATCCGGGAAATTACAGGCCAGTCAGTCTGACTCAATACCGGGAAAGTAGGTAGAAACCATTATCAAGGACAGAATTAATAGGCATATTGATGAACACGGGTTATTGAGGAAGACTCAGCATGGGTTCTGTAGGGGAAGATCTTGCCTCACTAACCTGTTACATTTCTTTGAGGGGGTGAACAAACATGTGGACAAAGGAGACCCGATAGATGTTGTTTACCTTGACTTCCAGAAAGCTTTTGATAAAGTTCCTCATCAAAGGCTCCTTAGAAAGCTCGAGAGTCATGGAGTAAAAGGACAGGTCCTCTTGTGGATCAAAAACTGGCTGAGTAATAGGAAGCAGAGAGTGAGTAAATGGGCAGTCTTCGCAGAGGAGAACAATAAACAATGGGGTGCCGCAGGGCTCAGTACTGGGTCCCATGCTCTTTAACTTGTTCATAAATGATTTAGAGTTGGGAGTGAGCAGTGAAGTGGCCAAGTTTGCGGATGACACTAAATTGTTCAGGGTGGTGAGAACCAGAGAGGATTGTGAGGAACTCCAAAGGGATCTGTTGAGGCTGGGTGAGTGGGCGTCAACGTGGCAGATGCAGTTCAATGTGGCCAAGTGCAAAGTAATGCACATTGGGGCCAAGAATCCCAGCCACAAATACAAGTTGATGGGGTGTGAACTGGCAGAGACTGACCAAGAGAGAGATCTTGGTAGATAACTCACTGAAAATGTCAAGACAGTGTGCGTTTGCAATAAAAAAGGCCAACGCCATGCTGGAAATTATTAGGAAGGGAATTGAAAACAAATCAGCCAGTATCATAATGCCCCTGTATAAATCGATGGTGCGGTCTCATTTGGAGTACTGTGTGCAATTCTGGTCACCGCACCTCAAAAAAGGATAGTATAGCATTGGAAAAAATCCAGAAAAGGGCAACTAGAATGATTAAAGGGCTGGAAGACTTTCCCTATGAAGAAAGGTTGAAACGTTTGGGGCTCTATAGCTTGGAGAAACATCGACTGCGGGATGACACGATAGAGGTTTACAAGATTATGCATGGGATAGAGAAAGTAGAGAAAGAAGTCCTTTTCTCCCTTTCTCACAATACAAGAACTTGTGGGTGTTCGATGAAATTGCTGAGCAGTCGGGTTAAAACAGATAAAAGGAATTATTTCTTCACCCAAAGGGTGATTATCATGTGGGATTCACTGCCACAGGAGGTGGTGGCGGCTACAAGCATAGCCAGCTTCAAGAGGGGGTTAGATAAAAATATAGAGCAGAGGTCCATCAGTGGCTATTAGCCACAGTGTGTGTGTGTGTGTGTGTATATATATATATATATATATATAAATTTTTTTTGGCCACTGTGTGGCACAGAGTGTTGGACTGGATGGGCCATTGGCCTGATCCAACATGGCTTCTCTTATGTTCTTATGTTCCCTACCTACAAATTTACTTTAGCATATTCATTTTATGAACAAGCAGGCTCTATGTGTTGAATTAAACATATCATATGATTGTAGTGACAGTGGCTACTATCGACCACTCTGACTACTGTTTTTTCTGTTGTTTTAAAAATTGGCATTTTACATGTGTGATGCTCTTTTTTGCTTGCAGATCAGGAATAGGGTACTCACTGAAGTGTCTGCTGTTTGGTTCATACAGCTGGGGAAATTCCATAACATGCACCAATGCAGTATGGTGCTGTGGTGAAGCAGAAAATAAACCTGCCTCCAAACAGCATTGAACTTGGGACAGATAACAGGTGCAGAAATGGACCCTATTTAATTTTGATTCTGTATTTAAAAACAGTAACATTTGATTCAAAATAGACTCATTGCAAAGAACAAAATTCATAACATTTTAATTGCAATCTATTTATATTCTTAATCTGGCCATGAAGAATTCAACATGAGAGTTGTTTTAATAATATTTGCATTCAGTCGACATGAAGACAAGCAGAAAATGATTTATGGAGATTTCTTCCCCTGGACAAAATGGAGATTTCTTCCCATCTTTCTTCTGCTCAATTTACACTGGTTTGAAACACATCGGGCGTTTTTGCACTCACCTTCAGCCGGCGCGACCCCCCTCTTCACCGCGCAGGATCTGCGCGGATTTCGCACTAAATGCCGCGGAGCAGCCGGAAGAGCCGGAAGCTCCCGACGCAAAAGCCGCTCAAACGTAAACCGCCAAAAAGCAGTTTCCGTTTGCGCGGCTTTTGCAATGGGAGTTTCTGGCTCTTCTGGCTGCTCCGCGGCATTTAGTGCGAAATCTGCGCAGATCCTGCGCGGTGAAGAGGGGGGTCGCGCCGGCTGAAGGTGAGTGCGAAAACGCCCATCCAGAATCCATGAATACAGAAGCTAGCATGACCCACCTCTTGGTCAACCTGATAAAATGGCAATTACTTTGCTACTCCTTGTTAGTCTACTACTGCTAATTCCTTAATACCCGTTGTTATTCTACTACTACTGATCCATCAGTACCCCTTGTTATTCCAAGCCAGCCACACATACTTCTTTCCTTTTCCTTCTTGAACTCATTTTCTTTTAACGTTGCTGGGTTCCTGAGGTGGGGAAGGGATCTGTGGGTTTTGTTTATTCTAGAGGGGCATAACATCACTTCTGGTTTTTCTTTAGAACTGACAATGCTGTTGTGTTGATGGTGCCCACCATGTCTCTTCCCCCCTGACTTCTGCTCGATGCCAGCTGCTGGGAACCTTAGTTCCTGGCCCTTTTTGAGGGATGGATTTGAAAATGTAATTTTTTCTTTAAATTTTTTCAAAAAAAAATGTTGTTACAGGAGGACATTTCATTTCTTGTTTACAAGTCAAGATTCTGTAATACAGCAAGAAGAATTTGTATCAGGTAGGTAAAATGTAACAAGCATGAAATTCATCATCTCTTAAATCTCCCCAGTTTTATATATCTGTTTTAAAGAATATTTCTTAAGATATAATACAGATTTCAATCTTTCAGACTGCATGCCAGATTTCCCGTTAGAATCAACAAATGATAAAGGGTGAAGCCATTTTCCAATATAGTTATTTATGAAAGAGAAGGTTTTCTATAGCTGTAATTTGTGCAGCTATTTTGCCAGCTATTAAAACTTCCCAAATCTATGCCAAGCAGATACATCCAAGTGGGCAGCCGTGTTGGTCTGAAGCAATAGAACAAAGTAGGAGTCAAGTTGCACCTTTAAGACCAACAAAGTTTTATTCAGAATGTAAGCCAAGCAGTTATGGCAGGTGTGTTCTTGTTTTTTACAAAATGTAGTAATTTGCATTTTTGAAGTTAAAAGGAAAGCTGTTAATTCCTTGTTAATTTTTGGGATATAGTGGTCTTCAGTATTGTGGTTGAGGACTGGATATTTTACATGATTTTTTTTTCCAATATGAAGAATTTTGTGAACAGTGCTCCTTCCCCTGCAACCCTGAATCTTCCTTTGGAAAGCAAAGGAGTGACATTATCCCTCTCTTCTCATATTGTATCTATGGGTATTTAGAAGTAGAGGTTGTGAGGAGAGTTTTCTGACTCTGCAAAAGAGTCCAGATGTAGCACTTCATGTTTCTTCTAAGGTTTCCAGGTTTACTGCTATAGAGGGAAATATCCCTCTAGTAGCACCTGACCCCCTGCTGCTGCTTGGTTGGGCAGTGGGGGGAAATGCTGGGAAAATCATCATTGTTCTGGCAGTGGCTCAGAAAATGACATCATTGTTCCAGGGTGATACTCTAGCATTCTACTGAAACTTAGTAGAATCCTAGAGTGTGGCTAGATGCAGTGATGTCACTTCCTAGGTCACACCAGAAGCGATGGCATGTTGCCAGAGCAGCACTGATCTGAATCTCTCTCAAGCCTCCTGCTGGTTGCCAATGTTCACTGGTAAGCCTAGACCCTCCATAGGAATGAAGAATAATCATTCAGTTATATTGGTACCCTTGAGAATGCTATTACCTCTAACCTGTTCCCTACTCCTGGTGGATCTATCCATTGAAATGTGAACCTACTCCTGCCTGAATTGCACCATCCTAGCAACTCTTTGTTGGTCATGCAAAAGTGTGATTGAATTTAGGAACAGTGTAACAGGTTAAGGATTTGTTCCTGATGCTTTATATTTCTACCGAAGTTGTGTGTGTGTATGTGTGTATAGATCTAGGGAGAGAGAGCTGGGAAGCTAGGCAAATGCAAAGTAAATGCATTTAAGAAGTCAGGTGCTATATACATAAGTATTATGCAATAAATCAAAATGTTATAATTCAGCTAATTAGGCTGCCTGTCACAAAATTTCATTCAGATATTAGAACACGTCATTATAATAGTTTATTGATTAGATCATTAACATGTTTCAAATGTGACAGGAAAGATCAGAAGATGTTATAATTAACTATATTAATGGCTAAAAAATGAACTCTGTTTGCTAAAACAAATTTATCACAGCTAGGCAGCAAGTAAGCAGCCACATTATATAGAAAATAAAGATTTGGCCTTAAAAAAAAAATTACATACCAATGAAGCTATTTCGTGAGCCTGAAAGATGTGTTCATGTGTTTAGGCATAATTTCGCTTTTTTTAAAAGTTACTGCAGAGGAAATAACAAATATATTTCTTTCCACAAGGTGGTACTGTGGTACTACAGTTATACAAAATTTTATTTTTTGTGATACTTATTTTCTTTCTGAAACCCAGCTCAGGAGTTCTTCAAAATGGTTTTTGGAGTCAATCACTAAGCTTGAAATTACTGTTCTTTTTAAAAAGAGGATTGTGTTCAATCAGATTTCAGTGTTTTGTGTTTTTTACTTTTGCATTGTAAACAATATTTATAGATATTATTATGAGGTCAAACTTTTGCAACAATTTCTTATGTGTTTCTCATTTTTTGAAGCTTTCATCTGGAGATTTTTTTTGTCAAATGATCTGAAAAAATGTTTCTTATACAAAACTTTTGCTTACAAACTTAGGATGAAGGTGTTTCTTGGAAATTACTCTATGTGAATTCACTACAAGCCTTATGGGCATTTTTTAAAATAAAAAATTGTGCAAGTGAATCAGCCTAAGCCTGTGGATTAATTTCTTCTGCTTTGGCTGCCTGCCCCCTGCTGGCTGTCCCTGGCGCCCCTGAGACAGGTGTGAGAGGAAAATTTTGGAGGGATCAATGTTGCTGGTGACATGGTGATGTAACTTCTGGAATGATCCAAAAGTGGTGTCATCATGTCATGCAACACTGTTGCATTTGCCAAAACTCTGTGGTTTAACCATAATTTTGGGCTAATGTTAGCATGTCAATCCCATGTGATGATGTCACTTCTTGGTCCCAGAAGTGACAGCCAGTGTGGTATAGTGGTTAAGAGCAGTGGACTCTAATCTGAAGAACTGGTTCCCCATTCTTCCACATGCAGCCAGCTGGGTGACCTTGGGTCAGTCACAGGTCCCTCAGAGCTCTCTCAGCCCCACTTGCCTCACAGGATGTCTGTTGTGGGGAGAGGAAGGGAAGCCACTCTGAGACTCCTTCGGGTAGTGAAGGGTGAGGTATAAAACCAACTCCTCCTTCTCCCCCCTCACCAGAAGTGATGTCATGATCTTGCCAGCTAGCCCCCCTCTCAAGGAAGTCTCATGCCAGTTGCCAGCCTTGGCTTGACAACCCTATTTTAGTCTTCAGTAATCTGTGGCTGACTCTTTCCTCTGTGTGTTTATGTATACATGTTCAAAGACTTGCTCTAGTATACATTCAAGGTTTAAATTTAAAAAGCATTGTATTTAAGAACAGTTTGTTTTGTCAGTTAGATCTGGTCGTGGACCATAATAAAAATGAAACTGCAACGTATTTGCTGTGATTATTTATTTTATATATGTGAGAACTGTTGTAGCAAATCTTAACTGAAGACAGCCTTTTTTTGATGCAAAGGTATACTTTGACATGCACACCTAAGTACAGAGGGAATTTTAGAACACCAGCCATTCAGTAATTTAGGTCTGTTCAGAGTGTTTTAAGTCTGCCTACTGAATAATTATATGTTTGAACCACCTCTTCTCTAAATCGTGCCCCCAACCAAGGCTACTCTGGAACTCCTGTGAACAAACAACTGTGGCATTCTACAGTACAGATTCTATGGTTCAGAGCATTTTTAATAGTTATTATAACTTTTACTTATGTTTTGCATTTTTCATTCATGGAACTCAAGGCAGCATTATATAAAAGGTTTTTCATGAACCCCACCTCAGTCTACCTAATTTCAGCAAGGTTGCAGCAAAGTGTGCCTTCAGACTGTATCATGAGACCTATCATGTAAGTCCCACTACAAACGTACTTGGACACAAACTCCCTTAGTTTAATGTTACTGTGTTTCTTACAGCTCCCAATGTACATTACAACAACAAGTCACAAGGGGGCATGCCATGCTGCACTGTGTGTCTGCTGCAGGGATTTTACCATACAGCAAGAAAGTATGGCAGAAGCGTAGAAAGCAAGCCTTCCAAAAGTAACTTTGTAAAGTTACTTTGGATTCTTTCTCTTTGAGTCTTCTTTTCCACCTGTAAGTACACTTCACTCAGGCAAACTACTGTACAGGGTTAGATGTACAAAAGTAATTCCTAGGCAACTGTAGAAGCTCTGTTTCAGTCAGAGCCTGTGAAATTGCCAGTTAGGCACAGAACATTCAACTCCCAGAGAAAGCCCTCCTGCAAGCTAGTAGTTTCTGAGGCTGACCTAGCTATGCCTCCTCGTCTTGTGTAGAACATTCTAGAACTTATATTCAAAGCTGCATATGTCTTTACACAAAGGTTCAGGTCCTCAGCTCTTCATCATGCGTTGGTAAGATTTTTTAAAAAGAAACCCTGTGGGCTCTCATAATTCTGCTTTTTTGGATTCAGATGACCACAAGAAGCTGCCTTATATTGAGACAGATGGTTGTTTTGTCAAGGTCAGTATTGTCTACTGTGACTTGCTGCAGCTCTTCAAGGTCTGAGGCCTAAGGTCTTTCATACCACCTAATATTCTTACCTGGGATCTTCTGCATGCAAAGCAGTTTCTCTGAGCCACAGTCTCCCTTCTTGGGAAGACATTACCTTCCTGTCCCCAGGATCAATAATTTGTTCATGTCTTTCACATGATAGACTATTTTGAATAACTGAAGAGCATTAAAAATGTTTGCCTACAAAAGTTAGATGCATAAAGGATTTATGTGATCAGGTTTTACTAATGTTCTCCACATGATAATTGTAGAGAACAACTAAGAAGAAAAATTGCAGATTTATACCCCGCCCTTCTCTCTGAATCAGAGACTCAGAGCGGCTTACAATCTCCTATATCTTCTTGCCCTGCAACAGACACCCTGTGAGGTGGGTGGGGCTGAGAGGGCTCTCACAGCAGCTGTCATCTCAAGGACAGCCTCTGCCAGAGCTATGGCTAACCCAAGACCATTGCAGAAGGTGCAAGTGGAGGAGCAGGGAATCAAACCCGGTTCTCCCCGATAAGATTCCACACACTTAACCACTACATCAAACTGGCTCTCTTTTAATTCTTTACAGGGGTGTCAAACGTGTCCCGGAGGCCGAATCAGGCTCCTTGAAGGCTCCTATCAGGCTCACAAGCAACTCACTGTCATCTGCTTCTTTCTCCCTCTCTTGCTTCCTTCTGCATCACAACTTGCTTTGCCAGGCTTGCTCAATATCACACGAGCTATAGAGCAAAGCTTCTCCCTTGGGAAGGGAGTGGGGGAAGGCAAGTTAGCTTTGCCAGGCTCTCTCAATTACACAGCAGAGCTACCGAGCCAAGCTTCTCTTCCTTCTGTTGGCTAGTGAGGTGGATAAGGCTGAGTGCATGTGTTTGTCTGTGTCCTTAATAAAAGCTTTTTCTTTTGGTAGAAAAAGCCCAGCAATAACTCATTTGCATATTAGCCCACACCCCCTGACACCAAGTCAGCCAGAACTGCGTTCCTGTGTGTTCCTGCTCAAAAAAGCCCTGTCCTTCATAAAGTTTATATCTCCTCTACCTGGCATTACATTTTATGTCATACATGGTCCAGCTTAACAAGGTCAAGATCCAGCCCTCATAAAATTTGACACCTCTGCTTTAGATCTCTAGATGAGCTGCCAGGTTGTAGGAAATTTCAGGATGAAATCTTGAATTTCTAGTTAGGGATTTTGTTTGATGGACTTATTTACCAGCTGTAGTGTATGGACACACAGTGATCTATAGTGCCTTTGTTGTCATTGTGTACCCATATGGAACATAAGTGATTTGAAAGTCCTGCCACTGGTCACCTGGCCAGCAAATGTATTTGCATCCTCAGGAAGGGCTGAGAAACAAAAGAAGCACGACAAAGATCATGGATCGCTAAAGACAAATCGCAGGCACATATGGCCCTGGCCCCAGTATAACTGTTTAACCTTGCATTGTTTTACAAATCACCCCTCCCCCAATAATTAACACTTTAAAAGGGGGAAAAAGATTGGGGGGGGATGTAAAATAGGAGGTGCAGGACACTATCTAATTCAAACCACCATAAAATCTTAGAGATAAATTCTATGTAATGCTTGAAATTCCATGGACAGAGCTACCAATTTTGAAGTTCATCCCCTAATTTTGAAGTTCATCTCCTTCCCTTTATCTACCCCTCTGACTTCAGCTTTCCATCACCTCCCCCGTCCCTGCAGCTTCCACCTAGGGAAAGAATAGTCTCTCTCCACGTGGTGGAGACTAAAGCAGCTTACATCATTCTCCTATCCCCCGTTTGATCTGAACAGCAACTCTGTGAGGCAGGTTAAGTCTGAAAGTCTGTGAGTCGCAGACTGTGACTGGTCTGAAATCACCCAGTCAGCTTCCACAGCAAGAACCTGGGTCTGGCAGACTGCTCTGAAGCCCTAACTCCTATGCCTTTCTCAAACTCTACCACAGGAATTTCCCACCAACCTGGAACTGGTGGTCATAGTTAGGACTGGCAGCAATGAGTTCTCCCTCAGAGCCCTTTAGTGATATCTTTCAGACCAAAACTCTCTCTGATAACATTTTTGGTCTTAAGCACAGGACTTCAATCTTTTTCTGTCTCTCACTTTCCCTCCTTATCTCTCTCTCTCTATCTGGCCTTCTGTTCCAGGACTCCATTCCCACCCTCATCTCTGTTTCCCTTCTAGAGGAGGATAGGGAGGAGAAAGCTTTTCCTCATTTTCCCTCCCTCAGCCAATTGTGAGAAGGCTTTTTCTATGGCTCTTTCCCTCCTCCTCCATCCCTCAGCCAGTCGAGGGAAGGCTTTTTCTCTCATCTACAAAGCAGAGAAACAGTCAGCTTAGCCAATGGGAGAGTAGGGAGAGCCATAAACTGCCAACACCAAGGCCTTTGACTGACAGAAGCAGCTTGGCTACCTAGCAACAGCCGTTTGGGCAAGAGAGAGGAGCCGAGTCAATGAGTTTTCCCTCAAAAGCCAAACTAGACAAAATCCTACAGTTTGTTTCATATTCTATGAGCCTTATATTAAAGATCTTTCAAGATCTGCTTTAGAGAACTTCTTTTCCCACTGGATTCATCTTAACCTGGCTCAACAGTTCATGTTGCCCCCGACTGCTTTAGGCCCACTCCTGCTTGTAACCTTTTTGTCTGCTTGGTCTCCCATCATAACTTGATCAACATTTCGACTTTTAACCATAATGTTCCATCTTATTAAGTGGCATGTTCTTTCTGTTATCTCTTCTTTGTGCTTCATTCTCATCCCACTTATGATCTCCCAGTGATTTGAGTTCATTTATTATTATAACATTTGTAATCTCCCAGGAATTTCATTCTTTCAGCCTTATCTCACTTTCATACTAACTTTACATATAGTCCTTTCTGTTCTAACATCTCCTTTAGTGATGTTTCAATATACACTGTGAATATATTTTAATTTGTATATCAATACATTGCCTTAGATAATTAATTAATGGTTACCAGTTACATAAGTCTTAGTGAAATGTTAGTTAGCAGGTGATGCTATTTGCTCCTGTGCCATGAAAAGGTTCTGCTTCCACCTATTCAAATATTATACCTTTGCTGAAGGAACAAAATATTTCCTCCCCCTCAACTTCTTGGCAATCCTAGTTTGAGATGAGAATCTGTAGATATTCAGATGTTTTCCTATTGCTTGCCTTCAGTTTAAATATGGCTTATTGGCCATTAGCTATCATAGATATCATCAGTACCTAATGTTGCCTTACAAATCTTTGACTTCCCAGCATGGCTAGAGAAAGCCAGTCACAATGATGAACCCAAGTTCCTGTCAGCTTGGTAGTGGATGCTAAAACATTGCATTATAGGTAAACATAACTCAGACAATCTTCTAGAGACCCTATTTTAAATTGTGCCAGAGATATTACAGTATTGTGAGTAGAAAAAAGGCACAGTCGGCATCTTTCCCCATTGTTGGAATGGAGCAACCTTTTTTCTTTCCTTTTTATCCAAAGAAGCAGTGCTTGAAGATGAATTTACCTGATATTTAAGAAGACTAAGATTTCCCATATGCATTAAGATATTCCAGAATACCATATGGAATTTAAAAAATAACTTTCACTTCTTGATGTGAAGCAAATATTGTCCTGCTTCCTACATAGCTAAGCCTTGATCATCTGTAGAGGGAAGTGAGTAGTGGGATCAGTCTTATGACTAGGGGGAACCCGTCTGCCCCTGTAGCAATCTGGAGCCTCATTCTCTGCTCTGTTTGACGAGATAGTAAACAAGGAAAAATTCATGGTGTAGAGATTATAACAAAACAAAAATCCATGAATGTAAATAACTAATGCACTGTAATAATTTTTCAAGACTAAATCATCACAATTATATACAACCAACTTGTCAATAGCACAGAGAATATAGAGTCCATATAAAGTGCAAAACTTTTCACATCTGTTTAAGTCCCTTTCATAGCAAATCCAACAAAAACATACAACTTCAAACCTCTCAAATGAGTAGGTACAAAAGTGCTTGTGCTGATCCTGCCAAATTCTTGCAATAAAGTGCTTCAAATTGAGTGTTCTTATTCACTTCCTCATATTTTCCTCAGAAATGACGATTCCTAGGTGGATTGGACATATTCCAAGTCTTGTGCTCTTGACAAGTTTTGTTCTGTTTGACAGGGTGGCAGGGGAAAAATAGGAAGGGGTGGGCTTGGTGTTGTGTTGATGTATAACATCACTTTCTGCAGGAAACAAGGAATGAAACCATCACATTAGTAAAACATTGTAGAGCGTTGTCTGGAGAAAATGAGGCCCTTTTGCTTTTATATCAGAAATGATGTCATACATGCATATAACACCAAGACCAATTTCGTATTAGGCTTGTTCCGGGTGGAGAGCGCTTTGGCTCCTGGGACTTCTCTCTGTTTCCACACAAGTTGCCCTGGAGCTGTGAGTTGCCATGGTGCTCTTCCGCAGCAAGCAGGATCCTCTTCCAAGTGGTTTCTTCTTGCTGCGGGAGAATGGCACACCAGCTCACAGCTCCGGGGCAACTTGTGCAAAAATGGAAAGAAGCACCAGGATCAAAAGGGGTCTCCACTCGGAACAAGCCCTAGTGCGAAATCGGTCCAAATCACTTGTCCTACCCTTCTGAATTTTCCCACTTGGGTGCCAGCAACCCTAATTGAGAACAGGATTGGCATTGAGACTAGTACTATTTAATTTGTTCATAAATTACCTGTAGCTGGCAGTGAGCAGTTCAGTGATTGTGTCTGGGTGATACACATTTAGTCAGGATGTTGAAAATCAAGGCTGATTGTGAAGAGCTCCAGTAGGATTTTTAAAAATGGGGTGAGTGACCAAAACATGGAAAAGTGCAATATAGGAAAGGGTAACATTTGAACAAAAAATCCTAACCTTAAATATATGCTGAAGGGATTTGAACTGACTGAGACTGTGATTGAAAGATCTTGGGGCTGTAAGAAAATGTAGACTCAGTACGTGCTGACAGCAAAAAGGACAACCTCCATCCTAGGGATTATTATAAAAGGAATTGATAATAAAATGGGTGATATTGTGATACCTCTGCATTTAGGTAGGAAAAATCCAATGCATAATTATGGGATGAGGAAGACTTGTCTTGGCTGTAGCATGTGTGAAAAGGATCTATGGGGTTTAGTGGACCATACACTGAACATGAATCAGAAATGTGATGCGGTGGCTAAAAAGGCAAATTCAATTTTAGGTGGAATCAACAGAAGTATAGATCAAGTGAAGTGATGATATCACTTTACTCTGCTCTGGTTAGATCTTACCTAGAGGACTGGGTTCAGTTTTGGGCACCACAATTAACAAGGATATAGACAAGCTGGAATGTGTCCAGAGGAGGGCGATGAAGATGGTGAGGGGTCTGGAGACCAAGTCCTATCAGGAAAGGTTGAAGGAGCCTGAAGAGGAGACAACTGAGGAGACGACAATCTTCAAGTACTTGAAGGGCTGTCATATAGAGGATGGTGAAGAATTGTTTTCTGTTGCCTCAAAAGGTTGGACCAGAACCAACAGAATGAAATTCAATCAAAACAGTTTTTGGCTCAACGTTAGGAAGAATTCACTGACAGTTAGAGTGGTTCCTCAGTGAAACAGGCTTCTTCAGGAGATGTTGGGCTCTCCTTTGAAGGTTTTTAAACAAGCTAGATGGCCATCTGACAGCAATGCTGATACTCAATGCACAGCAGCCAAGAAGGTCTGAGCGCCTGCTCCGGCTGCAATGCCACTGAGGATGTTCTCCGCAGCTGAGAACGAAACGTCTGGAAGGAAAACTTTCTCCAGTAGAACACGGCACTTGAGCCCGAAAGATTCTACAAACCCTAATAATGCTGATTTTGCGAATTAGGCAGATCATGAGAAGGAGGGCAGGAAGGGTTGCATCAGTGCTTAGTTTTCAAGGCCCTTTCTTACATGCCCATGGAAATTGTGATTAACACTTTTGGGTCAGTTAACAGTTTTTCTCCAGACCAGTTTGACAAGGAATCCTGGAAGTTTTTGCCATCTTCTGGACATGCAGCAGGGGTCACTGGAGATGGATGTGTGTGTGGGAGGTATTTGTGAAGTTCCTGCATTGTGCAGGGACTAGGTGACCCTGGAGGTATCTTCCGAACTCCATGATTCTATAGATCTGTGGTGCAGCTTCATTTAGAATGCTGTATGCAGTTGTGGTCTCTGTACTTTAAAAAAGGAACAGTGAAAAGGATAGAAGAGGGCAACCAGAATGATTAAGGAGTTGGAGCAGTTTAGAAAAAAAGGCGAGTATGACAGAGGATATGACAGTGCTTTATACAATTATGCATGGAGTAGAGAGAGTTGATAGAGAAAACTTTTTCTTGCTTTCCTCAAATAGTAGAACTTGGCAGCACACAATTAAGCAGGTGGTAAATAGATTCTGGGCATGCAAAGGAAAATACTTCTTTATACTGAATGGTTAAAATGTGGAATTCACTACTATAGGATGTAGAAATGGCAACCCGCATTAATGGCTTTAAAAGAGGATTAGGCAGATTCATGGAGGATAGGTCCATCAGTAGCTACTAGTCATAGCGATTAAAGGGTAATTCCACATGCAGAAGCAATAAATCTCTGAATACTAGTGCTAGGAAACAACACTGGGGTAGACCCTTTGCTTTTATTCCATTTGTTGGTCTTTCAGGACAACTGGTTGGCTGTAGTAAAGCAGGATGCTGGTCTGATCTAGGAGGGCTCTTCTTATCAAGTTAGGGGAAATTTCAACAGTTTCAAAAAGATATGTTAAAAATTCATATCTTGAGGAACGATTCCTTAATTCATTTCAATGGGTACTGTTTTTAATTGTTAAGTAGAGGAAATGTTATCTTATGTACACAAAGGATGCAGTGATGTGTTTATATTTTATGTACTGTTCACACTATAGGTGACCAGTAGGTATCAATTGATTTCAATAAACAATCCAGTCTTCAATGACCCAAGACATCAATCAGTTTGTATACTAAATATGATAAGAATAAATCTTTTTTAAAAACTCCAGTATTTATAAGATGCAACCTGGAATACTTATTATTGCTTTAGATGGGTGAGATTATATATCTCACATAGAGAATTCTGACATACTGCTTAGAACAAAGCTTTGATTAGTTCTTTGTAGGGTTGCCAATCCTCAGGTGGGGGCAGGGGATCCCCTGGTTTGGAGACCCTCCCCCCGCTTCAGGGTCATCAGAAAGCGGGGGGAGGGGAGGGAAATGTCTGCTGGGAACTCTATTATTCCCTATGGAGATTTATTTACATAGAAAATCATGGAGAATTGATCTGTGGGTATCTGGGGCTCTGGGAGGGCTGTTTTTTGGGGTAGAGGCATCAAATTTTCAGTATAGCATCTAGTGCCTCTCCCCAAAATACCACCCAAGTTTCAAAAAGATTGGGCAAGGGGGTCCAATTCTATGAGCCTCAAAAGAAGGTGCCCCCATCTTTCATTATTTCCTATGGAAGGAAGGAATTGAAAAGGTGTGCGGTCCCTTTAAATGTGATGGCCAGAACTCCCTTTGGAGTTCAATTATGCTTGTCACAGCCTTGATCTTGGCTCCACCCCTAATGTCTCCTGGCTCCACCCCCAAAGTCTCCTGGCTCCACTCCCAAAGTCCCCAGATATTTCTTGAATTGGACTTGGCAACTCTAGTTCTTTGGGAGTTTGATCTCAAACTTTAGTCTAAAATCTCATAGGGTTGCCAGGTCTGTGTTGGAAAATACTTGGAGACTTTGGAGGTGGATCCAGGGGAGGGTGGGGTTTGGAGAGGGGAGGGGCTCAGCATGGTACAATGCCACAGAGTCCATCCTTCAAAGCAGCCATTTTCTCCAGGGGAATTCATCTCTGCCAGCTGGAAATCAGTTGTAAAAGTGGGAGATCTCCAGGCCCCACCTGGAGGCTGGCAATCCTACTATTCTAGCCTGTACCTTCATGCTCCCCATAACTCTCCAGTTGATGTGATGTCACTTCCAGCATCAGTATAATTTTCCATAAAAGGGTTGATTTGGGTCTGCATACCTGGTGACTGTCGGCTTCTTGAAAAACTGACACTAGTTGGAGCAGCAGCATTCTGTAACGGCTGTAGTTTCTGAAGTACTTTAATGGGCACTGTAATACAAAGTCAATTATAACAGACTAATCTAGAGCATGAATGACAGTGGTGAAGTTAATGTCTTCTAGGAGAAGATGGTAGAAGTCATTTTGGACCATGCTATAGAGTGCTACAATGTTGATTAGAGCAGGGTTGGCCAACAGTAGCTCTCCAGATATTTTTTGCCTACAACTCCCATAAGCCCCAGCCATTGGCCATGCTGGCTGGGGCTGATGGGAGTTTTAGGCAAAAACATCTGGAGAGCTACTGTTGGCCACCCTTGGACTAGAGCATAACATAGGGACCATATAATTCCAGTATTGTTCCATCTATGCTGGCTTCCAGTTTGCTTCCATGCCCAATTTAAGGTGGTGGATTTGACCTTTAAACCTATATAGACTTGGATCCAGCACCCTTTCTCCCATATAAACCTACCTATCCACCTTGGTCATCTTCTGAGACCCTGATTCTGGTTTTCCCTCCATCTGAAGCTAGATGGATGGCAATTCAAGAAATGGCCTTCTCAGCAGGGCCGGCCCTGCTACTAGGCAAACTAAGTGATTGACTAGGGCTCCGGGTTTCTGGGAGCACCAAATTGGTGCCCCCCCATGTGACTTGGTGATGTTTTCAGTGCAAGGGGGGTGCCAGAAGTTAGCCTTGCCTAGGGGGGCAGACATTCTAGGACCGGCCCTGCTTCTCAGTCATGGTGCTGAAACTTTGGAACTCCCTCCCCAGAGAGATTCTTCTCTCTCTCTCTCTCTCTCTCTCTCTCTCTCTCTCTCTCTCTCTTATTGTCTTCCACCAGTTGAAGATTTCTTTTGTTTCAATTGGTGTACTCCCCAGTAATTTTTATTTGCTTTACTTCCTGGTTGTGTTTTATGTGTATTTGTATGTCTTTATGTTTTTATTTTATAGTTTCAATATTTTATGTATATCTTGTTTTAAATGCCATTTTAGTGTTTAAATTTTCACAGACTCGGGGACTCTGGTGGCATAGTAATGTTTAAAATAAATAAATAGCTGCTTCTTATATGCCCAGTAGCAAAGTTGGGTTCAGATGTACTCCCAAGCGGTGTGAACTTTGTATTTCAGGGAGAGTGCAGTTTTGTCTAGACAGGTCTGTTGTCTGTCAACCAGTTGGTATTACTGTCATTACTAGCACTTCTACCTTGTTTGTATTGGGACGATCATTTACTCTCATCTCATACTGGATACATAAACTCAACTAAACCAAAATATAAAGGGAAACAGAGCAGAATGTCAGCTCCAAACCGATGATAGTGAACTGCATGATTTCAGATGGTTTCTCCTAGGGACCTCCCATTCAAATAACAATAATTGGTGCTAAGTGAATATCTAATAGCTGAGGAACCTCTGATATTTGTTCAGGTCTAGTAAATGCAGTCAAATTTCTTGATGGATTCTATTTCTTGATATGTTTATTTATTCTATTTTATTTAATCTCAGAGTTGGAAGGGACCACCCAAGTCATCTAGTCCAATCCCCTGCCAGTGCAGGAACTACACCTATACTATCCCACAAGATCAACTAAAAACCTCCAACAATGAACAATTTATCACTTCACAAGGGAGACCGTTCCATCCATAATGATATGGATATGATTTTCTTTCATCTTTTCCCTTCCTCTTTCAGTGTCTATTTCACTCCTAATTCAGCTTCCATTATCACCAGCTTATGTGCTTTCATCTGTAGCTTCTCGCCATTCCCTACAGTTGGAGTGCTCCTGTCATCCTTACCTACCAGTCACCTTCTTCGTTGTTCTTAAAGTACTTCTTTCCAGACAATTCTTCCCTGCAGCTTTTCACCATTAGTAACATTTTCAAGTCTCCTGTGCTGTAGCAGTCCTTTGTGCTTCATCTTGTATTTACTTGTCTTTTGGTTTACTTATATTCTAAATTTTTGGAGGCAGTGGTTCTTGTCTATCTACACAAAATGCTAGTTTATGAATAAGTGGTTAAATGAATAATAATTTATTAGAAGTATGTTTGCTGGAAACCATAAGCTTTGGCTTGCAAGGACACTGCTATTGCAAGAGTTTCATGTGTATTGGGATACAGTACTCATTCTGTCTACTTTTAGTAGTTATCAGGGCTATGGCAGTATGAGTAGGGTTTGGAGGACACAGATCCTTCTGAAGCAGAGGCAGTAACTGTTTATCTCAAGTTCTCATGGTGTGTGTGTGTGTGTCATAATTTCAGAACCATGGGACCACAATGACATAAAATCCATGGGAGAATAGATTCTTTTGCTTCAGTCAGGGATCCAGTTTTGTTAGCGATATTTGAAAAATGCTGAGCAGACCCCATCACATACTGCCAACTACAAGAAATCCCAAATGACACTTTGCTCATTTCTTCTGCTAGACTGATCAAAGCAACAGCAACATTCAAACATATGATCCTAGAATTTCAGGTATTTCCTAACCCTAAATTTCCTAGAATTTCAGATATTTCCTAACCCCCTCTCAAGGTTATCTCTTTTTAAAAAATGCTACAGCAAATTAATTATTCTATATAAATTTACACTGGTGAAATTATGAGATTTAAGCCTGATTTTAGTTGGGTGGAAGTGGGGTGGGGAACATTACACAATCCAAACAGAAAAATTACAATTAAGCAATTACAAAAAACAAAAAACCTCAGGTAAATGATGGGAGCTCTGAACCTAGATGGTCCGGGCTAGCCTGATCTTATCAGATCTTGGAAGCTAAGCAGGATTGGTCCTGGCTAATATTTGGATGGGAAACCACCAAGGAATACCAGGGTCATGATGTGAAGGCAGGCCCTGGCAAATCACCTCTGAAAATCTCTTGCCTTGAAAACCCTATGAACTTGTCATAAGTCATCTGTGACCACAGCAAAGAACAACAGCAAAATGATGGGAAATTGTAGAGCAACAATGAAATGAAATATACCATACCTAGAATCATAGAGTTGGAAGGGAGCTGCGGGTCATCTAGTCCAACCCCCTGCACAATGCAGGAAACTCACAAATACCTCCCCCTCAATTCACAGGATCTTCGCTGCTGTCAGATGGCCATCTAGCCTCTGTTTAAAAACCTCCATGGAAGGAGAGCCCATTACCTCCCGAGGAAGCCTGTTCCACTGAGGAATTGCTGTAATGGTCAGGAAGTTCTTCCTAATGTTGAGCCAGAAACTCTTTCGATTTCATTTCAACCCGGCCCTACCTTCCAGGGACACAGAAAACAATTCCATACCATCCTCTATATGACAGCCCTTCAAGTACTTGAAGATAATGATCATATCACCTCTCAGCCACCTCCTCTCCAGGCTAAACATCCCCAGCTCCTTCAACCTTTCCTCATAGGACTTGGTCTCCAGACCCCTCACCATCTTCATCTCTCTCCTCTGGACCCATTCCAGCTTGTCCATATCCTTCTTAAAATGTGATACCCAAAACTGAACACAATACTCTAGGTGAGGTCTTACCAGAGCAGAGTAAAGCAATACCATCACTTCATGTGATCTAGACACTATACTTCTGTTGATACAGCCCAAAATTGCATTTGCCTTTTTAGCCACCACATCACACTGTTGACTCATGTTCAGCGTATGATCTACTAAGAGCCCTAGATCCTTTTACTTTATGCATATCATTGCATGGCTGCTCCTGTGCTTTTAGTCTTGTTCCTTCTGGTACAAAAAGGCATAATGACAGTTATAACACATAATATGTGGAAACATGTTCTTGGGCTATGTGGGAAGCCACGTAAATTAAAGTGGAAAACCTCTCTGCTATAGGACAAATTGAAAGGTTGAACCTTCTCCCTGACCTGCTATGTTCTTTTTAATGTGCATGGATTTTTTTCTCCTGTAGAGAAGTACTGAAACAGTCTGAAGTATAAAAAAAAAGAAAGAAAAATTTTGACACATGATTTGCTGGTAGTGTAGATCAGTCCACTGTCTCCCTGTAGCAGGATGTGCATGGATGGGGACAAATTGCATCAGTGTGACATGTTAACTCTTTTTCTCATATCTGGATGCTTCTGTATTACACAGGTGCTCTGATTCTTTGCTGTTGCTCTTCTTTTGCAGAACCAGCATGAGCACCAGTCCTAAGCACCCTGATTCATGAGCACGTTTCAATGAAACCATTGGGAACTGCTAATAAACACGTTTATGATCAAGCCAGAGAGAATAATCTGAAATGAAACATCTGTCAGGCATGTTGTTCCATATGGCAAATTAGGGTTGCTGTGGGAACCTTAACTTTGGTATCTTTAGCATTTTGCATTTACTGGTCTCACTAGAAAGCTCCACTTCCCCTAACTGGGTAATCCGTTATCACTGATACATTAAATTGATTGAGCACAATCCTTTGCTCTTCCATGGTTGATATTCAGTTCAATGGACTTTATTGAGAACAGTCCTGGTGCAGTGCGCCTTCTTTGTTTTTGTATTTTCATCCATTCTTCTGCACTCTCGCTGCACTTTAGAGGTATTACATTTTATTTATTGCAGTTATGTCCCTTCTTTCTTCCAGCATGGAGCTCTAAGTGTTACATAGGGATGTTAGCAAGTTATCCATCCAGGCACTGACCAAACCCAACTTCAGCAAGGTTGCTGTATTATGTACTTTCTAGCCTTAGCCTAGGACACATAGATCTGTTTCCATAGCAAAGCTAGACTTGAAAAATTGCCAGCCGATTCCTAATGACTGAAAAACTGTGCTCTGAAGAATTCCTTTTCTGACATAAAGCATTTATTTACTTTTGAGTGCTTATATCACATACTTTTGAATGGTATTTTTTACACTTAAACCTCCTGTATTTCTTCAGGAGCAGTGTTGCATTTTAATGCCTTCATGTCAGCTACCCCCAGGCTTTAATAGGGCTGTGATCTTTCAAATATGACCCCATTATTTCCTATGGTATTTGGTGCACTTTTTTATTTTAAAAAAGTCCTAGTTTTGTTGAACTTCTTTAATATAGGATTCAGACTTTTCACATTCCTTTGAACATTGCTGCTTATATTTGAGGGCTGCAAACATCTGAGGGTGGTGGAGGACAGGAAATTATTGCTCTGACTGATTCCTCACTAGCAGTTGTTTTGATTCATGGCTCCCTCCAACTTTCCTTGTGGCTCCCAGAGGTCTAGAAAACAAGAGAAAGCAGTTGCAAGGGAAATTGGAGGGAGCCATGGATCAAAATGCTCCCATGCCGCAACTAGTGGGGAATTGATCGCTTGAGCTGGGGAAAACAGAAGCCTGGGGGCAGAGAAACTGCTAGTGAGGAATGGGTCATTGTGTTACAATATTATGGTGAGAAGAAACCATGCTGTGTATTTTCTTCAAGTGAACTTACCAAAACCACAATGGAACAAAGAAGCCTTGTGTGCCCTGACTAAACAAATGTAGTCTTGTTTATTCTTTTTTTTAAGAACAAAAGATTTAATGAGAAAAATATGTAAGGTTGCAAAAAAGAAAAAGGGTAAGAAGAATAAATAAATAATATATAAGATATACCAATGGATTCAAAGAATATGCATCAGTAAAATTAAATGTACAGAGTGGTACAAGATAATTAGAATTAAAATAAATTACAATTGTTTATTCATTTCTGAGTGTGTGGGCTCGTGAGTTAATCTTCGTTTCAGAGCATTTTTAAAATAACCATTGATTCTAATTAGTTGCCACAGCAGGAAACAATCCTAAGAAGGTGCATTTGGAGATAAACCCCAGTTTATTCAGTGGGGTTCAATCCTAGGAAAGTGTTCTGAATGTGCAATCCTAAAGTTACATCCTTCTAAGCTCTTTGACTTCAATAGACTTAGAATGGTACCACTCTGCCCAGGATGGCACTATTTATTTGGTTCAATTTCTGTCTGCCTTCCTGTGAACAGGCTCAGGGCAGGTTACAGCAGTAGTTATAAAAACAATAAAATCAGACTTTAAAAGCTATAACATCCATAACCCTAAAAATGAGGACATTCAGACTATTTCCATGCTGTCCTAGTTTAAACTATTGTAAACAGAGGGCAGAATTCCATAAGGGAATCCAGATGGTAGATATACTACCCTCGGCTAGCCAAGGTGGGGGTTGTCATTCACGTCCTCGAAAGAGTGAAGAAGACCTTATAATTGGTAATAACAGGAGAGTCCAGATGGTATTTGATGTCATCCAAAAGCCTGGTGGAGGAATAGTTCCATCTTGCAGGCCCTGTGGAATTGTAGAAGGTCCCATGGGGCCCTGTTCTCTGGTGGGAGCTCATTCCACCAGGCTGGGCCAGAGTTGAAAATGCATTGGCCCTGGCTGAGGCTAGACAGATGTCTTTTGGGCCAGGGATAACCAGTAAATGTTGGTTTGATGAACACAAGGCTTAGCAGGGCACATATGGGGTGAGACATTCCCTTAGGTATGTTGGTCCCTGGCTGCTCAGATCTGGAACTGTATTGACAGCCAGTGCAGTTTGCAGTACATAGGCTGGATATGTGTCCACAAGGACATCACGGTCAAAGCATATGCTGCTGTGTTCTGCACTAGCTGCAGTTTCCAGGTCACATACAAGGATAGGCCCATGTAGAATGAGTTTGGATAGTCCAATCTGGAAGTCCAGTTTGGAAGTAACCACCGTAGTGGTTTGGAAGTAACCACTGTATGGATCACTGTAACCAAGTCATGGGTGGAGAGGTATGGAACCAGCTGCTGCACCTGCCACAGGTGGAAAAAAAAAGCTGATTTGGCAACCACAGTGTCCTGCGCCTCCATAGATAGGGAGGCATCCAGTATCACCCCAATGCTCCTCACTCTTGGCAATGGCATCAATAACATCCTCCCCAGAGCTGGGAAACATATTTCCCCACTGCTCAAGTACAGGACCTCCATCTGCATTGGATTCAACTACATCTGGCTCTGCTTGTAACCAACCAGCCACAGCCCTCAAGGTCCTGTCCAAAACATCTGGGACTAAGTCTGTGTATCCATTCACAGATAGAGCTAGTCAGAGCTTTTTTTGCAGCGAAACTCCTTTGCATATTGGGCCACACACCCGTGATGTAGCCAACCACCTGGAGCTTACAGTAGGCCCTGTAATGATTGGCTACATCATGGGTGTGTGGCTACATCACAGGATGATTGGCTACATCACAGGTGTGTGGCCTATGCAAAGGAGTTCCTGCTACAAAAAAATCCCTGGAGCTAGTGTCCTCTATAAATGTCCTCTTTATTTGGCACTGGAGTATTATAGCTCTTACTCTTTTATCCACCATGATGCTTATTATTTTTAATAAAGGAAAAGGACAAATGGAAATGTGCAGCCACACCAAAAGAGGACATTTGTGACTCATTACATGATTCTGCACAGTGATTATTGAGCAATTTTGGCAGATAACTCCCATGCTAAATGACAATTGCTTTCAAAAAACCTGCATTTGAAGATATGAAGAGGACTGTGTGTGTGTTCATGTGCTGCTGGCTGTTCAAGATACTCAGGTCTCAAGTGCTCTTCAGAATGTAAAAATCATGTTATGGTTTTTTGAATCCTATTCACTATTCCTTAAGATGAGATGTTTCCTTGAGAACACTTTAGGGGTCAGGATTCTATGAACTGAAAGCGCAAGGTGCTTGCAGAAGTGAACTTCCCTCTGCTTTCCTCTCAACATTTTGTGCTAATAGAGTCTCTTATTGTTCCTGCACATGTCTTGTGCTGGTGATTCATAGGGGCCAACTCTTTATGTTTAGCATATATATAAATATTATTTATTTATTTATTCAGCTCATATACTGCCCTCCCCACTGAAGCAGGCTCAGGGTAGCTCACATTTTCATAAAAACATTGTATAAAAACCAGTAATCAATATAAACCGTAAATAACATATAAAAATACAAGAATATATAAAAACAAAACAATATCAGGTGCTATATTGTTCAATTGGTAGTATGTGTGATGATGGCAGGTAGCTGCCTATTCAGTCTGTGTGAAATTTTGCTACGCAGCTGGTATTATTAGATGTTCTGTCATATATTCTAACCATATATTAGTATGGTTGGGACTGACAGATTTTTAAAAAGAATAGCAGCTACGATGATATGGAATGGATTAATGCAGGTGGTGAAAGAGTGGCTTTAACACTTCCATTTCCACACAGTTTTGGACATTGCCCTGTGACGGTTTTCAGGATCTGAGATTGACAAATTTATAATATGGACATATATTGCCAGAAACTCTATGGTTTTTATCATAGAGTTTCTAGTGATTCCTAGAGCTAACTTTTGTTACTTCCTGTATGAACGTCCAGTAAGTACATGAAGCTGTACTTAAAAAAAAATTATCTTGCAATGTTGTGCCTTCTTAGGCTTCCTGCCAGTTTCCAGGAAGTTGCAACTAGAGTTGCCAGGCTACCTGGAATTACAGCTCATCTACGGACTACAGAGATAGTTGCCCTGGAGAAAATGGATCAATTGGAGAGTAGCATTGTATTCTGCTGGAATTCCTATCTTCTCAAGGCTCCCCCCTCCAATCTCCAGAAGTTTCCTACTGAGAGCTGGCAACACGACACCCCCCCCCCCCATCCTGTGCTGGTGGCTATGGGGGACCTGGCGACCCTAGAGAGTAACGTAAAAAATAAATGTCTATTATTAGAAGCTACAAGATCTGAAATATAAGCTATGAAACTATATGAAAAACAATGAAAGGACATTTTGATTCCTATAGTTTGCATCAGAGATAGCAAAATAAGAAAAATGTTCTTATCTTCAGATACACAGTTAAATTGCTATTATTGTTAAGGTTTAATTTATCAAGAAATATTATTATAATAGTAGTAAAAACAGATCTGAGTAATAGTCTTTATAATCCATAACTGAAAATATCATAAATGTAACAATTATTTTTCAGCTTCTGCAGCTGGAACTGTACGTGCTTATCTGTATGTGAATAAAATGTACTAATCTTGCTATTATAATATGATTTATATTTAGATCTAAAATCCATGAGCTAAAATAATCACTGCCATAATTTAACAAAATAACTAAAATTTCATTAAGGACTTCTTACCATTTGCCTCCTTTGTAATAACTTATTTTTTACTCTGATAAGAAAGTTTTACTGGAAGCAGTCATCATTTTAAACAGAGGTGAACTATTGACTGAAATGCTGCTTTTACCTAAAACAGTGGTGGTTTTGTAGCAAAATTTTTAGAGTTTTTGCCCAAAACCTGGAGCATCACATGTAATGTCAGCAACATGATGATATCACTCCATTGCAGAATGGGCACAAGGATTTTCAATACTATTGACTGAAATTTTTTTCCTTCTGTGATCCTTAAGTGGGCAATACGTATGAGTGCCTCTTTTTAACAACGATGGAACATAACATTAAGGAAATTGAACAGTCACCTCCACATCATAATCTTACATCACTGAGTTCTCTTTAGCATGTCCTCCCCCCACCCCCAACCAAGATTTCTGGTATTGATGCTGTCCTGGGAGAAGTAGACTTCAAATGGTGGCATGCAGCAAGCTAAAAAATGGGATGATGCAGGATGTATTATCACTTATTTGTCATCCCTATAGTGATGCAGGTCCTTGAAAAGCTTTCTCCACTTTTCCCCAACTTTGGTTTGGGCTAGGAGTATGCACAACATTCTTTCACCCCAAAGACACTTTAAATTTCTGGGTGGTGGTCCCTGCTGTTCAGGTGATGGTCCCTCTTCCCCCTTCTGAGTGCAATCCACCAAAGCATGGAACCCAAGGCAGTCACTGCAATTTGTTGTACTCAAGAGATGGCTCTGTTTGTCTGTTGCATTTCTGAAAAAAAAGACACATTTCTTGCTTTGTGTGAGAACAAGAGGATGTGTAAGCATACAGATCATCCACTCCAAACTGGGAGAGCCAGTTTGGTGTAGTGGTTAAGTGTGTGGACTCTTATCTGGGAGAACTGGGTTTGATTCTCCACTCCTCCACTTGCACCTGCTGGAATGGCCTTGGGTCAGCCATAGCTCTGGCAGAGGTTGTCCTTAAAAGGGCAGCTGCTGTGAGAGCCCTCTCAGCCCCACCCACCTCACAGGGTGTCCGTTGTGGGGGGAGAAAATATGGGAGATTGTAAGCAGCTCTGAGTCTCTGATTCCGAGAGAAGGCGGGATATAAATCTGCAATTCTTCTTCCGAGAAAATGGTTGACTTTCCCACAGACTTACCTCTTTGTCATAGCTGCTTATAAATGAAAGATGTTGGGAAATGTCAGATCCCCAAATCAGCAGTACCCTCTCAGCAAGGTAGTCTCCCCACTTGTTCATGTGTCCTTCCCCTGTTCATTAGCCTTCCCATCATCTACGCTCACAGCACTCACACCTGCCTGTCTTCCTTCTTCTGACAGTACTAGAGCAGTGCCTGTGGTTTGAGGTTCTGCTGCTATGGCTGCCAGGAGCATTGTTGACATGCACCATCTGAATTATCTTCCCCAACAATGCTGAGCAACATCTTTAGCTGGATACATGGATAGTATAGCACTTGTGAGCAGATGGGGGAGGGATAGGCAGTAGACAAGGCATGTGGAAGTTGGTGGTGGTAGCAGTGGGCCCTACCAAAAGCCCTCAGTCCCAGTAGCTGCCTCACATCAGGGTATGCTCTCACCAGCTCTGGTGCCAGTTATATAAACCACTGACAACCACTGACTACATTAGTGATCACCTGAGCCACACATTATTTTGGCCATGTGACTAGGCTTCCCCTGCCGGGGGACCCCCGTATTAGCAGCCTCCTCCCCCGCTCTCCAAAAATCTGGAAGTGGGGTGGTGGTGGAACGGTGCCGTGACTCTTTCCCTGCCTGCCTCCCTCGCAGGCTTCAGGCTTCTCCCTTCCTCCGGGTCACAAAGACCCGCCCACCGCCGGCCTGCTATTTGCTCCAGTCCGGCCTCCCTTCGCGAGGTGCATGCTGGGACTCGTAGTCCTTGCTTCCTCTCTGGCTGCTGGGTGGCGTCTCCTCAGGGAGTCTTGCCGGCGGGGGGGGGGAGCTCTGCCCCCGGAGGACCATGTGCATTTCTACCTCCGGAGGTTTCAGTTGCTGATTGAAAGGCTTCCTCTTGGGATGGTGTGTCTGTGTTACTTTGAAGAAGTTGGAAGCAACTCGTGAGTAGAGAGGCCAATCCCTGCTTCAGAGTGGCCAGAAATGGGGGGGGGGAGTCTGCTGAGCACTTCATTATTCCCTATGTGGAGATTGATTCTCATAGGGTATAATGGGGAATTGATCTGGAGGTTTCGGGGTCTCTGGGGTAGCTGTCTTTTGAGGTAGAGGCACCAAATTTTCAGTATAGTATCTAGTGACTCTCCCCAAAGTATCCGCAAGTTTCAAAATGATTGGACCATGGGGTCCAATTCTATGAGCCCCAAAAGAAGGTGCCCCTATCCTTCATTATTTCCTATGGAAGGAAGACATTTAAAAAGGTGTGCGGTCCCTTTAAATGTGATGGCCAGAACTCCCTTGGAGTTCAATTATGCTTGTCACACCCTTGTTCCTGGCTCCGCCCAAATGTCTCCTGGCTCCAGATATTTCTTGAATTGGACTTGGCAACCCTACATGTGACTGTGTATTCAGGGAATTATCAGAATTGCCTGCATGGCCCAATACTGGCATAAACAAGCCTTTTGTTTTCTGTTGTGAATTCAGCTATAACACTGTACATCTCAGATGACTGCAGTCATGCCTTAAATTTCACTAGAAGAGTATTTTTAGAAGATAAATTAGTGTGAGAGCTCAGGAGTAATCACACAAGGTGAATATGAAGTACGGCAGCTTGAAAAATGAATTCTTTTTCATGCAGTGACCGTGCGATACTTCCATCTCATACCTAAAAAAACAAAACAGCCCAATTTTATCTTGTAGTTTTTAATGTAGCTTTTAACCTTGGAGGTCTTCATCTGTGGAGTGCAGAGGCCAAGTGGTTAAAACTCTTTACTGCATGGAGATTGTGAGGTCTTCATTTGTCTCATATTGTACTATTCCCTCAAGCAATGCACTCAGCTTTTAAAAGGAACATGATACATTGTTCTGGGAAAACTAGAAATTAGATCAATATGTGGTGATCTCTTCTTCCTTTCCAGGCGGTGTGCTTTCCTTCCATACCACTTTTCCTGTCCACTGTCACCCACAAGGCTCCCTGACTAAAGGGTTAACAGGGCACCTTGGACAAAGAAATGGCTAGGGAAGGCTTCGTTTGCCGGTGTTTACATTTTCCCATTATCTTTACCATCCTTATTAGTACAATAGTTTGGTATGATACAGTGAGTATTCTATGTTTGGGTCTAAATTCTAGTGGTTTTAAAATGGTAAAGTTTATAGGGACTATGACTGATTCAGGAAATGAGATTCTTTTGACGTTGGATGGGATGACATCCACCTGAAAAATCAGGTGTACACCTCTAGGTCAACATTGTCCTTAGATAGTAAAGTGTCAAAATTGTCAGGAATGGCCTTAATCATCTGAGACTGGTTCACCCACTGTGACCTTCCTTAGTGAAAAATGACTTGACCACTGTCATACATGCCTTAGTAATATCCAGACTTGATTACTGGAACATGCTCTAGTGCGGCTGTCCTTGAAGATGGTTTTGAAACTTCAGCTGGTTTAAAATGCCATTGACAGACACTGACCGTATTAAGTTATTATACCAGATATATTGCCTTCCAGGCTGTTGCCATACTGAATACCAAGGTCTGTTTTTGATCATCAAAGCCCTAAAAAGCTTAGACAAAGTACCTGTTGGAACACCCTTTCTTGTATCAAGCAGCCTGAGACTTGAGGTTAAACTGAGGGGGTCCTTCCTCTAGGAACTAGTCTTAGTATAAGTTTTTTTTTTATGTTTTTTTTTATATATATATTCATCATTTATTGAAATTAGTATATGTAACAGATCCATAGTAATAATAAATATTTAACAATTAAACAAACAAAAAATTACGTAGTTCACAATTATCCACTCATCCAGCACCCTGTGACCCGTCACCCTTGTTGCCCATACTTATCTATCTCTGCCTATTGTATGCCTAGTACTTGATATAGCTCTCTGGACCACCTTGGCCCCCACAGCCTAGAGGGAACTATGTTCAAATTCACATCCCGGACCCTGTAAATTATTGACAGCCGCCAAAAACGGTGCCCAAATGTCCTCGAATTGTTGTTGTTGCATCATTCGTCGGTAGACCAGCCTTTCATCCACCGCCAATCGCAGCATGTCCTCCAGCCATTGCGCTACGGTTCCTGAAAATTCCGTTCTCCACATCTGCATGATTATCCTCTTTGCCGTCATCAGTGCCCGAAATCCCCAATATCGCTGTGGGCGAGACAACACCCATGCTGACGGGAAGTGGTTTAAAAGAACTTGCATGGCTGTGAATCTGTGCTGACTTCCCAATACGCGGTTTATCCACCTGAGTATATCGCCCCAGAAATCAAGCAGCACCGGGCATGACCAAATCATGTGGCTTAGCCCCGCTTCACCTCCCTGGCATCGCCAACATGCCGGTGAAGTCAAGAGGTTAAATTTGTGTAGTCGAACAGGTGTCCAGTAAATACGGAAATGAATTTTTTGCTGAATTAATATCAAGCGTTGATCTTTAGAAACTTTTCGGATCGCCCTGTTGATTGTGAACCATTGGAATGGTAGAATACTAAGGTTCAGTTCATCTGCCCATTTTACCCGTAATTCTTCAATTAGCTGTTGTTGTTGCGTCCCATATCGAAAGTACGTGTACAGGGCTTGCACTGGATTATCTTGCTGCCATGTCCGCCTTAATACAGCTAAAAGGGATGGTGGATCAGGGGCAGCCAAGGCATCCGGACCCAGCAGCTGCGTCAGCGCCGTCTTTATTTGGTAATAATGTAGCCATTGGTTAGATTCAAGATTATACTTGTCTTGAAGCTCCTTAAATGTCCAGAATTCTTCTCTATTTGGGTCTCGTAGATGATCAAGAGTTGTTATCCCTTTTTCAATCCAACCCTTCCAGACCACTTGGCACCCTCCAATCCTCAATTCTGGGTTTCCCCAAAGAGTCATTGATCCATGTAAGAAGGCGTTAAAGCCTTGCTTGGTACCTATTAGCTGCCATAATCGCCTGGTGGCCTGAATTGCTGGAAGCAATACTTCCCCTTGGTAGTGCTTCGAACCCAAAACCTCTAGCGTAGAAAGAGGGGCCACTGTTGAAGCCTCGAGAGCCACCCAGTTTGGAGATTCCTTCCCTACATCTTGCCTCCACTTACTAACACTTGCCAACATATAGGCCCTATGGTATACACTTAAGTCTGGCATACCAAAGCCACCTTGATCAATTGGGAGCTGGAGCCTAGCCAAGGACAGTCGCGGCCTTTTCCCTTCCCACAAGAAGTTTGTTATTAGAGTATTGACTCTTTTAAACCACTTCTGCGGAATATACTGATGGAGACCTCGGAGAACATAAAAGAAGCGGGGGAATGTAACCATCTTAAGGGCATTCACTTTACCCCACAATGACAATGGGATGGGTTTCCATCGGGTGAAGTCAGCTTGTGTTTTCTCCAGGAGCTTTCTAAAATTCATCCCCACTAAGTTTTGACTTCGATTGGGAATTTGTATTCCTAAGTATTGAATCGAGTCCTCCTGAAGTCTAAACCGCCTTCCAACTGCCTCAGGAATCTTCTTACCGCCCACTTGGAGTACCTCAGTTTTCCCCCAATTCACTTTGTAGCCTGCAAGTTGGCCGAATTCTTCAGTAAGCTTAATAATTGCTGGAAAAGAGGACTCTGGCTCAGTCACCATCAAAAGGGCGTCGTCTGCATATAACAGAATTTTAAATTCGCTGAGACCGTGCTTCATACCATATATGTTCGTCCTTTGGCGCACCGCCTGGGCGAGAGGCTCAATGCAGATGTTGAACAGGAGTGGGGAAAGCGGACACCCCTGTCTTGTGCCGCATGCCAGATCGACTACTCCAGACTGCTCTCCATTGACTCTAATTCTCGAGGTCGCATTCTGATATATCAACTGGGTCCACCGAAGGAATTCTTCCGGAAAGCCCAGGTATGTCATCGTCTTCCTCAGGAACCCTCTGTCCACACGATCAAATGCCTTCTCAGCATCAATAGAGATTAGAAACGCAGATTCCGGCTTCTCATTATAAGTGGCTATTAAGTCAGTAATTAACCGAACATTATCAGCTCCCGAGCGACCTCGGATAAAGCCTGCTTGAGCTCTGTTCACCACCGAAGCTATTACTGATTGAAGGCGTTGTGCTAATATAGCCGTCAGTATCTTGTTGTCAACATTTAACAAGGATATTGGGCGATAGCTTGAACAGAGATATGCGGGCTTCCCCGGTTTAAGAATCAGTGTAATCCAAGCCGCATTAAATTCTTTTGAAGGCATACCTTTGTCAAAAATTGCTTGATATGTCTTCAGCAACTTAGGAGCTAAGATATCCCTGAATCGGAAATACCAGACCGGAGAGTACCCATCTGGCCCCGGGGCTGAACCATGTCGAAGTGATTCTAATGCAGCCGTTACCTCATCCAATCTTAGGGGAGCTGAGAGGATCCTTTGAGCCTCTTCCGACAGTTGTGGTAAGTCAAGTTGACGTATAAAGGCGTCCTGTTTGTCATCTACCTCTTTAACATGACCCTTGTACAGCTCTTGGTAAAAGAGGCGAAACTGGTCTGCTATTCCAGAAGGTGTAGCATGAACGCCTCCCCTGTCATCACTAATCTGAGTTACCCATCTCTCTTCCTGTTGGCCCTTTAACCTTGAGGCTAATATTTTCCCCTGCCTTTCGCCGAACTCCCAATACTGGTGTTTTATCTGGGCATATATAAGTTCAGACTTGCGCGACTTGAGCAAATTCAGTTGAAAAGTTAACTGTTGAATTTCCGTGTAGAGGGCTGGAGACAGATTCTGAAAGTGCTTTTCCCATAGGTCTTTAATTAACATCTCTAGCTCTTCCTCCCGTTGGGCTCGTTCTCGTTTCTTTGCTGTGGCATACGCAATTATACGACCTCTCATCACTGCTTTAAATGCTTCCCAAATGGTTAAGTAGTGGTCCACCGATCCTTCATTACTCTGGAAGAACTGTGGAATCTCCATTTCCATCTGCGCACAAAAAACTGGATCATTAACTAGTGAGTTATTAAAGTACCATGTAGCCTTCTTCTCAATCCGATTTCTCATATCCAGTTCCATGGTAACAGCATGGTGATCCGAGAAGGAAAATGGGCAGATTTGGGAATTCGTGACCAGGTGAAACCTTGACCTCGAAATCAGAAAGTAGTCAATCCTTGCCATACTCTGGTGGACGTGCGAGTAGTGAGTAAACCCTTTTTGGTCTTTATGCTGTTCTCTCCACACGTCTACCAAGCCTAACTCCTTCATTGCTGCTGTTAGCGCTGCCCAAGCCCTTGGGGACCTTAGATCTGACTTGGTGCTTCGATCTTTTTCATTATCTAGGACTAAGTTAAAATCTCCGCCCATAATTATCCATTCGAAATCCACTTTCATTAGAATAGAGACCACATCCTTAATAATGGCAGGATCATCCTTATTTGATCCATAAAAATTTACCAAGGCAACCTTTTGTCCATACATTAAGCCGCTTAGAACAATGTAGCGTCCCTGGGGATCAGAAATCTTCATTAAGTTACTCCAGCCCAAGCGTCCACGAATAATTATTGCGACACCGCGAGCATTCCTCTCATATCCTGAAGTGTAGACCTGGTCACCTTGGAATTTAGCCAGCAAGGAGCTTTCATTGTCCAAAATATGAGACTCTTGGATTAATACTATGTCCGCATTCCGAAGGACCTGAGTCCTTAAAACCATCGCTCTCTTCTTAGGGTCTCTGAGGCCGCGTGCATTAAGCGATGCTACTTTAACTGACATCTTAGTTCAACCTCTGGTCGTTCGGCCAGGGGCCAGAGAGCAATCCTCCTCCTCCCATACCATCTTGGCAATGCTACTACACCCCGTGTATAAGTCCCCTCCATGGCGAACCTACGCCCTGGAGGGTAACTTCCCCCACCTATTCTTCCAACTTCCATGTTAGAATCCAGAACAAAGCAAAAAATTAAAAAAAGGCAATCGCCCCAGGCTAAAAAAAACCCATTAATCTACTCAATTCATAGAGATCAGTAGTCTCTCTTTGGTCTGTACTGTAACAAATTCTAGGGTCCCTAATAGACCTCTATGGGCCCATCTCCATCCTATTTAATCACCTAGTACACAGACAAATTGAATCTCCTCATTCCCTTCAACATCCAGCCATGCCAGTACAAAGTTTACCCTGAAATTAACATCCTGCAAATTCCCTTGTTTCACACATCTTGCCCTCAACCCCTCCTGGCTCTTGCATTAAGCTGATATAAGGTTTGTATTCCGTTTATATGAGCTAACCAACCCTAAATAGCCTGCTTTTCCCTTTACATTCTCTTCAAGACTTGCATAGCCTTGTCTTATCATTAATTAATTATCATTAATTAACTAGTATTTCTAGAATAACCATTGGGCATATATCATTGAAGGTCTCTTCTGCCTAGCCTCCAGCACATGGTTGACAACCAAATCTACATAAGTAATTCAAAGAAATAATTCATCTATAGCACAGACCTAATAAACAATAATCACAAACTGAATTATTTCCCACTTGCCATCCATTAATTAATCAGTGTTGGTAAGTTACTGGGTTAAAGACTTCGCATCATTAACAACCCAGCTGGAGAGTGCATTCAGGATTACCTTCAAAAGCATAATTGCAAACAATTGCCATGGTGGGATTCATGTAAACAGATCCTCTATAAGCCTTTAAAATTACGCAGCCACCCAATTCAGAGTTGAACCCTTCTTACGTTAATCAGGACTTCATAAACGGAGGGATAATCAGGTGCCCAGGAAACTATAAATTACATTCCTTTGACCAGACCAAGCAAATAGGGTTTTAGGTCACCACGTCATTAGTTATTGTCCCCCTGATATTAATACAGATCCAACATGGAAACCCCAGGTGGAATATGTCCAGGGTCCTAGCAGGTCTTGTATATAGAAGAAGCCAGATCACCTAGTCAACTTAATGCAAAGGGGAAAAAAAAGAAAAACTTTATTTTAGTGTCTTCCACCTTAGCACTTAGAAAGAACTTAGAAACAGCGTGAAGGAAAACCATTATAAGGACACATGCGAGGGGGGTGAGGGGGGCTATTATCTGCATTCAGTATAGGGTATCCAACAGGAAAAAGGACACGGGGAAAGCTGAGAAAAGACCAAAGGGTTTTGAGTAGTGGGGATAGTAAGCAAGAAGGAAAGAAAGAAGGAAAAAGAAACAACCACCACCCGGCTTTAATTGCAAGAATCCAAAGACTGTCCATGCTTCACGGCGCAAGCCTCAAGTGTCCATTGTTCCTGGTACAGTCTCTCCTTCAATAGCACGTAGATAGTCTTCTGCACTTTGTGGGGTGTGAAATAGGACTCTTCTGCCATTGCGAATCAGCACCAGTGTAGACGGAAAAAGGATAAAGTTCTCCACCTTTAATTTCCGAGCTAATTCCTTGGCTGTCTTATATGCACGACGCTTTTGAATTATTGCAATTGGGAGATCCGGGTAAAGTGAAAAAGAGGCTGGTTGGCCCTGCCAGAAAATGCCCTCCCCCATGGATAATTCCCGGAACTTGCGTAGGACGAAATCACGCGTAGACACACGTACAAAAGAGATCAGCAGCGTGGATCTTATTAACCCTTCTGGGCCTGGTCTGATAAGTCGCACCACGTCAGCAATTTCTAAAGGGAACTCCACTGGGAGCTTAAGGATATGGTGGAAGAAATTGTTTGCAAAATCAACCAGCTCTGCTGGGGCCCGAGCTGTCAAATCTTTAAGTCCTACTAAACGCAGGTTACAGCGTCGAGACTGCCCCTCTAGAATGTCTACCTTCTCACGCAGGGCAAGGACCTCCTTCCTTGTTTCACCCGCTGCTGTAGCTTGTTCGGCCACTGTATTTTCTATAGCCACTACTTTCCCCTCACACTGCTGCACTCTGTTTAAAGCCTCGGCAGTAATTTGCTGTATCTGCTGCAGCTGCTGAGTTATTTGAATCGGGAGAGACTCCATTCGTGCTGATAATGCATCTATTTTCTTCTCTAGCTTCTCCAATGAGGAGCCCTCTGATACAGAAGCTACCTCAGCCATTAGAGTCTCCTCTTCACCCTCAGAGTCGTCTTCTGCCCCCCTTCTACCCCGTGTGTCCTTCTTTCTTTTTTGCTGTAGTCTTGGAGGCATCAGCTGTAAAGGAGGGAGGGAACGTGCCGTGCAAGCGTGGGGAAATCTCCAGACCTGGCAGCTTAGCCCAAACAAAGTTCAGAAGGAGACTTAACCCCACTGTTCACCAGGTCTTACGATGACAAACAGGAAAATTTAATTCACTTATCTGTCCAAAACCGCTCTAATTGCCAAAAACTTCCCGAGCTCTTTTACTGTAGTTTTGAAGGCTTCGGCTTCGGCTGTGAAGGAGGGGGGGAGGGGGGAAACCTGCCGTATAAGTGTAGGAAATTCTTCGCTCCTGGCAGCTTAGCCCACACAAAGTTCAGAAGGAGACTTAACCCCACTGTTCACCAGGTCTTGCAATAACAAACAAGAAAATTTAGTTCACTTATCTGTCCATAAATCACTCTAATTAGCAAAAAAAACGCCCGGAGCTTCCACCAGCCGCGTCGTCTCACACCATTCCGGAAACAGGAAGTCCCGTCTTAGTATAAGTTTGGTTGGTGAGAAAGTGAGAGAGGGTTTTGGGGGCCATTGCACCACCCAGCTTCAGAAAATTCTCCTGCCAGAGTTGAGACTGTCTGCTTCGCTCCCAGTGCTGGACCTCCCACAAGGCCACTTAGGCAATTGCTTAGAGTGCTACCAGTTCAGGGGCACCCTGGGGTGGAAAAGCAGAAAAAAGATTTTTCCCCTGCATGCCTCTCAGAGTCTCTGAGAGGAACGGGGGTGGGGCAGGGCTTGCTTCCTGCTTTTGCACCCTGGAGTGCAAAAGCAGGAAAAAAAATCTCTCTGCACACTCCATTCTGTCTCATGGGCCCATAGGATAGAATGGAGAGATCAGGCCACTGCTGTGGTGCAACTATAGAGAAGAAGTTTAAAGTTTAAAACCCCTCCTCTAGGGTTGTGCTGCAGTGGCGGTCTGATCTCTCCATTCTATTCTATGGGCCCAAAAGATAGAATGGGCTCCATTGTATCCTATAGGCCCATAGGATAGAACTGGTTATCAGTGCAGGGGGTGGGGCAAATAGTTAGCCTTGCCTAAGGTGCCAAACAGGCTTGGCCTGTCTCTGGTTCCCCCAAGGCTTTTTGGATGAGTTTCAATGATTTGCCTTTTTCAGAGGGCTTTGAATTAGATCAGCAAGGAATGGCGTGGCAAAAGGAGTGGTAGAATTGGGATACTGTATTCTACTGATATAAAGGTATTTTATTGATTTCTATGGCATTTTAATGATTCTGACTTTTAAAATGGATTTGATTGCAGCTTACTTGCTTTTAATTGCTTTTATTGTATTTTACATTGAGAATTCCTCCTTTTCTCCCTATTAAGAGTCTTAATATCCTGTACTTTCCTATTTTTACTGCTTTTACTGGTTTTGCTAAGAATAATACAAAATTTGTATCCTGTGTTTCTGCCCTTACTAGCACCACCGAGGCAACTGATAATTTAAAATATACTGTACATAAGAGAAATCACATAGTAAAACTACTCAGATCAAATGACTCAATACAGATCATTAAACAAATTGCAAACAGAGTCAAAGTACATACAAAACATAAAAACAGCAATTAAAACATTAGTTAGGAAGGAGGAATCATTGAGGGAATGCCAAACAAAACAAAAAATGTCATCATCAACTGGCAGAAGACACTAACCGAAGGGAACAGATGGATTTCCATGGGAAGATGACCAAGAAAAATATTTCAATTGCTGCTTTTAAATTGTTTAATTGATTTTTTAAATTATCTTGTGCTTATCTACTTTATTAGTGGTGCTTTAATGTTGTATTTTTTGTGCTATGAGTCACCCAAGGTAATTTTAATAGAAAAGTGCCCAATAAATATTTAGATAGATAAGTAAATACCCTCAACCAAGAATTCTCTAACTTTCAGAGGAGCTTCCAGTTCAAGTCTAAATGATACATTTTCAGTTTCCTTCTGAACAAGTCTGATAAACTGGAGGAGACTGTCCTGTCAAAAAGTTGAAATATGTTAACGTTATTTTAGGGCAGGTAAATTGTAATTTACCATGTGGATGTGCTTCCATTACACGGGACCTCTTCTGTCACCATGTTCCTTTTAGCATCTAGATTTGTCTTGCTGTGTATACAAACATAGTATATAAATTCCTTGACAGTGATGGATCCCCAAGCCCTTGCCCTACTGCTGGTGTTGGGTCTGACAGCCATTGCCTTGCTTATAAAAATGCAGACTCTATTATAAAGACCAAGTTACTTTATTTTTTCAGTAACTGCTTCCCAAAGGAGTTAGGCATCAATTAATACTTAATTTCAATATGATAAACTAAATTGGTGAGTGTACTAAATCCTACACAGACCCATAGGTTATTAGAACTGGAGTCTATTATGATGTTCATGCTGTTCAGAAGCTGTGCTGTTTGGCTAATTTTTTTCCCTTACTGAGTCAATTATGTAGCAAATTCTGGTAATTAGTAGCATAAAACCAGGTAATAATATAATTAGAAAGAAAATATTTACTTGCGATGCAGGATATTTTTATACATCTTAATTATGTTGTTTTGCTCACCAACTAATAGCACTGTGTAATATTTGTGTAGGTGTATATCTTGCAGATAACAAAATTAATAAAAATAGATAGCATAATTAAGTCCCAGTTACAGTTTGAATGGCAATTTGCATCTAAGTATGGTCTGTTGATTGACTGAAAAGCAAGCTGAAAGAATCAAGGTTTTATTTCGTGATCGCACTGAAATGAACAACAAACCTCTAATTGGATTCTCTAAGGCCATTTTACACCTTAACATTTATTTTTGATTTATTTAAAATATCACTAACTTTTTCTCCTGGAAAGGGATCCACAGAGTTTTAAAAACAGCTATAATCAGACCAAAATGCCAGAAAAGCATCAGATAATATTAAAACAATATAAAATCTCTGGGCTGGATCCTGTGAACTGTCAGTATTTTTTTTTAAATCTATGGGTATTGCAGCTCTTTCTTTTCCCCAGCAGCTATGCTTGACCTTTGGGAAAGTTTAGTCTCAGGGTCAGAGGACTCATAATGTCTAATAGCCATGTAGCTAGAGGTGGGGATGTTGTGGAGAAGGGGGCAAAATTGTTCTTTCCTTTCTCTTCTATGTGTGGAGCTCTACTGACAGAATATGGAGAAGGGAGTGATTTTGGGACCCTCCGTATTGTAGTCCTCCAATCTGCATGTTACTCCATGCGAGCTCCACAGCTCCAAGATTAATGTTTTTTTTTTCTTCTGTCAGTGGAGTTCTACTCATGGAAGAGGCAGGTGGGAGTGATTTCATCTCCTTTCCCCCTCCCTACTGGGGCCTTCTGGCCTAAATGGGTATTATTTAGGGTTGCTAGGTCCAACTCAGGAAATACCTGGGGACTTTGGGGGTGGAACCAGGAGACTTTCCCATTTCCTAAATAAATAAAAATATACAGCAGTGCAGTTCTCCTGAATACAGTCTTCATTTCCTCATCCTCTTTTTTTACCTTCAAAGGGTTCCCCAGCAGCTGTACTTTCACTAAATGAAAGTGAAATTTGTCATACCCTACAAGTTCCTGGCCAGGCTTTGGTAGCATTTCCAAACATGGCTTTATTATGGGACACATACACTCACAAAACAGTCAAAATAAAAACAAACAGTTTGACAGCCCACATTTCTGTGATCTCACTAGGGCAATTTACTCATGAAAGTTGCTGAATGTAATGATCTGCTGTATTTCAATGAACTTCTTCAGACTAATACAGGAATACACAAGTAAGAAGCAAATCAGTCCATAATCAGGTTCTTATTTATGCTTTACTGTCCATTTTACTATGCAAATGACCTCTGAAATGAATGTAAAACAAACAGAGGGACTGTACTTGCTTACTTTCTCACAGCTTCACACACTCAATGGGAAGAGCTATATGTTTCTGCCTGCTTGCCCCCATTACCATGCAGCTTTCCTCCTGAGATTTAAAGGCACACACACATTCCAAAGCACAGTTTGCAAGCTTCTTCTAAACCTGCAGAGATTTAAAGGTTTGTGGGGTTGGGGCTTTCCCCACTGGCCAGCTGGCTGGCAGCAGGGAGGAACCTGAAGAACCTGGACCTGGGGACTGGCAAGCCTATTACTCTATGTTGGTCCTTTGACCCCAGGAATATACTTTCCCAGGGCTGAAAATGGCTGCTGGTGAAAAGAGGACAGTTTGGAAGGTTAGGGGATCATTGTGCTGGATCCCACCTGAAATTACCTAACCACCCTCAAAAGCTCTTCTGACCAAGTCAGCCTTACAAAGTCTACTAGAGGTCAAAGGAAAGGCACCTTTCTGACTTTTTTCAGGAGGATCATTTTGCAAAACCAGAGGGAGCATATTAAAAACTCATGACTGTACAGTAGCATCTCTAATGCATCTGAAGAAGGAGGGTCAGGTATGAAAATGGCTCAAGTGTTGTTTGGCATTGTCCTACCCTGCAGGGGTGGCCTATGGCCTGTGGTTTTACTGATTAACACTGCACCAAAGTTGAGATCTCAAAGATCTAGCTATACAGCTGCAGCCTGTCAAGGAAGGATGAATCAGACTCTTCCTGGAGAGATGCAGGATCAACCCTATTGGGAGAATTCTCATCTTTCTTCCCATTCCTCAGAGATTCTCAGAGAGAGACTTGCATTCAAATCAGGGTTTGTTCAACAGCAGACAGATATGCAATTAATAGACCCACATAGGCTTCATCTAGTCTAAACCAGAGAACAAAGCCATAGACACCCACACAGAAAGATGAGGTAATTACATATCAGTGTGCTTTGGGTGGAGATGGACTGCCAGCAGGGTAACCACCTCTGAGAATTACAAAGAGGTGACTCTTTTCTGATTTTTGACTCTCTACTTATACTGTGCTCAAAACAACTGCATATAGTATATTACAGTTGGTAAGCCTGTACTGGGGAAAAGGTTTTGGACCTAGGTCTGATTAGTAGACTGCAGATACTCAGATAGGATTTAGGTCAGATCAGATTAGCAGATAGCTGATGTGTATACAGGCTTGTATTAATTTGCTTATTTAGCAAAGGCTCATGAGGCATGCTTTTGAAAGGACTACCAAGACTAGGAGAGTTAGTATAAAGTAGGACAGGGCTAGCTGAAAGGACAGGGGATGTGCTGAAGGTAGTGCTCTCTGACAGTCAAAGCTTGTTTTTAGGCTTTGGATCAAAAAAGGATATAGAGCTGAAATTGCTAGTTGGGAAGAATTGAACACTCTTCCCTGGGAGAGCACCAGTAGCTAGGAAGAATTGAAGAAGCTGGGAAGAACATGGAGCAGGAATTGCTGACAGCTAAACTCTTTATTGACAGCCTGAGATCAACACCCTAGTACAGAATTGCCCCACTTCATCTTGCCAGGAGGAAAGGGGTACCACTCCTAGGGCAATGAACACGCTTGAGGATTCCTCCAGCATCTTCACAAGAAGAGTTCCTGCTGTTGCAAGAAGGACTTCTGGATATCTGAGATTTTGTTCCAAGTGTAGCCCCTGGATGAACCCATAGTACTGTCTGCACCTTCTACAAAGTGGATTGTGAGTAGGACTGTTAATGAACCAGTATTGATAGCTTTGGGAATGTTTCTTATCAGTTGTGTTGTTATAGTTAAATAAACTGAGTTTGCATTTTGAATTTGTGAACATTACTCTAGAATTTTAACCTTGTCCTCGGCATTCAGAGGGTTACAAGTGTGTCATTATGAACATGCATAAATTTATTTATTTATTTAATGGCATTTATAGTCCACCGTTCTCACCTAGACTCAAGGTGGATTACACAGAGTGAATCATTTGATGTTCTCTACATGTTGCAAGTGCCCCTGATGTGATAACACAGTGGACCCTGCTTTGGGCCTTATCTAGACTTCAGGAACTATTGGTGCTTATGTGTGTGCCTTGGGAGTGCTTGTTCTTTGTAACAAATAACTGACCTTCAAGGATGACAAGTGGGACCTCTAGACTATCTTCAGCTGGTGCAAGAAGTTATACTTGTTTCCAGGACTTTCCTGCTCAATAAAAGCCCTGCTTGTTTCAGAGAGAGACAGACCCTTTCTGCACACTCAGCTTCTGATTTTCATTGAAGTTGCATCGGTTGGGGTTTACTTCAAATGCTGTGCCTGCACTCTGCACCTTTTCTCTCTCTCCAATTTCTATTGGGTATCAAGGACACTATGGCTGAGAACAGACTGGCATTTTGGGGTGGCTGGGAGGCGTCCCAAATTGGACCGGCGCAAAAAGAGCCATTCGGGAGTCTCCACATGCTCACCCGCATGCTACCCACCTCTGGTCCGTCAGGCAACTTGGCGCCTCCACATGGGAAGGCGACCCTGAAGCTGGATTCCTCTTTGTTCCCCCCGGGGGGAAGTGCTGATGTGCATGAGCTCTCCAGCACTCTCATTGGGCTCTTTAAAAAAAAAATGGAAACAGGTTTGGGCAGCTTGGCAGTTCCACACCGCCAAGCTGCCTCACTTGCGCCCCTCCCCTTCCAGACGGCGGGGAGGTGACTACTGGCCACCTCAAATATTTGCAACCACTTTCGAAGCCGGGTCGAGCGGCCGGAAGGACAGGGTGAGTGTGGGCTGGAGACACCCACCAGATGTTTCTGTGTGGAGGGATTATTTGTGTGGAGGCGTCTCTGAATCAGCCCAAAGTGCTGGTTGTAATCAGCCTATATATTCTACATACCAATGAGAAAACCCAGATAGTGTTGCAAGTTTAATCTCTACTGATTGGTCAGTTTTGCACAGGCCATGTCTTTTGAGATAAGAGATTCTTCCAGCTGACTTTACTTTAGGGTCACCATTAGTGTCCCCCCCCCTTTCTCAGTAGTTAAGGAGTTCAACAGTAATCTGGGATGGTTGGGAAAAAATCATTGGCATGGAATGCTTTAAAAGTCTAGTGAGATAAACTGTGTCTCTGATCATAAACTTGATCAGAGCTGCTGTGTGGTAGCTTGGTTCACAAGGGGTGGGAGTGGAACTACACCACCTCAAACAGTCACTGCAGGCCAATGGATACTCCCAACAAGAAATTAGAAGAGCCCTCCATCCCAGGAGACCATCCACACCAAATCCCGAGCCACACACAAATGTGGGTACAGCCTTCCTGCCCTACATAAAATCTGTCACCGACCGCATTGGCAAAATTCTCAAACGCCACAATGTTGACACAGTTCTCAAGCCCACACAACAGATCTGCCACATGCTGCGCTCGGCCAAAGATATGAGAGATCCACTTTCAACCGCTGGAGTCTACAAAATACCCTGCTCCTGTGGCGCAGTCTACATTGGCACTACCCAACGCAGTATCAACACCCGTGTCACCGAACACAAGAGATACTGTCGCTTGTTTCAGCCAGAAAAATCAGCTGTAGCTGAACATGCACTTCAAGAAGGAGACCACATCATCCACTTTGAAAGAACTGAAGTCCTTTCTATGGTCTCACATTATCATACCCGCCTGAACAGAGAAGCTATTGAGATTTACAAACACCAGCACAATTTTAACAGAAAGGAAGAAGGCATTTTCATCCACCAATCTTGGTACCCAGCTCTGCAAAACACCCTACAGACTATAAATTGCAGAAAGTCATAGAACAACCAGCACATTACACAGAACAATCAGCACAGTCAACAACCATCTTCCTTATCTTCACACCCCTTCCAACCCTCCCAGCAGTTAACACAGAACAATGGTCACATTCAACAGCCAGTTTCCTTATCACTACCCTTCCAGGAAGCCCCACCAAACAATGGGCACATCCACAAACCAATTGCCCTTTCATCACACCCCCCTCCAGCCTATAAATAGCAGCTCTCCAGCAGCCCTGGCCCCACTCAATGCACAGCAGCCAAGAAGGTCAGAGCGCCTGCTCTGGCTGCAACGCCACTGAGGATGTTCTCCACAGCTGAGAACGAAACGTCTGGAAGGAAAACTTTCTCCAGTAGAACATGGCACTTGAGCCCAAAAGATTCTACAAACCCTAATGATGTTACCAGCTGTGAAAACCTGAATCTTTGATAATCCTGTGTACTGTTTCATAGTGCCATCTCAAAAAGCATATCACAGACTAGAAAAGATATAGGAAAGGGATATGACAAAATAACATGAAGCCTGAACTATTTCTGAGCAAGTCAAGAATATGTTTTAATTTAATTGGAAATATGACAGGTTTATGGATGAAATAGAGCAATATGGATGAACAGAAAAAAGTTTCTTGATATAATTTGTAGCTATTAGCAACTTTTAGACTTTTAAATAAACAAATAGATGTACATAGCAAGTTTAGAAGTGATATTAATATGTTAGTCCCTCTTATGAAAATATAAGAGCCCTGTGGCACAGAGTGTTAAAGCTGCAGTACTGCAGTCCTAAGCTCTGCTCACGACTTGAATTTGATCCCTGGTGGAAGCTGGATTTTCAGGTAGCCGGCTCGAGGTTGACTCAGCCTTCCATCCTTCCGAGGTCGGTAAAATGAGTACCCAGTTTGCTGGGGGGAAAGTGTAGATGACTGGGGAAGGCAATGGTAAACCATCCCGTAAAAAGTCTGCCGTGAAAACGTGAAAGCAACGTCACCCCAGAGTCGGAAATGACTGGTGCTTGACAGGGAACCTTTCTTTCCTTATGAAAATGTCAACTATATGGGCAAGTTGCTTTTTCTGTATCAAAGAAGTTCGTTGGAAGGTGGGAGATAGTTTCAGAATAATTTGATTCTGTGTACAGTATAATAGAAAAGAAACACACTTAAAGTTTCTCAATAGAGATTTAACGTTTTCCACAAAGTTAGATTTTTCTCAGGTTCATAGAAAGACCTGTCTTGTCTGTCATGGCTCCAATGTCTGAATTTGAGTATCCACAGATGGGAATGTGTTGAGAATTAGATATACTGATGATGGGCAACAGTTGTCCTGAGTGAATGACTGGGCTTTGAAAAAAAAACAACAGAATGTTCGTAGCATATTATACTCTTCTTACAAATAGTATGCTCACATGGTTTTTATATAAGATACTAAGACCAATCAAAGAAAAAGTCAGTCCGATGATTAAAAGCTCTATTAAGAAAAAATGTTTTAAAAATTCTGTTAATTAAAAGTTTGAAATGGCTTATTATAATTAGTTGAAGACTTTCCTGGTTCGTATTAGAGGATATTTTATTCCAGCCTGGTAACCTCTATAGGTCTTCCTTCTGGGTTAAATCCTTTTTAGAAGTTGATTATTCACTAATTTTTCACATACTGAGGACAACGGACTTTAGAAAAACATAGGTTGTTAGATGCACGCTCCTGTTTAAACCAGTGAAAATGGACCATAAATTCCAATCAAGCAGCTAGGTTCTATACTGCCCCAATGCAGTTTGGGGAGTCCCCCAGTTTGGGTAAATTGTCTGTTAGGTAATCAGCCTGGTTTCATGGCCCATTTGTGCCACTTTCGTTTACAAAGGGTTTGTAGTAAATCCCAAGCTGCATGCTTACATGCTCTCTTTAACCAAAGCAAAAACCACCAAGTAGAATTCAATGCTTTTAATCAAGCCACGAAACAGATACTGTGGAGACCAGGTAATATTGTGTTCTGGCTTATAATGGGGAAACATATTGATACAGTAGCTCTGTAAAACAAACCCAAGTGTAAAACCAGCCACAAATCTGAAAAAAAACAATTAACTGATCCCCATTTAGGAAACATACAGAAACTACTCTGGGGATGATCACATCCCAACAGTTTCTCTTAATCTTGTGGTTTCTCAGTACCTCCTTACAAGCAACAGCTTGGTGAAAAGTTAAATTGCAATAATATAAACACTATCTCTTCTAGATAATAATTCCAGAAGAGTAATTGTGCTACTCTGTTACAGCAAAACTAAATAGTAGATTTGGGACACCATAATGACTAACAATACTTTTGTTAATTAGAGCCCACTACCTCATTATGCAGACATTTCCTGTATGAGATATTAAAAAGCAAGCAGTAGGGCATGAAATACAGAAAGAAGTGTGAATTATGGTAAATTTAATACTGAATAAAAAAGAACTACAGAGACCTGTCACCAAGTTGTTAATACCTCTCTAATGGATGGACATTCACACATTTTGTTAAGATAATCACACTTCTAAATAAATCCACTTTTTCTGACCATGTCTGCCTACAGCAAAGAATAAATACTTGGAAGACCCATTTCAAAGCCCAGTTGTTCACTCAGGGCAACTGCTGCCCATCATCAGTATATCTAATTCTCAACACATTCCCATCAGTGGATACTCAAATCCAGAGATTGGAGCCATGACAGACAAGACAGGTCTTTTATGAACCTGAGAAAATTCTCAATTTTGTGGAAAAATCTGAAATCTAAAAAAAAAAGGGGGGAGGGAGGGAAGAAATGGGGGTAAACCCCCAAATATAAGAAGCAGAGCCTTTATCTTTAAACAATGGATACTCTCTGAGATCTCAGCGGCCATTATAGGGGTTGCTAGACAACCACATTGATATTGCTAGCATTGGTTTCTGTCAGTAAAAGGAAGGAGAAGGGCTCTTCCTAAGGCTATTTTCACCTTCCAGTCTCCCCATGCTTCCCTTCTACTCACCCTGGAGGGAAGGCTCATTGACCCAAGCCTGCTAGCCAGCACTAGGCAACTTGCAACCATGCAGTTTCTGTAGCTCACCTAGCTGTGGTGCTGGTTACTGGACAACTTGATCCCATGCAATTTCCCTGGACCCAGTGGCAACCTGTACACAACTTAAGGAACTTGCCTAGCCCTGGCAGTAACAACTATACAATTCACTTGTGTGACTTGCTACTGCATGACTTTTGCAACTTGGCCACATATGTTTCAATGCTCACATGAGTTTATTGCCTTAGGATAAGTAATTTGGTATGTGCTGGAGAGCATTTTGGGACAAAGAGACAGAGGGCTCTTCTGCATTATCATTTTCACCACTTGTGTGTCGTTAGGTGCAAACCTAAGAGCACATCTTGGTAGTAAGCCCCATGAAATATGACTAAGAAATATCATGAGTAGACCTGTTTAGGATTGTCCTCTAAGTTTCTGAACACCATTTGCTGGGGACCAAATAACAACTAACAGGGCCAGATTAACAATTAGGCCAAATAGGCCCTAGCCCATGAGCCCCCATGCCTTTAGAGGCCTCGGGCCAGCTCCCCCCCCCCAGTTTTCCCCTTGCTTGCAGCCCTCACAGCCTGCATGCACAGTCAGCAATTGAGCTGCTCTTTGCCCAATTTGCCTGGTGTGGCTGATGCTGGCATCATCACCAAGTTTGCATCTCTCTGCCTCTCCCCTGCAGCTTTGTCAAAGGGGCTTTTAAAAAGGTGCCTGCAGGTTGCAGCAGGGGCTGCAGGTGGCAGGGTGGCCACTTCAATTCTGAGATAATTTGTGAGGGGGCCCCTGAGATTTTGACTTTCTAGGGGCCTCCACAGGGCTTAATCCGGCCTGTAAGGACTGTTACAGTTATACCCTGCTTGTAAGTTTCCCAGAGTAGCTGGCTGGCCATTGTGGGATATAGGATGGTAGACAGACCTTTGGTTGGCTCCAGGGGAACTCTTAAAAACATTTAAAGAGGAATCTTCTAGGTTTTACAAGAATATGTATGGGATATGTATTATATGTTTATGATTAGTCAACATGGCATTGGCAGATTACAGATTGCACAAAATATATATTCAGTTTTGTTGTTGTTATTCAGAGACTGTTGATACTAAGTTTTGGTTAGGAGAAACTCACACAGGTTTTATATTTTATCAGTCAAAAATAAGATAATTTATATATAGATAGTTCCAGAGGGTAGCTGTGTTGAACTGCAGTAGAACAGCTAGATTTGAGTTCAGCAGCTATTTAGAGACGTATAAGATTTTGGGGGTATAAATTTTTAACAGTCAAAGGTTTTTCTTGATGGAGTTTTGACTCTCAAAAGTTTACATCCTGAAAACCTTGACCTTTAAGGTGCCATTGGACTCAAATCTGTGATGTACACATGTATTGTGAGTATTTTATCAGTCAAAAGGCTTGTTGTGTGCAAGATGAATTAATTTGCTTGCTGCCCAACAAAAAGCTGAATAATTTGTTTTCTGTCTTGAAAGATAATGAATTAATGCAACACAAATAGTTACCTTTTAAAATTCAGGGACAGTTTTTGCACCACAGTGATTCATTATCCACCTTGTGATGTCACTCAATAAGTAGAAGTATTATCATAACCTCTTTTCATGACCTTAACTAAAGTGCTGTCAACTGAAAATTCACCTGTGTGCCCCCCATTTACAATATGCATGAAAGAACAAGCATCGAAATACATTTCCTGAAGTTCTCCATATTTGACTGCTTGTGCAGCACAGTGCAAAATTGCAAATTAGGCAAACACAGTAGATTGATGCTGAAGACATTTAAGGGTGGGGTAGGGAAAATGAGATCTTCTACATGAAATGGCAAGGTAAATTAATAAAGGAAATTGACAGTCATTTATACATGCCAGCATCAGCAGGCATCTCAGCAAAACTGCCAACGAAAGGTCATAGCTCATCTGCCACTGAGACAACCAGCAGTGAGGCTAAAAGTTATTCGTTTCAGACATTGTTTGGGCTCTTTGATCACAGGAGTGGCACAAGTGCTTCTTTTTCTTCCACTTTTTTTTTTTACTTGCAGAAGCTATAAATCAGCCCCTTTAAGAAGACCCAGATAGCCCAACACAGATCGATTTCACAGGGAAGTTGATGAGCTGCTAATAGAATTACAACTACCTGTCAAAACAGGGAAAACATATCTGTGGCAGTGATAAAGGGCAAATCAATTGAAGAAGAGGTTTTATTTTATTTTTTTTTATTCCACATGAGGCATGCAGATCCAGAAGACACAGATGTCCTCAGACTTTTGAATTATAGTACTGTGCTTAACACACTGTAGATTTGACCTGAATTTTGTGAATTGAATAGTTCAGCCGAGGTCAATGGGACAGTTTTCTTGCTGACAAACTGAGCTCGCATTGAGTGTTATTTTGTGTTTTCCCTAGGTATGTGTTAGGCAAGACTTTGTCAACACAATTGTAAAAATAATGGTTAATCTAAAAATTAATTGACAAGAAGGTGTAATATTTTTTAAATTGCCCTCCCACCCAATTATTCCAAGAACAACTCACAGCTTTTCATATGGGTTCTTCTTTGGTTCCTTGGAATCCTTTGAGCCATGATACTTAGAACAGGGCTTTTTCTGGAAAAATAGGTGCTGGAATTCTCAAGAATTTCAGGCATCCCCTCATTTAAATCTTATTTAAAAAAAATTATTTTATGACATCACAAGTGATGTCATCCTCCCCTGGTGCCCCTCATGAACTCTAAACATTTTTTTGAGAATTTTGTTTCCTCGAAGAGGTTCTTGAACTTCATTCCACCACATTCGCCCAGGAAAAAGCCCTTCTTGTGACTTACTACATCATGTATCATACAGTTAAGCAAATTATTTTACTTTGTAATTGAGAGTATAGTACTTGCAATATTATGTGAGGCATAATTAACATAAGTATGTTTATAGACCACCTTTTGATTTAAATGTCCTCAAGGTAGTTTACAACAGTATTTTTTAAAATATAGTAAAAATAAATAGAAACCACTAAAATAAAATACAATTAAAATAGTATTTTAATAAAATAAAATACTATTAAAATGACATAAATACAAGCAATAAAGTTCTAGCAGTGTTGATAATTGAGTTATTTTTCTTTCTTCCTTTGGCTTTTATCTATTTATCTCTCAGTGCCTTCTAGCTAGTAATAAATCTAAGATTTGATGCTGAGAGATCAGGAACTGTTGATCAAACTCCACCCATTTTTCTACCAACTTATTGTGAATTTGTTTCACTCTACAGGTACCAGGGAAGAGACAGGACACCAGTGTGTCTTGATGGACTGCACTTTAAAATCTTATTAGTGCTGTGTAAACAGGTAATGGACTATGAACAATAAATTCCTCATAGAGCCAGAGGCTGCTCCAAGAGATCTAATTGGTTAGCATCAGTTTAGAAGTGAAAGACTTCTGAACTGAATACTGAAAAGAATTCAGTCTGAGTCTAGCCCTGATGGAGAAGAGTTGGGTGCTGAATTGAATTGAATTCAACCCTTACTGAGAAGAGTCTAGTACTGACAGGGTTTAGTCCTGACTGAAAACAGTTTAAAACAGATGGAGTACTGGGAAGGTTGGCAGGAGGAGTGGGTAGTTATATAAACACTCCCATTCAGGCCAAAAAAAGGGAATATATTTACTAATGAGTTAAAACAGGGAGATAATGCTGACGAGTGGAGAGACCCCTAGTCTTGTGGGTTTAGAAACTGCCTTTTAATTCCTGAGATTCCGTTACTAGTGTGTTTAGTGAAGGAATTTCATACTGAACAGAGTATCCTTGCCTTCTTAAACCAAAATACACTCAAGGAAGTATACTGCAGTGTTAAGAAAACACTGAAACAGAAGCTTTTCATTTTAAAGATTCTATGTCACTGTGAAAAGCTTAAGAAACTCTCAATTGCTTGAAACATATGAACTGTAGTCTGTGCCTATATTGATTTCTCTCAGAAATTTTACCCCTAATTTCATCTGATCTTTTCCCTCTACACTGAATAAAATATTTTGTTGTTTTTGAACTCTTAAAAAGCCTAGAGTGCCATTTCAGTGGTTTAAGTTAAAGTGAGATCTTGACTCTTCCTTCAGGTTCCAGGGCTGAGCTAGCAGCAAAATATCATACTGTGGCAGGGTTTTACCGCCTCAACCAACTTTCTATTGGGGAATATTAATATTTCTTAGCTCAAAATGGAAAGCTGCAAGAGGTGAGGTGAAGCAGGATCTCTGTCAATGTTTACAGAGATGGGTGGGGTGAAGGCAGGAAGGGATGGGAGTAAGAGAGGATGGAAAGGGATGGGAAAAATGCTAGGAAGCTACTCTTGAAAGGTAGGGTGGCCTGTTTGCTAGGAAACGTTACATCACATTAAGAGGTCCAATTGTCCAATACGAAAACAGAGTGTCATATGCAAACATCCAATGAGTGAGCATGGTGTCATACGTCCAAACCCAAAAAAGAGGTATCTTAATTACATTGGCCAAATGGGTTTATGGCCCTGTTATCACCACGCTGGTTCCTTTGAAGCTCACCAGAGGTGATAGATTTCATTTTACATGTCAGGATGGATGGCCATTAATCACAAATTCAGGAAATTGTTTGACTTTGATAGCCTTTAGCAGTAATTAAAGAAAATTATATAGAACTCCCTGGCAGAAATGTGAGACCAGATTACAGATATAGCACACATCCACACAACAATATGACTCTTGGCCTTTAACCTTTCTGTTTCTGTTGTCTTTCCTGAGGAATATCAGACCCTACATACAGACCATTTGTTTATATGTTGCTGGTTTTATGTTTTGGGAACATGATTTGAAAGAGGTTACCACAAGGAATTTTTACAGCTTTGCCCACTATATGTCCCTCTCTGGGCCTGGATTTGTTCATTTCCAGGATCAGAAAATGGATGCTCTTTAGCCTTTCAGCACAACCAAGATGTCTGCCAAGCCTATGAACCAGACTTGATATCCTTCCAGCCTGCCTAAGGCCTAGATTGAACCAGATTTGCCCCTCTTACAGGGAAAAGAGACCATCCCAGTTCAGACGGGCATTGCTGTGTAATATCCATATTCTAGGGTTACATTGCAATATCACATTCCAAGGGTGCATTGTTTGGGTTTCAGTCCAGGGGTGTCTTTCAGGGTTTCAAGGGTGGGACAACCACTGCTCTTCAGAAAGGAAGAAAATAGATAAAAAGGGCTGCTCAGTCAGAAAGGGAGAGAAAAACTGAGGTAGAATCTTGCCTCTGAGGTAGGAAAATAGGCTAGGTTATCATATACAGCTACAGCTTTATTGATTACAGAATATGCCCTAGCAACAAGCATGTATTACACTTACACACTTATACACTCATCTACACTCCCACACAATCACACTTACACAAATGGCTGGCCATACCTTTTGGTGCTGGGTCTTCAAGAGAGGTGCAGGGATCTTCAAGAGAGGTTTCAGATAAAATGGCAGTCCAGGCTATGGGTACTTATCAGTTATCTGAGACATTCCTGCTGGTGGTCTTTTCACCTCTGGTCTTTTCCTGGTATTGGGTTTTCAGTCCACATTTGTACTTCCATTCTCTCAACTGTTGTCACCCTCTGGGTGAGTCCTGGAGATCTCCTGCTTTTCAAGTGATCTCCAGACTACAGAGATCAGTTTTCCTGGAGGGTGGACTCTGTGGCAATGTGTCATGCTGAAGTCCTTTTTCTACCCAGGCCCTGTCCTTTCCAGGCTGCACTCCCAAAATCTCTGGGTATTCCCAAATGAGAGCTGGCAATGCTAGCCATACCTGGATAAATCAGGTATTTACAAACTGCACAGATTACATGGTTGCATTGGATTAGATGTAATTTTCCAAGCCACATTTCTTAAATTATTGATGCTTTATTTTATTCGTTGATATTATGATCTGTTTCTCAAGAGGAAACCAAGCAAATGGCCAATTTTCCCAACTGCTGCAGGATAGAAAATTATTGTCAGGATCCATGTAGTGTCTCTTGTCATGTTTTACTTTGCTTTGCTTTTCCTGTCTCTGTCATACCGTATATTGTAAATACCATATATTGTTGTGGAAATAAATGGGTCGTGTTAGACTATTATGTCTCTCACAAAGAGAGCATTAGTGGCTGGGCTTCCCCTCCCTTGCTTTGTACCATCCAGAGCTTGGGAATAAGATAATGAATTCCTGGTGAACAGGGAAGAGTAATGTCTTTGAAGCCCTGGGAAGGGGGGAGAGCCCATGGTTTTGGGAATGCATTTAATGTTGTCTATAGGTTTCAGTTTCACTTCTGGCAAAGCTTCTATATGGAAAGGGTTGAATGTCATGGGTGCTGGGGACCCTGCAGAGGAAGACGAGTCTGCCAAGGAAACTGTACCCCTGCCACCTGCACCAGTACCCCTGCCTCCTGCTGAAGAAGATCCCAGCCCCCCTGCCTCGCCCTCTCGGGTGGCTCGTGTGCGTGACCGCCTCCGTCAGGACCTCAGGGATCGGAGGAGGGCGGCACGCTCACAAGCAAGACGCTCCCTGAGTCCTGAGTTTTGAGAGGATTCTGGCCCTCCTAAGAGCAAGGATGCTTGAGTTGTAACAGGATCCTGGCTGCCTCCCAGAGCCAGCAATTAGCCTAAATGGGCAACAGCCAGCAGAGGGCTATATAGCTGTGGGCTTTGGGAGGAGGCTTTGTGGAAGCAACTAGTCATCTCCCTGATGTTCTAGCATCCACTCCGGCTTGACTTTGGTTCCTGAATCCCTGACTTTGGCTTTTGACTTCTGGACTCCCTGACCTCGGCTTCTGGACCTCGGACCTGCGATACTTGCACAGCAATTTGGATTTGGCACCTCGGACACTCCTGCTTGCTGGCTACAGACCTCGGACTGCCTCTGGACTTTGCCTGACCCGGCCCCAGCCATGACATTGAACTAGTAGCATGTCAATAAAGCTTCATCTATGCCAGGGGTGTCAAACATGTGGCCTGAGAGCTGGATCAAGCCCCCAGAGGGGACCTATCAGACCCATGAGCTACTAGCTGGCATCTATTTCCTTCTTGCTTCCTTCCGCATCACAGCTTGCTTTGCCAGGCTTGCTCAATCACACAGGAACTATAGAGCAAAGCCTCTGTTTTCTCCATTGGCTGAGTTTCCTCCCTTGAGGAGGAAGGGGAGGGGAGGGAGAACTTGCTTTGGCAGACTCTCTCAATCTCACAGCAGAGCTACTGAGCCAAGCCTCTTTTCCTTCTGTTGGCTGAGGCTCCTCAGAGCAAGAGTTGTCAGTTATCAGAGACTGTTAAATAAACAAAATATTGCAATACTGCTAATGTTTTAAGCATGTTTTGAGTTTTTAAAAAATCTTTGTGTTTGTCTGTGTCTTTTATAAAGTTTATATCTCCACTACCTGACATTACATTTCATGACACACATGGACTGGCCTGACAAGGTCTCAATTATGTCAGATCCATCTCTAATAACAAACAAGTTTGACACCCCTGCGTTTCATGTCTGAGTGTTACTTGGCAAAACCTCACAATTGTACTCCTGACCTGCTTTTACAGCTCCATGGCTTGTTGACCTGAAAAACTCTTCCAGGATTTACCAATTCTTAGATAAAAATCTTAAACCCCAAACACCCAAAATTTCATATCTCAAATCTGGAAGGCCATTAGAGAAGCAGCCATAGTTGGCTCCTGAGGGATGGAGTATGCTTTTGGTATTTAATTCTTCCTTTAGAATATATGATATATAAACTTCTACCTTGGAATAAGTGGACCAATGTGAAAAGTCATCATTTGCTTAGCTCTGTGCTGGCATTTAACAGGAGATATTAGGAAATCAAAAATAAATGAGTTAAAAGCTGAGAACATTTTAATGCAATGTATCTGTCCCTTCCCAATAGCTATATTATCTGTTATTTACCATTAAATGGTGACAGGATAAAGCATGCTGTGGAGAAAAGAGGGCTAGCATGAGAAATCTACCCACAGAGAGAACCAAAGGCTCAGACCAGTCAAAGTTAAACATATTTAAATTCCCTTTGTTCCAATGGGGAAACATTTACACATGTGAATAAGTCTTCCCATTTAAAATAATGTGCACATTGAAGACACATTATTTAATTTTAATTGCCTGAAATGGCCTTTGGAGAGTATATGAATTAAACAAATCAAGGGTGATAAAGTACAGGGACATTTCCCTCTGCAACTAAGAAACTGGACTAATTGCAGACCTCTGTAGAGTCAGGCCAGTTTAAGTCTATTAATTTCAGTTGAAATAGACTTCAGTAACTCTGCATCTCATTGCAGTATATATCTTCTTATATCCAGTTCTGTAAAGATATCCAGAATAGATATATCAGAAGCAGTTGTTATTAAAGGCTATGTTTAGAGGTACAGCTGTAAGTAAAAACTGTTTTACTATCTGTTGCATAGAACTCTGACATTTTAAGGCACATCCCCAAATAAAGTTATTCCATCACAGGTTAGATTACTGCAACATATTGCATGTGGAGCTGCCCAGAAGCTATAGTTAGTTAGTACAAGATGCTGTGGCCAGAATGTTGACTAGAGTAGATTCTAGGGACTATATTACTCCAGTATAGTTCCAACTGCACTGGATTCCAGTTTGCTTCCATTTAAGGCACTGTTCTAAGGGTTGGGGCCAGTATACTTTAAGGACTACCTTCTTCCATATGAACTTACCTGTCCCCTCAGGTCATCTTGTCAGAGGCCCTGTTTCAGGTATTCCCACCATCTGGAACTAAATGGGGGGCAAGCCAAGAAAGGGCTTTCTTGGTTGTGGTGTCAACCTCTGGAACACCTCCTCAGGGAGATTTGTCTGCCTTTGTCTATCATCTTCTGTCAGCAAATGAAGTTTTTGTTATGGTTGTTTGGCATACCTCCAGTAACTGTTATTGGCTCTTCTCCCTGGTTGTAGTGTTATGTGTTTATATATAAACACCTTTGTGTGTGTGTGTATGCACTCATGCACACGCATTTATTTATTGAATTGTTTTAAATAAACTGGTGAAGTGCCAGTGGTAATCTGAAACCTGATGTGAGTTGAAAGCTTCTTGCATCAGGGATACGGTTTTATTGAAAAATTCACTGTGCATTTCTAACACTAAAAGTATTTTAAGATACATCATGATATTCAGGTAAAGAGATCTGATCTTAGTTTGCAGATTTTTTAATTTGAGATCTGACAAAGTCACCTACACAGCAGAATATTTCCTTTGTCAATGTTGACGATAGATTAAACTATATATTCTGCCTATGCATGGACTTCCTATGTGTTTTCCTTATGCTGCCATCTGTTATGATTTTCTAGATATTATTGTGGCTTCGCTGAATCATTTCCAAATAACTGCAGTGAAGAGCATAAGGAATATGAATACTAAAATTTATTTAAATTAGATATTTAAATTAACTGAGTGCACCATAAAAATGATAAATGTAAGTTAAATGCACACCACGTATCCCTCCCAAACAGATCTTTTCCCCCTACCTTATGCTACAATCCCAGGATCTTTCTGCTAGGTCTCTCCAATACTGTCTTGTATGTATTTGCATAGGGTTCCCAACTCTGGGTTGGGAAATCCTTGGAGATTTGGGGGCTGATCCTGGAGAGGCCAAGGTTTGGGATGGGGAAGGATCTCAGTAGGGTATAAGGCCATAGAACCCACCATCCAAAGCAGCCCTTTTTGTCCATGGGAACTGATCTTCATTGTCTGTAAGTCAGTTGTAATTCTGGAAGATCTCTGGCCCCACCTGGAGACTAGGAACCCTGCGTGTGCATGATATTTCTGGTGAAGAAATACATTTGCTGCATACACAATTCCTTTTGCTGTGGTGAAACAGTTGTACTTCTGTTTGATCTCTCTTTTAAAAAGATGACAATGGTCACTAAGTAATGGGACATTGCTACTTGAGGATTTCTTCCGCTTCAAGCTGGTCCTAAGTATTGACAGAGGCCAGAATTACACCTGATAGCTGAATTAGCAATGTATTAGAACATGGAATGTGAAATGTTAGTCCAGCATAGTTTTTGGCCCCAGAGGGCACCTGATCCAAATGGATTTTTAAACAGACAATGCCTTCCAGGCAACCCTGTCTCTGTTTGGTCATGCAATATGTTTGGTATGTGTGTGTGTGGGAGGGGGGTTCAGAGAAGCATGGCCAGCTGGACTCTTGATCTTATTTTCAGTGATGGTTCAAATGGTTTCTGGAGAAGGTTTGGATTCAAGTGAAAAAGTTCAGAAGCTGATGTTTCAGCTGAAGTTTTATGATCAATAAGAAGTACTTTACTTGGCATATTGTTTGGAAGATATGAGAAATAGCATGGGGATTTTTGTTACCTAAGTGCCAAAGTAAACAACAAAGGCGGGAAAAATTAAGTCCATGATGATATCCCCTCCTTCAAGGAGTGGGTGCCACCATGGGATTATCCTAAACAAAGAAACAGAGAAGTCAAGGAAGAAGAAGAAGAAGAAGATATTGGATTTATATCCTGCCCTCCACTCCGAAGAGTCTCAGAGCGGCTCACCATCTCCTTTACCTTCCTCCCCCACAACAGACACCCTGTGAGGTGGTGGGGCTGAGAAGACTCTCACAGCAGCTGCCCTTTCAAGGACAGCCTCTGCCAGAGCTATGGCTAACCCAAGGCCATTCCAGCAGGTGCAAGTGGAGGAGTGGGGAATCAAACCAGGTTCTCCCAGATAAGAGTCCGCACACTTAACCACTACACCAATCTGGCTCTCACTACACCAAACTGGCAGAGCAATTTTTTCCCTTAAGGTCTATTTGCCTGAGGATTTCTTGCTATGTCTTTTTTTTTTAAAAAATGAAACAAATAATTTATTGAAGTATTTGATCCTGCTTCCATATAACTTAAACAATACATAACATAGCATATATAACATACCTCAGTACATCAAATGCTTCTTTTCCCCCTTTCCCTTTTTATTTCCCTTCCCCCCGCCTCAAAACAACCAGCAATAATTCCTTATTTTATATCTGTAACCATAAACACACCTTTTGGAGTTTAACCAATATATCATTATTGCCCCCGCCCCCGCTTTTACCCATCTTATATACTCAAACCACCTCTTCTTAACTTCCACAATCTTATCCTCACCTAGCTTTTCCTGTTTTAATATCGTTAATATGTCCGATTGTACCTATAATAACCATTCCATTTGTCTATAGTCCATTTTGTAGCATCTTTCCAGCCAAATGCTATAACTGCTTGGACAGCTAAAATCATAGCTTTAAATAGCTTTAAATAGATCCTGACAGGATTTATCTATTTTATAATTTCCCAAAATTCCCATAAATAGAACTTTCCCTGATAACTCCACTTTAACCTTACATACTTCCTCCACCTTTTCCAAGACCTTTTGCCAAAATTTAGTCACCTTAAAACACTCCCACCAAAGATGTGCATAATATCCCTTTTTCTTTTTTATAATGCCAACAATTGGATGTCATTCCCTTGAAACTATAAGATAGTTGAGCAGGTGTCCTATACCATTTCAATATTAATTTCATCTCCATTTCTCTAAATTTCTCCAGTTTTCTCTCATTTTCTGATAATGTTATGTCTCTCTCCCATTTGACTGTATTATACCAATCATATAATTTTTATCTTCAATCAATATGCTATGTATCTTTCTTGCAATGTCCTTTTATTATCTTCTTTAATTCTCAACCTTGAATGCTTACCCTATCCCATTGATCAAGGACCTCTTGAGCACAGTCTCAGAGGGAAAGATTTTCACAAAATTGGATTTAAGGGATGCTTACTTTAGAATGCGAATCAGGGAAGGCGATGAATGGAAAACTGCCTTCAACACTCCCATGGGTCAATTTGAGTACTTGGTCATGCCATTTGGATTACAAGGGGCGCCAGGAGTGTTCATGAACTTCATTAATGAAGTATTAAGAGAATACTTGTACAAAGGGGTTATGGTGTACCTGGATGATATAATTATTTATTCTCAAGACCTAAAGTCTCACGTGAAATTGGTGAGAAAAATACTCGGGACTTTATACAAGCACAAGCTGTATGCTAAGCTATCTAAGTGCGAATTCCACAAGATGGAGCTGGATTACCTAGGCTACCGAGTATCTGGGAAGGGGCTGGCAATGGTCCCCGCCAAGATACAAGCAGTATTACATTGAGAACCCCCGAGGACACATAGACAGCTCCAACCATTTCTCGGATTCACAAATTTTTACCATAATTTCATACAAGGCTTTGCACACACCTTGCTACCGTTAAGTGATCTGCTAAAGACAAAAGGGAAGGGTCCAGAGGCCAAAAGACCAGTGGCAAAATTAGCATGGACCCCCAAATGCCAAGAAGCATTTAACAAATTAAAAAGACTGTTCACTAGCGAACCCATCCTTAGCCACCCAGACAAACTGTGACCCTTCGTGGTTCAATGCGATGCTTCCGACATGGCCGTATGTGCCATATTAATGCAGGCTGACAAGGAGGGGAGACCGCGCCCTTGTGCGTATATCTAAAAAATTTCCCCCCAAGAACAATGGAATTGGTCCGTGTGGGACAAAGAGGCATTCGCAGTGATCTTTGCTTTAAAGGCTTGGAGATCATGGCTAGAGGGAGCCAGAGTCCCATTTGAAATCTGGACAGACCACAAAAATTTAGAAGCCCTCACCTGACGTAGAAAATTGACTGAAAAGCAAATCCAATGGGCGGGGTTCTTTGCTAAATTTGACTTTACCCTAAAACACATCCCCGGATCAAAAATTTCTTGGCCAACGCCTTATCCCGACTTCCCCAGCACGATAGACAAAAAAAGAAGTGATAGACTTTATCATATCACCCGATCACTTAACTGGCATGGTCACAACCAGATCACAAAAAAGAAAGAGTAACCTTGGAGAAACGTGGGGAGGAGAGAGATTAATTGCAGAAGTAGAAAAGGAGGGGGACTCTAAACCAGAAGGAATTAAAAAAAGGGGAAGGAGGCTTCTGGTATCACGATGGAAAACTTTATGTGCCAGAAAGTCTCCGAGGAGAAGTACTGCAGTTATGCCACAATAATAAAATTTCTGGGCATTTTGGTTATGTGAAAACCCTACACTTGGTAAATAGACAATTTTGGTGGCTGCATATGAAAAAAGACATTTCCGAGTATGTATCCTCCTGCTCCATCCGCATCATGGCAAAAAAGAGGGGGGGGGGACCTCCCAAACTGTTACAACCGTTAGAAACTGCAGGAAGTCCGTGGTCAGTAGTATCCATGGATTTCATAGTAGAACTGCCGGTGTCTCAAGGAAAAACCGTAATCTTTGTAATGGAAACATTCTCAAAACAAGCTCACCTCATACCTTGCAAAAAACTACCTAATGCCAATAAATTAGTGTGTTTATTCTTTCAACACATTGCGAGATTACACTCATTCCCTGATAAGGTCATCAGCGACCGGGGCCCCCAGTTCGTTGCCAACTTCTGGCGGGAGTTTTGCAAATTGACCAACATAGAGCAAGGTCTGAGCTCAGCATACCAACCCCAAACAGACGGAAAGAGTGAATGCACTCCTAGTACAATATTTACGGTGCTATGTGAACCACCAACAATCCAACTGGGTAGAATTGCTGCCTTTCGCTGAATATGGATACAATAATAGCATTCACAGCTCAACTAAAGCCTCTCTCTTTAGGGTAGTCAATGGATATGAGGGGAAGCCTTTCCCTCCACTAGCAGGGGGTCAAACAACCAAACTACCTTCCTCTTTTGAACAGTGGTGAGGGACTTTGGGGAAAGAATGGAAGGTAATACAGGAGAATTTGGAAACTGCCAAAGACACTTATAAAAGACATTATGATAAGAAGCACTCTCCGGTCTGGGACTTCAAAGTAGGAGAAACTGTATTCTTATCAACAAAGAATTTACCAATTCCTCAATCGTCTAAGAAATTAGCTTACAAATTCTTAGGACCTTTCAAAATAAAGAAAATAATAAACAAAGTGACAGTAGAATTAGATTTGTCAAAACTGTTTAGTAAAATTCATCCTGTTTTTCATTGAAGTCTATTACGGCGGGATCCTGGGGCCACGACTTGGCATCCGCGACCACCAGCCCCTCAGCCAATTCAAATTGGGGGTCAGAGTCACCATGAGGTGCAAGAGATACTGGATGCAAGATTTAAGAGGGGTGTTATATTTTTTAATTAGATGGAAACATTTTTCCCCCAGTCACGATGAGTGGGTAGAAGCGGTGAATGTGAAAGCTCCGCAGTTAATAAAGTTTTACCTACTGCACTCAGGCAAACCCCGAAGTAAGGTTTAGGGGGGGCAGTATGTCAAGCATATGGATTATAGTCAGTATTAAATGTTAAATTTGATTTCCTGTAAAATGCTTTCTCATGTAATTGCATATAAAAGCCAAAGGACCATCCTGCCTTCTACCCTCCCTTTTTTCTTTCCCACCTTTGAGTAGCAAATGTAGGAATGTACTGTTTTGATAACGGGCGCCTCCCGGAAGGATTCCACGCTGTAACCATCAATTGTATGCATGAGACCCGGGAAGTTTTAACCACAAAGATAGCTAGGTGTAGATACTTAGTAATTCACACGTTCTTGTTATGTCTTTGAACTAACATTCCCAAGATGCTTTGATCTAACCCTTAAAGCTTTATGCATTGCAATACTTTGTATCACTTTCAAGGAGTCTTACTGACGAGCAGCCATGGAGTATCAGTAAACTAAGACTTTGTATTATACAATTACTTTGTTATCTGAATCTTCCATGCTTGACAGCTACTGCCTGCCTCAACACATTTCCTCCTTGTCAGGCTCCATTTCCAGAAATGAGCCTGGCTAGAAAAAAAACAAGCAGGGGGAAAGGTACTGTCAGTGAACCACAAGAAAGACATTAGATCAAAATGCATCCTAAGCATGTAAGGTTTTGCCCAGTAACCACAATTTGAGTATATTCAAACTTCTGCTGTGTCACTTTGGCTGAGATTCATTCTCCAGCAGGTCATATGGATTGCATAGGACTGTTTTTCACGCAACTGTACTGGCTACTTTGGATCCAAGAAGCAGTTCCAACTCTCATTGTCTATTAGGCAAAGAGGATGTTCATAAAGTGGACTGACTACTTATAACTAAATTTCTTGATTTAGTTTCCCTTAGTGGATTAGTTACCTTAATTTGAATCCATGCGTTTATTCAATTTAAATAATTTTTCAAATTGCTAATATCTCAATTACAAGTTGCATTTTGAAAATATTAAAGGGTAGCCATAGCTTCTCAAGTGTGAGGTAATTTAGTGATAAAACCAATGAGGTGCTAGCCGTGTTCAGTTCCACATGCAACTGCTCCCAACAGCAGTAGTTCTGCAGGCTGGATGATTTCTAACTGGAAAGGAGATACGAAACTCCTGCACAGCACATGCATGGAGTAGATGACATGAAAGATTATTGGATTGTACTTCTACTTTCAATAATCAACAACAACAGCTCTGTTTTTGAAGGATAGGATGCTATAAATATCTCTTTCATCAACTAGACAATATCAAATAATTTGTACAGTAATAACACTCCAAAGGCAAAGTGACTTCTAGGATTGCCAAGTCCCGCGCAGCCTGTGTACCATACAATAGGTAACATAGAGTTTTCCCTCCCAAATTGCTTGAGCGCCTGGGAAAACCATAGAGTTTTTCTGGAAGCTCCTAGAGCTGCTGGTGTGTGATGGTGCTGGCATGATGATGTCACTGTGACTGACACCGTCGCGTTGACGATGTGGGGGGAAGATCCCCCCACCAGCCCAATGCAGGCTGGTGGGTTGGGAACCTCCTGGGCGGGGGAAGTCCCACCCAGTCCGGGAACTTGGCAGCCCTAGTGACTTCCAAAACATTGACTATTCTAATAAGGATAACCAAAATCCCCTTAAATTCCTAACTCAGCACCTATTGGGTTTAGTAGGACTTGTTTCCTAACAAATTGAGTTTAGGATAGCAGCTTTTGAATAACTTTAATGTGGTATGAACCACCATTTTAGCTGTCTGGAGAGGTGATTGGTCAGCATGCATGTACTTATTTTTGGTCAGCATGTACTTATTTTAGTATTTCATGTATGAAAACATTTGTTTTTTATATTTGGGGCCTTCTGGCATACACCTTTCACAGAACATAAGAAAACTTCAATACTATTCATAAAAATTCTTCTTGTAAGGCAGTATATGACTGTGACAAGGTCTTTATTAATCATCCCACTAAAATGATCACCCTGTTGTTACTTCAGTTGTTAAATATTTCCCATCAGCAAATGGCACAGTAGGCATGGGTAAAGCTTTAAACAGTTCTTGGTTTATTGGAACAAACTGTCAGGGAAGGGAATTAATATTTACATAGGGTTAAGGATGTGGAATTGGTAGACAGAAATTTAAATATAAACACAGAACTGCCTCTTAGGTTGTTGAATTCACAAGAGATGATTTTAGACTTAAAGTAGTTTGGCTTCCACTAAAGGTATTACAGATGTTTAGAAGGTTTATTCTTAGAGGTTACTTGTTCTAGTTTTCCTGTTAAATGTCCCATTTTATAATCACACAATCCTGAGCATGTCCTCAGCTTTGTCCCTTTGTTTTAGACTAAGTTCTCACCACTAGACCACTTACTCTGGCAAGATCATTATTATCTCTTTAAGATAAATAACTTGGACCTTTGGTATGTTTATGGCCTTTCAATGCCACCTCTAAACCAAGTATGAAAGCCCTGTCTTCCAAACAGACATCTTCTTACTGGACAGTAAAGCTTAAACTTGGAGAACTATTTCCCTCTTAAGACATGTTTCTTTGTTTTACACACAGAGATACTTTTTGGAATAGCCTCTCCAGTATTCAAAGCCACACACACACACTGACTCTGAAGCAGACTCTGCTTTTTGGGACTCTTCTTACTTCAGAGAATCTCTCTAAAGCAACCGCTTTCTTTTTCATCCACTCTCCAACTGCCTGCCTCCCTCTTTTCGACAGTTAGCTGCAGTTCCCCAATCAGATTGGGTTTCATTAATTGTCAATCATACCAGTTATCTCCAGGGGTCATTTTGTAGAAAAAAGGGTCATGGAGCTCATTAGCATAACTCATTAGCATATGCTCCCCCCCCCCAGCCAACAGCAACCTGATGCAAGAAAGGAGAGCTATGGGCAAGCGAGTTCTGCTTGGGCTGGCTAGAGATCCAGACAGCCCAAGCAGGCCTCATTCGCCTGGGGCTCTGCTGGGCTACCTCCCCATCATGGTCAAAAGGCCAGCAAGCCACCCGCCACCCAAAATCACTTAAGAAGTGGAGAAAGGGTGGTATGGGCTTCTCCAGGGGTTAATGAGGGCTGTTGGGGGGTGTGGCAAAGTCCCTGGTGGCTGGTTGGCTGCCTGCTCTCCTTATCAAGGGATTGTTATGTGGCTGCACCTACTATCCAATGGACAAGGTAGGCGGGGAAGAAGAGGTGGAACCTCAGAAAGGTTCAGGAGCTGTGTTCCTGTGAGCTCCAGCTGAATTCAAGGCCTGGTTATTTCACTCTCTTCCTAGCAGCACTGTCTTGAAGCATACATACGCTTGCTGTCAGTCACAGTGACCAAGGAAACTTTGACTTTTGAAAACTCATACTGGGCCCCAAATCTTGTTGGTTTCTGAGGTGCTACTGCATTGGAATCTAGTTGTAAGGCAGTGTTATACAAGACGAGGCATTAAGAGTTTTGATCTGCAGTTTGATTAGAACGAGCCACAGCCAATGCCTGCTTCCTAATATACCTACTGTAGAATTTAAGTGATAGTTTCTAAGAAAACTATAACCCCATGATCACATTTATCTGTGGCTAAATTAGAAAGTAATTTACAAAGTAAAATTTGAAACTATCATTTGGGGGAGAAAAATTAAAGCAAGATAAAACTAAATGTAGCAGAACTAAAATGTGCTTTTTTAATTTACTTTTTTAATGCTACTTGCTGCAAAAATGCACTTAATTTTCAGAGAAGAAATATTCTTTACTTAAAAGGAAACGAAACTCAGCTTTTCAAAAACATTTTAATTAACTTAGGACTGCATTATGCAATAAGAACACAGACAGCGTATTTATCATCTGCAAACCTTTGGCTTGAATTTATTTGTTACCTCAAAGAGTTATAAACTACATTAACGCTCATGCGTAGAGCTCAGCATTCTTACAGCACTCTTAAGCAGATGTGCTACTAGAGAGCCTTTTCATTATTATTATTTTTATTTCAACTCAAAGAATAATGACTCCGCAATATCATGTGGCGAATGAGCAATAATTTGATAAACATTGTCTTTCAATTAGATTAGAGCAATTAATCTGATTCTAATTTAGCTGAAACATTACCATACAGGAATCCCTAGAGGCCTGTGAATAATCTCTAAACACATTGACACACTCAGCAGACAGACATTATCTCTTCTCATACTGTTCTTCCATATGGTCTCCTCCGATGGTGATGGAGGGCGTCCTGCTGCTTCAATCAAATAAATGTCAATTATCTGAGATGGATTTTGTAGTTCACAAGCTGAGGCTTGCTATTCAGCCAGCACATTTCCTGTGTGTGGTCCTGGTCGGAAATTGTCATTCTCTCTCTCTCTTTCTTTTTCCAGATATAAGTTCTTCTGGAATTGTCTCCAGACTCTGTCATATTATCTAAAGTTGCAAAGGCTTTCCCTTTAAAATTATAGGGGTAGAAATCGATTTTGTTTGTGCAAGAAAAAGAAACAGGATGCAACTGTAGAAGGAAATGGCAACAGACATTATTATGGATGCTCCTTTACTGGACTCTGATCTACAAAAAGCCTGAATCACTTTTGACAGATCAAGAAATGCCATTTTTGACAACCCAGTAGGGACTTGATAAACATGCTGCAAAAACAAGGAGGCTGCAAAGTGTCTGGCAGGCCATGATTCTTAGGACAGATGGCATTCAGCCCTGAGGGTCAATCACATGTTGTGCAGTTGTTGGTTTATCATGTCCAGTCATAGACCCCAGACATCAGCTTTAATTTGATTTTTAGATAATCTGTAAGTATTTGTATTCTAAGTGGGCACAAAATAAGTTTATGCTGGGCTTTTTCTACAAGAAAACCACATATATATTTGCATATTAGGCCACTCCCCCGATGCCAAGTCAGCTGGAACTGCATTCCTCTGTGTTCCTGCTAAAAAAAGGTGTGTTTGTGTGTGTATATATATTTGCAGTAACTTTATATAATTATATTCCCTCTATAAAAAAACCCCAAAGCAGCTTATAGCAGAACAAAAACAAAATCTAAAATTGCAAAAAAGATTTAGCTGCAATTGTTCTTAATAAATCCAAAAATATAAAATGCAAAAAGAAGTAACAGCAATAAGCATGGTATGGCCTGTCTTAAAAACAAAGGAGCAAAACCCTGTTCAGCTCAGATAACCAATTTACATAAATACTACTCTTGGCGGAGATATCGCAACATTACTCCAAATTCAGGATCCAATTTTCCCTAGCTTTCTTTGTTGATAAGCCTCTCAACAGGACTATGAGGATGTTGTAAGAAGAATTTGGTGAGGGAAGTGCAGACTTCTCTTTCATGTGCTTCTGGTCTACGTTTTCTTTAAATAAAAAGAAATAAAACAAACCCGGAAAATTAAATACTTATTTTTACCCTTATACATCCCGAAAATTGTCTCATTTCCTTCAAGTGAGCTCCCAATTCAAAACACTAAGCTGCTGCATCATAAGCTTGTTTGAAATACATTTTTGTGTTTCAGATCTAAGCACTGATGTAGAATACTATTCAAAATACATAGCTTCTTCACTTGTTATTCCCTCTAGCAGTTACTGCTAAGGGAGCTGTCCAAGATTAATAATTCAGAGGGAAGACCTTGATTTCAGTGTGTCCCAGGATACGTGTGAAGTTTGTGTATATGGCCATGTGCTGCTCTTTCATGATGTTCAGTGTAAAAAACCTGTCTTTCAAAGAAGTCAAGTTTTTTTTTTAAATAGACTTTTATGTCAAAAATTACGTATTCCTCATGATTTAAACTGCTGGCACTTTCTTTTATGGAACTAGAGAAAAGTAAGAATAGTTCTTATTCCAGTTTACCTTTTTATTAAGTGGAAGGGACCGGAGGAGTTGTCACTGCTTGGTATGAAGGAGCTGATTGCATTGTGAAGCAATGAAACCCAAGCAATGAAAACTGTGACATAACCCCATATTAGGGTTGTGCAAAAAAAAAATCTATATTTTTCATGCTAAGGTATATTGAACCTGAAAAATACCAGCATTTCCCAATATTCCTGAATCCAAATACTGGTATAGTATTCAGATACAGGATTTTTCGAGAATCCTGATTTTTTTCTGCTCTGTTATACCCTATGGGGACCATTATAGTCAATGGGTTATAATGAGGAATCAGTCTGAAAGCTTCAGAGGAGGGTCTGTTTTTGAGGTAGAGGCACTAAAATTGCATCATAGCTTCTGGTGCCTCTCCTCAAAAGAACCCACAAGTTTCAAAAAGTTTGGATCAGGAGGTCCAATTCTATGGGCCCCTAAAAGTTCCCCCATCCTTTATTGTTTCTAGTGGAGGGGGTGTTAAGCCAATTGCCCTAAAAATAGGAGTTTGAGGAATTTAGCGTGTGGGCAATCAGGCCACAGCGAGATCTTGAGAATCTATATATACAGAAGGCTTCTGCTTTGGAAATCACCCAATAACGAGGAGATTTGTTCAAATAATCAATGGGGTTTATTATAAAGTATAGACAAATATACAAATCACACAACAATCATACAGCCCAATAAGAATAGAGTTGAGATAGACAGAGGTAAACACGAGGGTAAACAAACAGGGTGATAATTATTGATGGTAGTCTTCGAGGAAGGCTCCAATGGCGACGAAAGCAGGAATGGGGGAGATGGCCCTCAACTGATCAGGTATCGGGGCTGTATCTAAACAGCAGGGTAGGGGTACTGTCAGACGCACACGTGTGGGGAGTTGGGTCAGAGGTTGTAAAGACTACTTTGAACTCTTAGGGGTAGGAGGTCCAGGGGATTATGACACTGGGTCAGATGGGACATGATGCTGTACCACATGGTATATTACCTCAGGAAAAGGGAAGGCTCCAGAATGACAGGGCATGGCATGGGTGTAGATACGGGTGGAGGTGATTAAACAAGCTATCCCAACTTATCTAAAGGTGACAATAGAGAGCCAAATTGGTACCTAAGGTGACACCCGATTTATACAAAGAGCTCTAGCTCTAGATGAAGCTGGTCTTCCTCTTCTGCTCTTCTGGCTAGCACCGTCCATTGTCTGAAGTTCCATTTGAGAAAGACTTGGGCATTCTGGCAGGATCCATGCCTAAGCTAAGCTTGATTGCCTTATGTAGATGTAACAGCTGTTGAGTACGTGAGTCTCTCGCTTCTCTGTCATGGAGTTTGGCACTGCAGGAAGATAGTCGCTGATGATGTTAGCCTACCAACATGACTTTCATGGTCAAGGCTGGAGGGGGCCCCTGATTCAATGACAGCCATACATTTTACAAAATGCATGGCTCAGGGCTATTTTGTGTGCTCCAGCAAGGAAGGGAGAAGGGTGAGCCTAATCTCCATTACTGCTGCTGTGTGCTGCCAACTTGCCATAGAGAGACTGTGAGTGAGCTCCTGTGCCCTTTGGCTGTGCCCTGCTCAGCTCTCTGTGACCTGGTCTTGGCTGCTGGCGTTCCTGGCTGCACTACTGGACTGGTGAGATGACTCCTTTTTTGTGTTTATGGGGGGATTTCTGTTCAGATTAGAAGCAGGTTTTTATTTGTAACTTCTTTGAAAACCTTGAGTTTTCCTGCTGCTTTGGGTGGTTGGTTTTCTGTTGGGGGCTGGGTTGCTGGGGGTGGGGGTGGCTCTGGCCTAGCTTAAAGTGTTTAATTTAATCTGTGTTATTTTTATAATATTTTCTGGTTTTTTTTTAAAAAAAAATTGGAATTGCCTGTTAATTTTTTTTTTTGATTACCAGTTACATTTCTGCCAGGCTTTGATTGACCTGGTTGTGTGGGGTCTGATTTCTTCCTTTGTTTTCCCACCACTGCTGTGGTGGCTTAGTGATCTGTTGAACTGCTGGTGGTGTTTTATTGTTTTTCCTGGTTGTCTTGGGGTGTATGTGTGTGGTTTGGACTGCTTTTGGTTTCTGGGTGGTTGGCTTTTGCTTGGCTGTTCTTCTCTGGAGCCTGAGACAAGTTTGGCCAGGCCTGGTGGTGACCTGACCTGTTGAACTGCTGGTGATGTTTTACTGTTTTTCCTGGCTATGTTGGGTGTGTGTGTGCCTTTGAAAAGACTTTTGGGGTGCCCACAGGCTTTTTTGGCCCTGAGGGTTCCTTAGGGGAGAATCCCCTGCAGCTGCCCTGCAGTTTTGGGGGCTCTCCCTCAACTCCCCTGTCTGCCAGTTGCCTTCATTATACTCTATGTATTGCCATTGACTTCAATGGCCCATAGAGTATAATGGTGGGATGGGGGCACCCTTTTTGGGTGTCCTTGGAATTGGACTCCCCAGTCTAATCTTTTTGGGACTTTGGGGTTCCTTGAGGGGGAGTCCCCTGAAGCTGCCATGCAGTTTTGGGGCTCTCCTCCAAACCCATTCTCTCCAGGTGGCTTCCATTATACCTTATGTTGTTATTGATTTCAATGGCCCATAGGGTATAATGGGGCCAAATATCCAGATATCGCCTATATATTCTGATATACTGGATACTGGTATTCGTAAATATCTGGAATTCCAGATAGTTTGGCCCTGAATATTTCTGGATCTGGATATTACTGATTTTTTGGGTGTGTACAGCCCTATTGGCAAAATAAAATTACAAGAACATAATCAATGTAAGGCCTTTTACTGGACCAATCAAATTAGTGCAAAATAAAATTAACCATGAAAGAAAAATTGTGTAAGCCAGAATGAAGTCCCAGTCAGAGAAACCAGTCTTGACTTTCTGGACTCCTAAAAGACTCTCCAGAAAAGAGTTGTTTTCAAGAGCTGTTGCAAACTTAACAGCCAGAGCTCAGATAATATCCCTGGGATGTGGGTCACAAAAGTTTGGAGTGCAGAATGAGAAGCCTCTCTTATCCACCTCCCCAGCTGTCTTTCCTTTCTCTATCTCCCCTGCCTTCTGTCCCCCATCTTTCCCCCCCTCAAAAGTAACTTGACAGGCCATGCATGCCCTCTGGCTGGCATACATATTTCTCATGGGGATTCCTTCCCCCACTCCACTGGGGACAAATAGCCAGTCAGTGGTGGCCAAGGCCAAGACCTCCCTCCCTACAAGCTGCCTCAAGTCTCCCCTTCCTTCCTCCACCTATCTATTTCTCTCCCTCCCCATGTCTCAAAATGAGAGAGCTATTGCTTGTCAAATGCATCTCTCTGTGAAAGAGTTTCTAGTGGTGGCCGTTGAATGTATACAAAGGGAGCCAGGCTGTTTGTGACAGGTGAGCTGCTTTTGCTTTTCCAGAGACTGCTTCTGGATCTTATATGTCAGAATAGGATCTCAGGAATAGACATGGTTGAAAAACTTTAGGAAAGTAAGGAAAAGTTGGATTTTTGCTGTGGGATGTAGTTTTGATGGAAGTCTTTTCTTGCTGTTTTCTGTGTGATGCACACTGCTGTATCACAATATGTAGGACTTTGAAGAGTGAGGTGCTTTCTAGCTCAGGCAATTTTTCTCCAGATTGCCAGCTCTGAGTTAGGAAATACCTGGAGATTTTGGGGTGGAGTCTGAGCGGTGGGTGTTGCCTTCTAACACGCTTCTGGTGATGTCAGGGTGTGTGGCATATGCAAATAATTTATGCTAATGAGTTCCTGGAAAGCTTTTTCTATGAAATGACCCCTGGGTATAACCAGGGCTTTTTTTGTAGTAGGAACTCCTTTCCATATTAGGCCATACTTCCCTGATGTAGCCAATCCTCCAAGAGCTTACAGAGCTCTTAGTACAAGGCTTACTGTAAGCTCCAGGAGGATTGGCTACATCATGTGTGTGTGGCCTAATATGTAATGGAGTTCCTGCTACAAAAAAGCCCCTGGTATAACCTACCTGACTTTTAGGCTCAGCCATCTCTGACTGCACAGGCCTACTTTCCAAGTAGCAGTCACTGGAACTTCTACAGATAATGTCATGAGATATGCAGCCAATAGGACTGTAAAATGAATGTCACTATATTCTTTGCTAGCAGATAGCATAGTCATGGCTCTGAAGTGTGGCAAACAAATCCTGAGTGGCTGCTGTTTTAAGAACATAAGAGAAGCCATGCTGGATCAGGCCAACGGCCCATCAAGTCCAACACTCTGTGTCACACAGTGGCAAAAAATGTTATATACACACATACACTGTGGCTAATAGCCACTGATGGACCTCTGCTCCATATTTTTATCTAAACCCCTCTTGAAGGTGGCTATACTTGTGGCCGCCACCACCTCCTGTGGCAGTGAATTCCACATGTTAATCACCCTTTGGGTGAAGAAGTACTTCCTTTTATCCGTTATAAGAACATTTTTTCTGTGACTGGCATTTAGCAGCAGGATTTTATACCCTGCTGGGTTGCTTATATAGTTACTGACATCATTTTGGCTGCAAGAGCCAGAAAGGGCAACTGAACACAGATGTCCCTTCCCCTTAATTGGCTTGCTGTTCTGCCACCACCCCTACCCCACACATGATGACTCGTGGCACCATCTCTTATCTGATTCTCTTTCCCCAGGACATCTTTCACACCAGCAGGCAAACGAACCATTGCCCCCCAAGTTGGAATGAAGAGTCGGACACAATGTGTTGGTATAACTATGGACCATTTTATTAAGCATAATGAAAAACGGCAAGGGCACCCAGAACTGAGGCCTGGTCAGGGCCAGGGGTCTCAACAGACTGCTCCTCTGCCATTCATGGGCGAGAGACCCTGCCTCCCAGCCAGAGCCGTGTGACACAGCTCCCACCAGGCCGGCCCAGCAAGAAGGCACGCCCCAGAGGGCGCAACCACCAGATGAACGTCTCAATGGAAGGCACCCTCTAGTCGAGCTTCCAGGATGGTCTGCATCCTCCCACCATGGGTCTTCAAACCCAAAAGTTGATTCTGCCAGACCCCTAATTCCCCAAAAGGGGGATGCTTCATGTTCCTCCCCTAGCCGCATAGCACCATAAACCCAGTAAAACCTGCCACTACTAAGGCCAAGTCTCTACTTAGGGCTTAGCACCCACCAGGATGCCCAAGGCTACCTGCGGGCCTTGCTGGAGATCTCTCAAGAAAAGCCTATTACCCTTTTCAGAGAGATGCACCCCATCGCCTCTGAAGAGGTCAGAAAATTTCTTAGAAACATCTGGATGGGGTAAATAGTGGCCCAAACCCCCTACCAACACCTTCCTAATTTCCTTGTTAGCTTTGTAACGGGCCTGCTCAATACCTGCAGGGTCCAAAGCACTGCGCCACACCTGGCGGAGAATCATGACCAAATTATGGTGGTCCCATGCCATATCTCCATAATGTACTAAACATCTTTGTGGGCCTGCAAGACTAATGCCTTGCCTTTTACTAGCCAAAGATCATTCCCTCCCAGGTGAATGATTAAAACATGAGGAGAAGGGCCCGCATTCCCTTGGAATAACAAAGGCAGCAGGCCAGGCCATTGAGGACCCCAGCGCCCCTGCCACTCAATAAAAACATATTGGATGAGTCCCAGCTGAGAGCCAACCAAAGTTCTCTGAGCCTGATGCGAGGCCCAAAACACATAGCTGTGTCCACAGATGAAAACTCGGCTCCTCTGGGCAGGAACCAAAGCATCTAAAAAAGAAAAAAACAGTCAAACTAGAACAAAAACCAGCAACATTTCAAACAACAAACAAAGCTAGAAACTGAGCAAAGGTCGAACATAAGATTTGTAGGCCGATGAGCACCAACGGCCCATGCTCTGAATGGAGGTGGAAGGATATCCCAGGGCAGCAGCCATAGAGGCTGCCCCAATTCTAAAGGAGTGGGTACCAAACCGCACCCCAGACAACCCGAGCTTAGCTAAAGCCCAAGAAGTCACAGCCCAAAACTGATGTTTTGTCAGTGGGCTACCATTAATGTGACAAAACAAAAACCCTTCCTTGGGTCCCCGAACTGCCAAATAAGCAGCCAAAGTGGAAGCCGGGCACAAATCAAGCTCAGATCAGCTCCAGCATGGTACCTCTTTGACGCTGGTCCATCTTAGAGTGACGGACAGTAATGACCACATTACCCTCAGTTAACCTCAGGTCCTGTAGCAACAAAGCATTACCAGAAACGTCATTTCTGGACCCTGCCACTAGCTCACTGACTCTAAAAGCCCCGAAAAAGGCTACCAAGGATGCTGCATGAAACAGAGTGGCCTCAAAATAAGATGCATACACTGTGCACCAAACCCTCTTTAGGCCCCTAAGAATCAGAGGGGAAATAGGTTTCCGCGTGTCAGGCCCAGGCCTGGCCTCTCTGGCTCACCCCTCCAGCATCTTTCGAAGACAAAAATCAGCTGTTTCCTCCTTATAACCCAACACCTTGCTAGCAAAAGCCAATGCAGACAGGCGCCCCCAATGGATCGCATGGCTAATCCCTTACCTGGTAGAGAAACACAGTAGTGGAGCAACTGCTCCACCGGGAGGGGCCAACAATGCGATACCCTACCTCAGCCCAAAAGTCCTCAAACTGCCGCACAGCATTTTCGTAAGACTTACTGGTGCTAGGCGCAATGGCTAGGCCTATCGCTCTGCTCACCAAACAGCCATAGCTCCTGGGGCATTGATGCCTGCTCTCGATCGGCGTCTGGGGCCAGCTGACGAAACCTCTCTCTCTATTTACATGAGAGAGCATCAGCCACCCCGTTATTCACCCCAGGCACATGCTTGGCTAAAAACAAAATGTTAAGCTGCAGACAACGCAGAGTGAAGGCCCTCACCAACCTCATAACCCGCTGAGATTTGGATGAAAGGGAATTAATGACGTGGACTACCGCCATGTTATCACACCAAAAATGAACTGTGTGATTGGCCATATATTTTCCCCACAGCCAAACTGCAACAAGAATGGGAAAGAACTCGAGAAACGTAAGATCTCGGCTCACATGTACTTGAATCCAGGAGTCTGTCCAAATATCCGCGCACCAGTGTCCGTGGAAATAAACTCCAAAATCTAAAGACCCAGCAGCATCAAACATGACATGTAGCTCAGCTTCAAGCCTTATGTCATCTCTCCAAAGGGGCTCCCATTAAAAGACTCCAGAAATTCTTGCCAAACCCTCAAATCTTCCCTCATGCTGCTGGTAACCTGTGTTCTATTTTGAGGCAAGCGTAGGCCTGCCATAGCTTCACATAACCTACAAAGAAAAGCTCGTCACGGGGCAACCACTTTGCAAGCAAAGTTAAGATGCCCAACAAGTTGCTGTAACTCAATCAAAGTGACCTTCATTTAAGAAGAAAGGAATGAATCCTATTCCTTAAATCTACTGTTTTTGGAAAGGTATTCGGGACAATTGCACCAGGGTATCCAATTCAATCCCCAAAAAGATAAGTTTTTGGGCTGGACCCTCCGTTTTTCCTAAGCCAATGGAACCCCAAGTTCTGCAGACAGCTCCATAAAGCCAAACAACAGCTGTGCACAACGCCCAGTCCCCACTGGACCCACAGATTTCCAAACATAAATGGAACCCGGGGCCCCTGAAAAGGAATCCTAAATCCGAACTTAAAACCTTATAGCAGGTAAATGCTGTCAACCTTTCACGGATACCTGTACAATCAGTTTTCAAGAGGTCCCACCTTTATCGGACTGGGCCCCTTTTTCCAGCCTGATAATTACCTCCCCCACCTCCTGGTTTATTTATTTATTTATTTATTTATTCATTCATTCATTCATTCCGTAACTTATATCCCGCCCTTCCCACAAGTGGCTCATTTCATTTGATTGGTTTCATTTGATTCTTACACAGCTGGGCTTTTTCGGGCAGTTACTGAAGGAGTGAGAGCCGCCAAACATGGGACATTCCTGCTGACCTGGCCACCAAATGACCACTATCAGAATGGTCGCCCAAATTTGGTTGCGCAGGAGACATAACTTGTAGCCACAGCTGCTGTTGAATTCAATCCCACTGAAGGGAATGGTACAATGCAGCCCTCATTCTGAATTCCTCATCATACTGACTCCAGGCAGGCCCACTAAACATAGTGTACCCTTTATAAATTATTTCCATATATTGGATAAGTGCAGCCACCCTCCAAGGCTGGGCCCATGCAATCACTCCAGCATAGATAAAAAAACCAATTGGCCCAAGTCTGCTCCACCTGGCACTTTTTCAATTTTTCTTTTTCCTTGTCATCCATGTCTCCCTTATCCTTCTTCATCAGTGCCCGAAATAGGAGGGAGAAGATATCAACCTACTCACCCTTTAGGATCTTATCTTTTGTTTCAGGCAACAAATGATCCCCTAAAGGCAAAGCTACATCCCCAAAAGGTAAGGCAGTAAAAAGGACTGCCCCATAAGGAGAAGGGGTGCCCCAACCCCCAATAAAAGAACCTGCACAACCCTGCTACCCCACACTAGGCCAAACACCATAAGGGCTGCCCTGCCCAAGCGGCCAAGACCAACTTGGCTGCAAGCCAATACCTGTGGAGGGATAAAAAGCAGAACTCCCTGCAGCACCACCAGGCGCAGCAGGTGTGGACTGCCCCCACAGACCCCAACGCCAAGCCAGCCCAGAAGAAGCCTGTGAAAAGTCCCCAACCTTACCTACAGCTCCAATAGGCACCAACGTCGACCCGGGCCCAGCAGCTCCCGACAATGGCACTGATCCCACATCAGAAACGCCAAGACCCACAGCACTGCCAATGATGTTTCCACCAGACCTGCCCTCAAGGATAGATAACATGGTTAACAAATTTGCCTGAAGCGCCCTTTTGGACGCCTTTCCCCCACCTACATTCTCTGAGGGAGGAATACCAGACGTTTCCTCAAGCACCCGCAGCCTTTGTAAAACCGCTGCCTGAACTTCATCCTCACCCTCCTCGTCGGAAGAAGATAAAGGTGGTGGCGGCCTTGTTTGGCGGGGTCCTTGCAGTCCTGTGCACAGGCTGTTTGCCCTTGGATTTTCCTGCCCCTTTTCTACCTGACATTTTGCAATGCCCCGAGCCAATAATGGCACCAGAATACAGCCACATGGCACCTCACAACACCACCCCAAAAGCCGCCTCTCACCATTAAAATTGCAGCCCCTGAAAGCTGTAAGAAATGCCTGCTTATGCCAAGCTGGCCCAACTAGCTCAGACCCACAAAATGTCTTCCCTCAAATCCTCTTAAAATGGCCGCTGTCCCACCACAAAGAAAGGGAACCAAATATGGCCACCCTCACACACATAGAAAGGGAAGCACAATATGGCTGACTCCACTCGACAGCTCATCTCCAACCCAACCAGGAGTCACCCAGCAAACCCCCCCTTTGCCCTTTAAAATCAGGAAAGGACAAAAACCACCCACTCCCCTCCACAAAAGGAAGAACAATTGGCCCCACACGGCTAAAGCAAAAATGGGGGGGGGATAGCAACAACTCAGGCACAGGCTGTCAGTGTTTCTCCTCTTTCTCCACTGAAGCCCACACCCCATGACCGCGAAAACAGACCCAGCGCTCGCGAGCAAGATGCTGCGCTGCTCCTTCACAGCGTATCAGCGATCCGATCGCTGATAAGCATTCCGATGCAACCCAAGAGCCAGCCAGGAGCGAAGATAAAGCTCCCACTGGCCCGATCTCCGACAAGGAACAGAAGCTGGGGGCGGGTGTTCAGCTGAAGCAATGGCCAAGCCCCGCCCCCTTCCACACACGCCCAAATGGGCTGTCAATCCTCCCTTCCCCTCCAGCCAGGCAAAGATCGACCCAGCAGCCTAGCAGCAAAGCTTCCGGCTGCTAGCAACACAATGAAACAGTAGATGGCAAAGTAAAGACAAACCCACATCCAATTCTCACTAAATGAAAAAACAAACCCACCTCTCACCTGAATCTTGGACAACAGAAAGCAAACACCCCCCTTCCCCAGACCCACCTTGCGCCTGGATTTGAGCAGAAACACACACACTTAGGTCGTTTTCGCACTTAGCGTTTGCTCCCCTTATTCTGCGGCGCAATTATGTCCGGATCATTTTTCTCGTTTTCGCACATTGCCTCTTTAGTGGAGTCACTTTCCATGAAGCCCCGGCTCAAATAGTTTTCGCACTAGGATCGACTTGAGTTCGATGTGGGGAGGGACGTGGCTCAGTGGTAGAGCATCTGCTTGGTAAGCAGAAGGTCCCAGGTTCAATCCCTGGAATCTCCAAAAAAAGGGTCCAGGCAAATAGGCATGAAAAACCTCAGCTTGAGAGCCGCTGCCAGTCTGAGAAGACAATACTGACTTTGATGGACCCAAGGGTCTGATTCAGTATAAGGCAGCTTCATATGTTCAATTAGTATGCAGGAGGTTTACAAGACTTTCAGTATAAGATGAGATACAAGATGAGTAACATTATATATTTATTGTCTTGAAGCTACAATTTTTATTTACCTAGATGTGTATATTTTATATACAGAAACTTCCATTTGCATAATGAATTTGGACATACTTCTTGCATTAATGTAATCACACAGTGTTTGCTTGAGGACATTGTGAACTACACACTCTTGTTGATGTTACTCAATAAAACAATTAATACAATCAATTTGACTTGATGTGTGTCTTGTAAACTACTGGGCCATTAACTTTAACAATGTCAGTTTGTTCCAGCTATCAAATTCAACTGAATTAACATTCACTGAATAGGTAAGAAGTAAGAACTCACTTTACAGAGAAGGAACTACTAATGAATCACTGGTGTTAAAGAAATAGGTCAAATAACTTTCAGTTTATTTGGAAGGATTTGAATTACAGGATCTATGTGGTTGGGTTGAGGTTGCTGTGAGTACCAGGTGCACACACACACACTCACACATGTACACACACGCTAAAAATACAAAAATACATTTTTTTTTAAAAAAAGTTACCTTGTATTTATTCTGTTATCTATGTCATATTCTCAGTCATGTTGTGAGGCAAAACTAGTCACTTGTTTTGTCTGCCTTTACAATCGCTGCCACCATTAGGTAAAATCTAGCCCACTGTCTCTCACATGGGTTGCCCAAAGTTTGCCTCACAGGGGTATCACCAAGCAGTTAGGCCGGTTGGGTAAGCACTTGCGCAGACTCTCTCAAGTTAATAAAACTTTATTTCTACAAAGCACAAACATAGGACACTGTGAAGGACAGAATCTAGGTACACTAATAAAATAAAATGAGGACAGTGGCTAATTAAGTATTCACAATCCATATTACATCTGATCTTCGGCAGTTTGGCAGTTGCAAGATGCGCTGGACCCTATCTCTGGTGCATCCGCAGCTCTCTTTTGCATCATTCTCCTCTGGCATCTTTCATGGACAAAACATACTCCCCAAACAAATAGCTCTCTAACAAAGAAACAGCTCCCCTATTCAGATCCACCCAACATGTGCTTCTGGGCTGTCAGCCAATCTAAGCCTTGAGGCTTCAGCCTGCCAAACCTGAACACATTAAAGGACTAGTATGTTATTTCTCCCTGTTGAAAAGAATGCTTTGAATCTTGCAAAGAGCACCTTCTCCCTTTCTTCCTAATCACAGAGATGCCTCCACTCCCTTCTCCATAACTATAGAGGCATCTCTTGCCCCCTGTCCCTCCTCTTATCACAATCTACTGGTCTTTCCTAACCCTTTTGGGTTTGCAAGGCAGCAAACAATAAAACAAGATTTAAAAACATATAGCCATATAAAAACATATAGCCATTTAAAAACATATAGCCATATCAAAACAGAACAAAACAACACATAAACAAACTGAGAAAGGGTCAGTGAGAATCAGTGAGGAAAAGCCAGACAAAACAAGACTTCATCAATTGGCAGAACACAATGATATGAGGGATAGGCAACTTTTCTTTGAGAGGGAATTCCATAATTTTGGTGCCATGACTAAGAAGGCCCTTTTCTAGGTGGCCACTCATCTCATGGTTGGGGGTACCCAAAGCAGGGACTTTAAAGAAGACCATTGTAGTTGGATAAATTCATATGGGAGTAGGTGATCATTAAGGCATGCAGGCCCCAAGCTGTACAAAGCTTTAAATGTCAATACCAGCATCCTGAACTTGCCTCAAAACAAAGTTGAAAACAGTATAGGTGGATTGTAATTATATAAGAGTTATACTAGTCAGAATTCTGCCAGTAGCATACTACACTAATTGTAACTTCCAGACATTATTTAAGGGCAGCCCCATGCTGTAGTCTAATCGAGATAGTACCATGGTATGCACTAGTGTGGCAAGATCTTCCTTGCCCAGGAAAGGTCAAAGCTGGCGTGCCAGTCAAAGCTGATGAAAGGTATCCCTGGCCATCATTGCCACATGCTTTCCCAGCATTATTTCCTTGCTTTACAGTCTCTCACAATGGGGACCATGGATGTCATATTAAAGTGATGGCTGGTTGGAGGATATGCGGAGTTGAATAAATATGTAATAGATTTTAGTAGCTCAGAGCCACATCCTGTATCTAAGTCATTTTATAATTTATGCAGTCACATACTTGTTCAGAGTTTATAACAATACATGTAGAGAAACCCTAGTGTTGGAAATTGTCTTAATTTTAAAACATGGTCTGATTGCTTCCTGCTATCTCGATGAGACCCATAATAGGACAAATTAAAAGCCAAAGAAATTTGGTGTGCCCAATATATTTTAAAAAACATTTTCTTTCAAACAGATCCTACACCTTATCTCGAATTAATTTTGATTTTTTTTTTAAAAAACCGTTTGCATGAGAAAGGAGGAGCTAGATTTGAGAAATATCTGTTTAAAACTTCTCGAGGTGCACAGAACTAGATATGTTGCTATTTGGATCCAGGTTTGTATATTTTCATGCTCTCTTCTGAACTGTCCACCCAGAATCTATACAGTGTGCCTAATTCAGAATGATCAAAGTGAGGAAATAACATAGAACTCATATATTTCCAAAGGCAAATTTTATATCAACATATATGTTTCACGGTTGCACTGGCAAACATCAAGCATGTAACACCAACACTAAACCTTCAAGTGCATATTGGGAAAGGATATTATATTGAAACAATATTTGCTTAGTTCAGCAACTTTGCCTTGAATCACTTCTCCTTCCTGTTGCTTCTGTTGTGTTCCTGGGCTGATTAATCATTGGCACAATGTATTTGGATTGGCTGGGTCGAAGATTTAATAACCTTCTCATGTCAGAGCGGAGCACAAACCCTTCCCAAGGGCATACACCGTGCCATTTCTGCTTTCACTGTTTATTTACCCAGTTATTGGTTTAATATTAAAGGGAATCACACTCCTCTTTCATCAGGTGTGTTCAAACATAGTGCAAAGAAACTTCAGGATGACTTGGCAAAGGTTTCTGGAATTCTCCCAGTATTGTCTGAATATTTGAGATTCAAAATTTGACACCCAAAATGTATTATTAATCGGCATGCGGGAGCATTTGCAAACTCTCCTGTGATAATGTTTCATATTTGGTAGTGCCTGGTAACTGACACATAGAAGAAATCTATCCATATCATGTATAGAATCATAGAGTTGGAAGGGACCTCTAGGGTCATCTAGTTCAGCCCCTTGTACAATGCAAGAAACTCACAGACACCTCCCCCTAAATTCACAGGATCTTCATTGCTGTCAGATGGCCATCTAGCCTCTGTTTAAAAACCTCCAAGAAAGGAGAGCCCACCACCTCCTGAGAAAGCCTGTTCCACTGAGGAATCGCTCTAACAGTCAGGAAGTTCTTCCTAATGTTGAGTTGGAAACTCTTTTGATTTAATTTCAACCTGTTGGTTCTGGTCCTACCTTCCGGGGCCACAGAAAACAATTCCACACCATCCTCTATCTGACAGCCCTTCAAGTACTTAAAGATGGTGATCATATCACCTCTCAGCTGCCTCCTCTCCAGGCTAAACATCCCCAGCTCCTTCAACCTTTCCTCATAGGACTTGGTCTCCAGACTCCTCCCCATCTTTGTCGCCCTCCTCTGGACCCGTTCCAGCTTGTCTATATCCTTCTTAAATTGTGGTGCCCAAAACTGAACACAATACTCCAGATGAGGTCTTACCAGAGCAGAGTAAAGCCATACCATCACTTCACGTGATCTGGACATGACACTTCTGTTGATATGGCCCAAAATTGCATTTGCCTTTTTAGCCACTGCATCACACTGTTGACCCATGTTCAGCGTATGATCCACTAAGACCCCTAGATCCTTTTTTGCACATACTACTGCTAAGACAAGTCCCCCATTCTATAACCATGCATTGGATTTTTCCTACCTAAATGCAGAACTTTACATTTTTTCCTGTTAAAATTCATTTTATTGGTTTTAGCCCAGTTTTCTGCCTGTCAAGGTCATCCTGTATCCTGTTTCTGTCTTCTTCTGTGTTTGCAACCCCTCCCAATTTAGTATCATCTGCAAATTTAATAAGCATTCCCTCTATTCCTTCATCCAAATCATTGATAAATATGTTGAACAAAACAGGTCCCAGGACAGATCCCTGAGGCACATCACTAGTCACTCCTCTCCAAGAGGAACCATTCACAAACACTCTTTGGGTGCGATCTGTCAACCAGTTACAGATCCACCTAACGGTAACAGGATCCAAACCACATTTTATCAACTTGTCAACAAAGATAGTATGTGGAACCTTATCAAAAGCTTTACTGAAATCAAGATAAACGATGTCTACAGCATTCCCCCAATCCAGCAAGGTAGTCATTTTCTCAAAAAAAGAGATCAGGTTAGACTGACATGACTTGTTCTTGAGAAAACCATGCTGGCTCTTAGTAATCACATCCATTTTTTCTAAATATTCCAGGACCAACTGTTTGATGATTTGTTCTAAAACTTTTCCAGGTATAGACATCAAGCTGACGGGTCAGTAGTTACCCGGATCCTCTTTTTTCCCCTTCTTGAAGATGGGGACAACATTCACCTGCCTCCAATCTTCTGGGACCTTTCCTGTTCTCCAAGAATTTTCAAAAATAATAGCCAGAGGCTCAGAAATTACATTTGCAAGCTCTTTTAAAACCCTTGGTTGCAATTCATCTGGCCCTGAGGACTTAGTTTCATTTGAAGAAACTAGGTGTTTATGTACTACCCATACACTGATCCTAGGTTGGAACTTCATACCCTCCTTATATGTTCTGTTTTTGCCATCTCTCCCCTTAGAAGAGAAGACTGAGGAAAAGTAGGAATTGAGCAGTTCCACCCTCTCTTCATTACCTGTTACAATTTCACTTTCTTGCCCTTGCAATTGGCCTACCATGTCCTTGCTCTTTTTCTTACTCTGAACATAAGAAAATAACCTTTTTTTGTTGTTTTTAGCATATTTGGCTTTCCTAAGCTCATACTGAGCTTTAGCTTTCCTAACTTTTTCTTTACAAGCACTGGTGATTTGTTTATATTCATCCTTGGTTATAAGGCCCTCCTTCCAATTCCTAAAGGAGTCTTTTTTATTTTTTAAGTCTTTAGAGAGCTGTTTATGGAGCCACTTTGGCTTCTTTAGGCTTTTCCCATTTTTTCTTCTTATTGGAATTGTCTGTGATTGCGCTTTCAGTATTTCACTTTTAAGAAACTCCCATCCCTCCTGAACCCCCTTCCTCCTAAGTATTTCTGACCATGGGATAGTTCTAAGTTTATCAAAGTTTGCCTTTCTGAAGTCCAACCTATAAGTCTAACTATGTATAGCTTTTCCTTTCCCTAAGACTATAAATTCCAAAATCACATGGTCACTACTGCCCAGGGTGCCCACTATTTCCACTTCTTCAATCAATTCTTCCTTCTTGGTGAGAATCAAATCCAAGATAGCAGATCCCCTTGCTTCCTTTTTCACTTTATGGAAAAGGAAGTTGTCAGCAAGACAAGTCAGGAATCTATTTGACTTTTCATTTTTAGCAGAGTTGGACTTTCAACAGATGTCCGGGTAATTGAAATCTCTCATGATCACTGTATCTCTTCTCTTGGAGAACTTTGCAATCTGCTGTAGAAGTATCTCATCCAAGTCCTCTGCCTGACTCGGTGATCTATAGCAGACCCTCACAATAATATCACTGTTATTTCTTACTCCTTTTATTTTTACCCAGAGACTCTCAACTGAGCTGCCATGCTCCGATTCACATATTTCATCACAAGTATATACCTCTTTCACATATACTGCTACGCCTCCACCCTTTCTCATTTGCCTGTCCCTTTTTAATAAGTTGTACCCCTGAATCCTAATATTCCAGTTGTGTGTGTCATTCCACCGAGTTTCAGTAAGGCCTATTATGTCATAGTCTCCTTCCTTTATTAGAACTTCCAGTTCCTCCTGTTTGTTTCCCATACTCTGTGCATTAGTGTAGAGACATCGGAATCCTTGTTTTATGCATCCCGAGGGTTTGGTTTCTGTACAAGCCTGCAAGTTAACATTACCTAGCATATGTGCCACTCTCTGCAAATCTTTAATGTTCTTATCCCCAGTTTCTGGCATCATATGAGGCTTTGAATTATTGTCTCGCTCCCCCATACAATTTAGTTTAAAGCCCTCCTTATTAGGTTAGCAAGGTTGTTACCAAACACCCTTTCCCCTACCGCCGTAAGGTGCAAATCCTCTCCTGATAGAAGACCACCATCTCGAAAGCGTAAGCCATGGTCCAGAAATCTGAATCTTTCCTGTTGACACCATTGATGTAGCCAGTCATTTATTTGAAGTATTCTTCTTTCTCTTCCTGAGCCACAGCCTTCAACAGGAAGCACTGACGAGAACACAACCTGTATGCCCAGCTCCTTCACCTTCTGACCCAGAGTCACATAGTCTTTTCTAATACATTCAGGGCTATGATGGGCAGTATCATTCATTCCCATGTGGATCAGCAAGAAAGGATAGTAATCTGTGGGCTTGATAAGCCTTCCAATCCTTTCTGTCACATGCTGGATGCATGCTCCCGGCAGACAGCAGACCTCTCGGGATGACAAGTCTGGTCGGCACACTTTGGGCTCCACCCCTCTGAGCAAGGAGTCTCCAATCACCACCACCTTCCTTTTTCTATATTGGGGAGCAGAAGCTCCAGGCTTCTTATCCACAGGATCCTAAGAAACTTTGTTCAAGCTTCGTGGAGGCTGGGGAAGTAGGCCTTGTTCCAATGGTTCAAAATCAGTTACTGTGGGGAGATATATGCAACAATCATTATCGGATAGCTGAGAATAGACATATTGTAGGGTATTTGATAGCATCTTACTGCTGACTTGCAACAAAATGTAAATTTTATAGCAATGATGCAGTCATTTAAATCAATTGGGCAGTTCTTGTGTCAAAGACTTATAACCAAAATGAAATTAATTGCAAGAAAAAATATTTTACATTAGAATTTGTCTTTCAAATGTTTTAAATGCCAGCAAGTTTTAAAAATTCACCTAATTTTGTTACAGCTCCAGGCACAGAATCTGTGACTATAGAACAGGAGTTACACAACTTTGAAAAGGGGCCACTGTACCCACTAAAGCATAACAAAGTCTAAATGTGAATAGATGTCACACCTTTGACTTTTGACAGGATATTCTGCACTTGAAGCATCCCTGGCAGATTGCTATTCAATCTTTCTTGAAAACCACTGAGAAGTTAAATTAAAACTTCAAGAACCACCCCACCGTATACTGTGATGATGTTGTATAAATATTCAAATGTATAAGCACAATGACAGTACATTCCACAATCTCCTGAGACAGCATCTTCTAGTACTGAGCTGCTCTAGTAATGATAAACTTTCTTGAACTTTTAGTAAAAGCCAACCTTGCTGAATCTATGGCATCTTGAATGCTGCGTAGACTACACAAACCCTACTTCCTGCTTGTTTTGCATTTCCCCATGCCGATTGGCATAACGTTTTCCCATCTGCTACTGCGTAAAGACCATTTGATTTTAGTTCAACAGGGCTGATGTATTGTGTAGTTTTAGCCAATCAGGGATAGACTAGTCATGGTGCTGTGCAGCCAGTCAAATATGGCAATGTGAGAATGTCAAGGAGGATAAAAGAAGCCCCACTTTCTTCACTCAGAATGGAGAGAAGGAAGAAAGCACTCAGACAAACAAGGCATGCACCCCCTTAAACTCACTGTTCTGCCATACTTTGTTGGCAGTTTCATTGCTTACGTGAGCTTTATAGCAGAACTGTTGCCTCATTCTAGTTCTATGGTATGGTCTGCTATGGTATCTCTACACTTGTCAACACAGTTATCATCTGTGGGCATCACAGTATTTTCAACCACCTTTCTAAGATTCTTAGTCAAATAAATATTTTTGAAAAGAATATCTAGTTTATAGTACTGTGTGGCACAAAGGCAACAGCAGAAGCCAGAGGAGGCCTCACTTGCTGAGAAAGGCAGGATAGGGCTGAGAATCTCCTACTAAGACAGGTGTAGCCCTATGCAAATTGAGCTGGAGTGGAGCTAGGTGAGGAAGGGGCTAAGAGAGCAACTGGGCTCTGAGAAGAGAGGAGCAGTATTGGACTTGACCAGCATGGGTTGAAAGCCAAGGATAAAAAGGGAGGTGTCAGAAAAGACAAGGGAGGTGAGGACTGCAAGCTAGCTGAGTTGGGCTGAGAGGGTGCAAAGAAGGGAGGAAGAGGAATCTAAAGAAGGAGATGGAGCCTGGGACAAGAGAAGGCTTCCAAACTGGAGCAGGCCAGGTGGAACCTCCCCAAGGCTGAGGCACAACTCAATCCCCTAAGAAGAAATGGACAGGTGAAGGGAACTGCACTCATGGGGAAGCCTATGTGGACTTTGCTGCAACCAATAAAAAAGCAATTAACATTGAGTTCTGTGAGTCTCTGCTGACTATGGAAAGTTAAATTATGATGTCCCCTGCCCCCCCTGGGGGGGCACATATTGCTTTTTTTTTGGTCATTCCCATTTTGAAAATTGAAATTAATGTTTAGGAAAAGTAGATGGTAATTGCCATTAAACACCTATTAACAAACTCTGTTCCAGCTAGTAGGGAATGATGTACAGCATGAAAAAAAAATCAGTATTTTTCAGATCCAGACATTAAGGAGTCAAAAATATTGGTATTCCTGGTTTTCAGGGTTCCAAGCGCTGGTTTAGTATTTGGATTCAGATTTTGGGGGAATTCCAATTCTATTCCAATTCCTTGTCCCCTATGAGGAATATTTCTGGAGGGGCTTTTTAAAAAAAAGAAAATTGCACAAAACTTGCAGCAGAGCTGCTGGTGTATCTTCTTTAAATGTCTCCCAAATTTCAAGTGAATTGAACCGAGAGGTCTAATTCTCTGGGCCCCTGAACAAGATGCCCCCAGCCATCCTCCATTGTTTGTATGGAGTGGGGAGAATTGCAGGCTTTCACCAAAGCAAAGAACAGCCAAAGACACAAGAGCAAGCAAAACCTTTTGATGCATTCAGAATCAACAAACCCAAAGAACCAATGCAGAACCAGAAATTCCTGGTGGAGCCAACAGATGTAAAACCTGAGAATCCAACCCAATGTCAAACCAGAGATTTGATCAAGCCAAACTGAATAGGACTCCTGTACAAGCCCAACAAATGTAAACTCAGACAAGCTGAGCCAACATACAACTCAAGAATCAAAGGCAATGTCAAACTTGAGAATCCACTGCCAAAAACACACCTGGCATGAAGGACAAAGAATATAATGTAGCAAGACCAACAAAATCAATTTAAAAGGAAAGAAAAGACAGTTGTGGGAGCTTTAAAATGCTGGCTCCTAATATTTCCTGTTAATCCTAGATATTTCTGGGATTTTTCAGGATCCATTTCCTCATATCTTGGAAAATCCTGGATACCATTCAGAGACCTGATACTGATAAGGTATTTTTGGATAAATATCACAATGTACAAAGGCTAGCTTTTCACTCAGTCTCACCCATTTCTGTTTGTACTATAACCAAGATCTGTAAAATCAGCAAGATTCTTGGCATAGTCCTTATGGGTGGTCAAAGAAGATCCCACCATATTTTTTTTCACCAGCAGAAAAACTGGTTGGATCCAACCCTCTGGATTTAATTATGACATGTATTTACATAGTTTATCTTATTTTAAATTATTCATGTGACTCTTAAATCTTGCATTAGGTTTTTAAAAATCATTTGCTGCCTTGGGGACCCCTAGTTAGGTGGAAAGGCAGCTTTAACTTTTTTTAAAAATAAATAAATGCATAACCAATGTAAATTGTGACACAAGGTACCCAGATGATCAGAAGGCTGTTGGTGTCTACCTGGTTTTGATTCATGAAGGCACCAGGGATGGACTGTTCATAACTTGTATGCTTAAAAACTGCAACGCAAATCCCCACAAGACAATGGCAAATTAATATTGCTACATATCCACATTCCCCACCTCTTTGTTTATCCACCTTGAGTCTAAGTGAGCAAGGCAGATGATTAAGTAAGTAAAAGATGCTAATGGGCATATATTAAGAGGTTTAAGCTGAACATTACTTAAGGCACAGTTTAAGAACAACTAGAGGATATTTTAAGGAGTCAAATATAGCCAAGCTGAAGGAAAGGAAATAATCTTTTTGTTATTCCATTGAGTTATTTATTAACTTTATATATGTCCTGTCTTTCTCTCCCAAGGGGTCATGAAGTGGCTCTCATCCCTCTCCTCTCTTTTATTGTCAATAGTCTTGTGAGGTAAATTAGGCTGAGAGTGCCTGGCTTAAGGTCACCCATCAATCTTCCATGCCAGAGAGGGGATTTGAACCTGCATCTCCCAGATCCTAGTCCAAAACTTTAGATACCACATGACATTGACTCTTTGACTGAAATCACACATGGTTATAAAAGGTATCAAAAATGATTTCTGCCAAATTACAAATCAGAAGAACACTGCCTTCTTTGTTCACAGTAGATAACATCTGTGAACGGTTCTGGGAAGTCATTACTGGGTAATTCCATATCATATGCCAGTAATGAAATCCAGGAGGACCTGACCCTCTATTGCCCTATGCCACAGTATATAAAATGCAGGTAACCATGGAATAGCAAAGATAGGCAACAAAACCAAAAAAGAATGCCTTTCAGTAAATAATAATCAAAATGTTGCAGAAGGCATTGCCTTGGCAGAAGCGAGTGTGCATTACAATTTCTTCAGCTGTCTGTGGGTTAGATGGTTATTACAACAAGTGAACCTGCTTTTAATTTGTTTCTGTAATTTTTTTTTTTGTTTGGTTATGGCCCATGGCCTGAGCAAATAGAATTTTTTCACTTCTTCCTGTATCTTAGCCAATGAGTCTTATCCATTACCTATGGCTCTGGCAGCCTTAAGTATAGCACTTTTGCCTTTTAGCAGAAGCTTTAATGTTCCATTAATATAATTTTCATGAGGTATTGCTGTAAAGTAATTTTTTTGTTGTCATATGCAAATATTTGCATACAATTAGCATGCACAGAGGAAACTTGCTCTGCATAAATTAACCCCTCCCAAAAAAATCTTCTTTGTCTTCCACATACTTTGGTTATTGTGAAATGACTGGAAGGTGTAAAATGCTTGAGGATTAAAATGATTTACAAGGGAAAAAAATAAAAAATGTAGCTTGAACTTGAACACACAGAGATGGCATCTTTCAGCACACATCAAAGAATTTTATTGTCTGTATGCTTTCTGTAATGGATTGCATCATGGAGTGACTGATCAAACATTAAACAGTTCCAAAAAGTAACATCCTTAGTTGCCATGAAGGCCATGTTCATTGATCAAGAACAAATATGAACTCCTAAAAGAAGATCTCCTTTTGGCAGCATTGTTTTTTGCCAGTGGTCTGACACTTCTCAGATTGTCTTATTTTGCCATGATGAACAAATCAACAAATTATTTATGAGAAACATTTTTATGCTGCCTTTCTACCCTATTAGGGTCCATGATGTGGCAAACATAAAAACATTAAAACAATTAAAATACAGTTTAAAATATAAAATTCAATTAAAACACATAAATAACAGGAGGAGCACCAATAATTTTTATTCAGGGTATGGCAGAAGAAACAAAAAACTCTTTATCTGCTGGTGAAAGACATGAATGGAAGAAGATGGACAAATCTTCCTGTGGAGGGAATTTCAAAGTTTTCGTGCCACAACAACAAAAAAAACCCTTTAACTTGCCAGCTGTCTAGCCTCGAAGGATGAGGGTAATTGAAGCAGAGACTTCGATGATGATGAGCAGGTAGGTTTATATGAGAGAAGCAGAAAAACCCCACATAGTTAAGACCTCTACAAAGCATAAACAACAATAATCACCTCACAAATATAATGTGGATAGATAGTTTCATGTGATAAATAAAAAAACTGAATATAAGTTATTACAACAATCTGTTCTCTCAGCACTTCAAAAATATTCAATGGCTAAATAGTAACAATGCCATAAAAAGTGACTTTATTCAAAATTCTTAAATACATATTTAAAAGTTACACAGATATGACAGTTACATAATTTGTATAAGATGTACTACTTGTTTTGAAAAGTAATCATCTTTAGTTTGTTTTAAACCTTCTCATTAATGAGAGATCAAATAAGTGGTTCATGTTTTGCCACATAAATCTGAGAAAAAGATAGCATTACATATTGCATAGAACAGTAATAACAACTTTAAAATCCCACTAGATACAATTATGTACCACCATCTAATATTATCAAACATCTATGCATCATTAATATAAGGAATGATATAAATAATCAAAAACATTTGCTGTTGTAGGAATATGAAGAGAGATAATGATGACCCATCTGTTGTTCAAAAACATAATAATGAACGTATAAGAGTTGTGTAGGCAACGAGAAACAGACTCACTAAAACTGGAGAATGTAAAAATAACAATAAACCTGAACAGATAACCTTTTCTCAAACCAGTTACCTTCAATGCATATGATGGTCATGGGTGAAAACTATCCCACAGCTAGACAAAGTATTGTTGCTAATGACTTACAGCTGTTACAAGCGACAGTATTTTAAATGATGATGTTAAATAAACCCTACTAAGAAAAAATAGCAGCTATTTATAAAAACACTAACCATTCCAATTTATCAGTAAGACCTCTAGGGTATGCTTTATCAAGAGTATAAATCCAAAACTCCTCCAATCTTAGAAGTGTCTGTTCTGTTTGTGTATATGTTGTGTATGTGTATGTTTGTTAGGAGATGAACTGTCCCGACGACAGCCACTTATCTGTGGTGTGCTGCAGGGAGCGGTTCTTTCTCTGATGTTATTCAGCATCTACATGCGCCCCTTTGCCCAGAATGCCCAGGAGTATGGACTGGGTTGTCACCAGTTCGTCGATGACACCCAGCTCTATCTGCTGATGGGTGGCCGGTCCGACTTCACCCTGGAAGATCTGTCCGCAGCATTGCAAGCTGTGGTGGGGTGGCTCAGGCTGGTGGACTGAAATTAAATCCAACAAAGATGGAGGTCCTGTATCTGAGCCGTCGCAGTTCAGGACCGGAGGTCCGCTTACCGACCTTTGATGAAGCTTAGGGGTGCCCTTGGATTCTTCTTTAACAATGGAGGCCCAAGTAGCTGCCACTGCCAAGTCAGCTTTTTACCATCTGCGGATGCCAAGGCAGTTGGTCCCCTTTCTCGAATATGACAACTTGGCAACAGTGATCCATGCTATGGTCACCTCAAGACTGGATTACTGCAATGCCCTCTACATGGGGCTGCCCTTGTCCCAAATCCGGCGACTCCAACTAGTGCAGAATGCTGTAGCCAGGCTGTTAATGGGAGTTCCTCTATGGGAGTTCCTCTATGGGAGCACATTCAGCCTGTGCTGAAAGTGCTGCACTGACTACCAATAATGTACCGGATTCATTTCAAGGTGCTGGTTATTACCTTTAAAGCCCTATATGGCCAGGGTCCTGCATGCCTTAGGGACCGCTTTCCCTGCATATGCCCCAGTGAGCACTTTGGTCCGGGTCTCAAAACCTGTCGACAGTTCCCAGCATCAGAGAAGCAAGGCTCAAATCAACAAGAGCCAGAGCTGGTGGAATGAACTGCCAGAAGAGATCAGGGCCCTGTAAGAGCTTCCACAGTTCCGCAGGGCCTGCAAAATGGCACTCTTCCGCCATGCATTTTCATAATGATAACATCTGCAGCAGCAGGATTGGCCCATAGAAACATCACTGACGGTCTATCTCTTCATGCTATTGCGATCCTAGGACCTCTTAGAATGGCTAACCACCATTTAGATCACTGCCTGAAACCTTGATACCAGTATAAGTAGATGTTTTTACGAATTGTTTTTATGTGTTATGTTTTTATTGTTGTTTTATTTTATTTGGTCACACAATGTAACTGTGTGACCTTAAATCTGTGAGCCGCCCTGAGCCTGCCTCGTCAGGGAGGGCAGGATATAAATCAAATAAATACATATTTAAAGGGGCTAAATAAAACTTCCTCATGAGCAGAAACTGAATGGAATTTACTGTATCAGAAACAATGAGATTTATTTTGGAAATGTTCTGTTAAAGGAGCTTCAGGAATACTTCTGTGGATTTACTCTTGTGCTCAATAATTCTCATTCTTAATGATATAGAGGTCTGATTTGGTGTAGTGGTTAATTGCGTAGACTCTTATCTGGGAGAACCCGGTTTGAGTCCCCACTCCTCCATTTGCAGCTGCTGGAATGGCCTTGGATCATCCATAGCTATTGCAGAGCTGTCCTTAAAAGGGCAGCTTCTGGGAGAGCTCTCTCAGCCCTACCTACTTCACAGGGTGTGTGTTGTGGGGGAGGGGGGAGAAGGTAAAGGAGATTGTAAGTTGATCTGTGAGTCAGAGTATGGGATGGGGTATTAATCCAATATCTTCTTCTTCTTCTTCTGATCTCTATATAAAAGCTTGCAGAGTCAAATGATAACACAGATAACGTTCTGAGAATCACATTGGTAAACTGTCTCAAATAGTAAATTTTGTTATTTCTATGATTTCTAAATGTTTTGACATTCAGACTCTGTGGGCGACAGAAACAATGTCCACCTTTACAATGTCTTATTACCAAAAAATCTTTAGAATCCAGACTGACACCTGCCCAGATAATTTCTGTCTGGACAGCGCAACCCCACAGGCCCTGTGTGAGCTGGAGCTGGTGCTCTAGGGCCAAGCTCCCACCCACTGCACCATCCATGTCATACAGAACAGGTTCCTGGTCATTGGATCCTCTAAGGGGTCATAGCAGAAGTCCTCAAGGTCTTGCAATTCTCGGCAAGCTACTGTCTGCACAGCTTGCCCACTTACAGTAGCATGTGTGCTGGCCCACTTACAGGAGCATGTGTGCTTCCCCAGTGAAGAGAGAGAGCTGGCACCCATCTGGGCAGGGTTGCTGTTGTTTTGCTTCCACAGGCTTCTCCAGCATCATGGGGGCTGTGGAATGCACCAACATTGCCCTCGTTGTCCCCTGGCTGGAGGTGCAGATCTACCAAAACCACCATAATTTCTATCACCTGGATGCATCCTGTGACCATCAGGGGATTTTCATAGACCTAATACCAAGTTCCCATCTAGTGTCCATGATGTGCAAATTTTTGCATCAGCTGGCTTCAACCGCCTGTTGGCTTCATGGCCAGAGGGCAAAGGATGGCTCATAAGTCAGTAGTGTGGGAAGGGGTTGTGTGTCATGCATGCAGCGGACATAACTCCTGATGGGTCTCATTCCATGCTGTCCATTTGGGCAGCTGAAAGTGCTGTTCCATTGCCTCCATCACATGGGAGGACAGAGTACCATGCAGCCCCTGGCGATGGCCAAACTGTTCCTTGTATATGTGATGCTCCACAACATGGCAGTGTACAAATGGTTACTGCCACCTCTTTCAGGGTGTGTGTTGGAGGCTCTTTGGGTTGGATATCTGAGGGTTCTTCTGAGCAGGCCTCGGATTCAGTGGGAGCTCAGAAGGAGCGCAGCTCCTGAACCTTTCTGAGGATTCCATCTCCTCCTCCCCACCTTGTCCATTGAATAGTAGGTGCAGCTGCATAACAATCCCTTGATGAGCTTCACCACCTATTTTTCTACAAAACGACCCCTGCTTCCAAGGATGGGCATCTCTGTGACCAGGGCACAGTGTTGGCTTGGAGCTCAATAGGAAAAGCCATGGTTCTCCCTGTTGGGTGTCCTACAGAATGAACAAACATATACAGGTAACTGTGCAATAAGACTCCCATGGCTTTTGGCAGGCACTGTGAGGCCCCATAGGGGTCAACCAGAAGTACACTTGCTGACCACAAAGGCAGATCGGTGCCATATCCACAGCCTCCCAAAAAGCTTGCTGCAACCATAGCTCTCTTACCTGTGTGGTGCTCATGTCCTAACAAATAGCAGGTCCTCCTTGGCAGCAGGAACAGTGAACTCAGCACCCCGAGGAAAATGGGTTCATGGATTATGTGGGAACACACTCCACTTGTGGGTGGTGGGATGTGGTCCCCTAACACCTTGACCGATTTCGCACAAGGCTTGCTCCAGATGGAGAGCCCCTTTGTTCCTGCGGCTTCTCTCCATTTCCGCACAAGTTGCCCCAGAGCTGTGAGTTGGCACGGCGCTCTTCCGCAGCAAGCAGGTTTCTCTTCCAAGCGGTTTTTGCTTGCTGCGGGAGAATGGCATGCCAACTCGCAGCTCTGGGGCAACTTGTGCGAAAACTGAGAGAAGTGCCGGGATCAAAAGGGCTCTCCACTCGGAACAAGCCCTAGTGCAAAATTGGTCCTTGTCTGGTGGAGACCTCACCAATTGCTGGGGCTGGCCATCCACTGTACAACCAATAGCTTCAACCCCTTCTGCAGCAGCTGACTCAGTCTATTCTCCTTGCACCAAACCTCTTTGTGTGTGGGGCCAATGGTGCAAGGGGGGCAAGTGTTCCTGCAACCCCCCCCGGTTGCTGGGGTCAGGTACAGGAGGCAACATGGGTAGGGAGGCTCAAGCCGTTGATGGAAGGCAAGAAAGAAGGTAGATGGGGGAAGCATTTTTGTGACTGTTTTTTTTCAGCGGGGGGGGGGATCCCCATGTTGAAAATGCCTAAATACAGCCATGCCCCCGGAACATGTGAATGCTGGCAGGGGACCAAACCAGTGCAAAACAATCAGTGATACTTGTGTCCTGCAGCAGTGTAACTGGCCCTTGCACCAGTGTATCCCAGAGTTACTCTGGTGTAAGAGTCAGTCAGCTTGCTGAGCTGATTTGCCCCCTTCCCCAGCATTGTGCTGTTAATATTAGAAGTTTACTTTGTGTGCTGTAAATGTTGACAATGATAATAAATTATTCCAGTAAAACAGTTCTCATGATCAACAAATTCTTTTTAAAAAATGATTCTGAATATTCGATTCTGGGACAAAAAACAAGCTGTATGTATAGTGGGCCATCATCTTCATTCCCTCCTGATGACCTTCTCAGTGACATCTAACTGGACCTTGGTCTGAACCAGGAAGTAATTTACTATGATTCCAGTGGCTAAAGAGCTCAATTGTACACATTCTAAATAAAATATGTATTAACAGCGTGAAACCCATTTGCTTGACACTTTCACTCATTCACCTTAAGTAAACAAATGTATTATTTACTATTACACTTGTCGCTGGCAAAATTTACTGCTAGCCATCTTGTTCATCTTGTTCTCCATGCTAACATGCGCATGAAACAATTGTGGGAGAGAGTCTGGCAGTTTGGTGTGAGGTGCCACCAATATGTGGGATGATGCCCAGTCCTGTTTCTCTCTTACAGCTGAATCAGATGGGTGTGTGGAAGGTAATAGGATGAACGAGAGCCTGCAAAAACTGAACCTTTATGCAGACAAGGCTGAGGTGCTGTTGATGACAAAGCTTCTCAAAGTTTAGGTGTCTGCCTGGCCTGGAGAGAGCTGCACTTTCTCTAAAGGAGCTGGTTTGTAGCTTGGTGATACTGATAGATTTTGGCCTATGGTTTCAGGGACAGGTTTCTTTTAACATTTTCAGCTGATACGCCCAGGCCCTCAGAGGTCCAGAGAAGCCTGGGCCACTTCCAAATTTTGCAATTGTGGACAAATGAGATTAAAAAGAGTGAGTCAAATGTGAAATTATTACATGCCCCCAAATTAATAAGTGCCTAAATCTGAGGCCCCCTTTGAATTTAACAGGGCAAATGGTCTTCCTTCCCATAACCAATAAGTGCCCCTGGATTTATCAGCTACATCCATTCCTTGAAAAGAAAAGGCCATGATTGAATGACAGCCAGATTAAAGTTGTGTAATGCATTATGTGCAGAGTTTTTTTTCTTTTTATTAAGAAACTTCAGTTGGCCTAAAGTGTAGCATCCATATTATTGTCAGAGGTTTAGGGATGCCACACCCTTTAGGTGCAGGAGATTTCTGCTCCAGTTTTTGCTGCCCACTGCTGCTCCTACAGCCAGTGAGAGAAAAAGAAAACATTCTTACTGGTATGACAGCATTATGTCACTTCTGGGGAAAACCCAGAAGTGACATAATGCTGTCACACCAATAAGAAAACCCAGAAGTGGTGTCACTCCAGTCTTCAAGAAGTGGTGTCACTTCAACCTTCAAGAAGGGGAAAAAAAGAGGATCTGGGTAACTACCAACCTGTCAGCTTGACATCTATACCTGGAAAAGTTTTAGAACAAATTATCGGTCAGCCGGTCCTGGAACATTTAGAAAGGATGGCTGTGATTACTAAGAGCCAGCATGGTTTTCTCAAGAACGAGTAATGTCACACTAACTTGATTTCTTTTTTTGAGAAAGTGATGACTTTGCTGGATCAGGGGAATTCTGTAGTTTATCTTGATTTCAGTAAGGGTTTTGATAAGGTTCCACATACTATCCTTGTTGACAAGTTGGTAAAATGTGGTTTGGATCCTGTTACCGTTAGATACTGACTGATTTCGCATTCACCTTACACCTCTCTCATGTTTGTCTTCTCAGCGCCGCTTCCTTCTGATTTCCTACTATCTGCACTGGGGCTACAGCAAGCATTGACATTTTTGCACAGCAAACAGAAACTGGTTTTTAGCGGTTTCTGTTTGCTGTGCAAAAATGCCAAGGCTTGCTGCAGCCCTGGTGCAGATAGTGGGAAATCAGAAGGAAGTGGCGCTGAGAAGAAAAATGTGAGAGTGGCGTAAGGTGATTGTGAAATCTCAGAACTGTTCACCCCTCCTCTAATGCTCTTGGGGATTGCCAGTCAAAGGCTAGCAACACTAGATCTGCATGTGTGTAAGAACTACAGCATACTGAATAGTTTGTGGCTCTTCCCTGGCATTTGTTCAAACAATCCATTATTCTATATGCCCTATTGTGGTCACAGGTAGGGAGTATTTATTTATTTGTTTGATTTATATCCTGCCCTTCCTGCCACAGCAGGCTCAGGATAGCTAACATGTTCATGTATATAACATAAAAAAAAACACGTTAAGTCATAAAAACATAAAATCATATAAATATTTGCTTTTTTATATTTGCTTGTATGGGCTTGAAGGTATACCTTACTCTAAAGATCAGTAGAAATGAGTAATTTCAGCATATCGAATATTGAAGAATCTAAGCAACTCATGCAAATTTCTAGGGAGAGAATTAAAAAACAAAACAAAACAAACCTTCTTGGCTTCACTTACCATTTGTGTTCGAGAGAAAATTTATTTAAGATCCCAAAGAAAATGTCCTTGCTGTCATCTGTAAGAGCACTTCAAGTGACATCTCCTGTGAGGAAAAACCCCTTACAGAACATCATGATTACCAACTTGGTTGCCAGAGCACCTGGAGAAGTACCTCACACACGTCTGGCCAGAGAGTGTGAGCAAACCTATCCAGGAGCGAAAGGGACTTATGCAGTACTAGCAGCCACAACGCTACAAAAGCACTCAAGACCGGTACAAGAATGCCTGCACGGAGAACGGATGGCCTTCCGCCATTCTGTATGATGTCCATCTCAGCCGTGAAGCGGAAAAGACTGCGCCACCAACAGCTATCCAGGCGAACGGTTTTGAAACACTGACCATGGAATCCACCGTGGAGGGCTAACACCACACACAGCCATTTTCTTACCAAGCCAGACTCCATTCCAGATGTCACCTGTGATTGTAGGCAATCAACCCACCTCAGGCGTGGCTAATTGCCCAACCACCACTGTCTTTGTCCAGCGGACTTGTATGTAAGCCTATATTTGTCTAGAATAAATTTTAATTGTTTTACTTAATTAGAGTCCCTAATATTTTTAAGCATTAATTTCTGGACGTGGAATCCTTTACACACAGGTAAAAGATCCTTATTAAGCCAGGTGCCCACCTGACAATTCCCCAACCTCATTTTCAGGGCATTTTGGCTTACACTTCTGCATTTGAAACCCCACAGTGGAAAAAGCAGCTTGAAGATATGTGTAGAGTGAAGAAACATCAAATGGCACACAATGAACGCCAAATTATATGTTATATGCAACATTTTCATTCTCCTCTCCATTTCCAACATGTCACCCAAAGCAGCTTTTCCAGTATAAATCAGGTTCTTAAGCCACCATCATATATATTTAATGCTTTACAAAACACATCAGTAGATTCTTCCTAAATGCCAACAAAGACTCTGGAGTTCCAGATTACAATTCATCATAAAATATCCTTTCCACTTATCTTCTGCAGTTTATTTTTAACCCAAGATTTTTGGACTTTATGATTGTTCTAGGGAATTTGTCCATAATGTGATTTCCCTAATGGTTACTTTTTCAGGATACTAATAATGAAATAGCTTTAGATATACAAAACAAGCAGTAGAAAAGGAACCTTAAGTGAAGGCATGATTAGATTTTGTGCTATCACTGAGTTTTACAGGAGTAATCTACAACTGGGTGGCCACAAGGAAACTCAAGTTGCAAATGATGGTTATAGTACAATGTCCAACAATTTAGAGGAGGGTCTACTGGTCCATTATAGGACATCTGGTTGTCAGGCAGAAGATCCCAGCTTCAATCCCCGGCATCTCTAGTCTAAAAGATGAGGTAGCAGGTGATGTGAAAGATCTCTGCCTTGGAACCTTGAGATCCAATGCCAGTAGATGATACTGACTTTGGTGGACTGATGGTCTGATTCAGGATAAGGCAGCTTCATATGGAGGCTTACTTTCTCTTCCCATGGTTGTTTAGAGTGTCCAAAATTGAGCATGCACATTTTCCACATGAGGAAATTTGTGGGCTGTCTCTGCATATGGGAAGCATACCTGTCTGGCCACTGAAACTAGGGTTGCCAGTTCTCCTGTTGTGTCAGAGGACCTCCTGGCAAACCCCACTGTTGCTTGATGGAGCCTGAAAGACCAATGGGAGAAAAAGAAAGGTGACAGATTGGCATGATGCTGGCATGTGACATCCATTCTGTCATGAGCCCTGAGGAGGGGGAGCTGGAAGGGTTAAGAGACCAGGAAGAATGGCCTTCCAGTGCCTCAGCTGAACAACCAATAGCTGGCCCTTCAATCACTCTCCCCACATTCCCAGCACCAGTGCCGGCTGTTGACAATCGGTCTTCTCCAAGCAATCCCATCTCAAGAATGCGGAGCTGGCTTCGGAAAACACTCTCAGAACGCAGGCACGAGGCGCACCAACGCTTCCAATCTCTTAGCCCTGAGTTCTAGAAGAATTACGGCCACCCAGGAAGCAGGCTGATTGAGGCACCCATATAACTCACACCCGGGACTTGGCAATTTTGTGGAAGCAACAAGTCGATTCTCTGGCTTGCATTCACGCTCCTTCCTGATTCCAGCTCCTGATCGGTTTGAATTCCTTGGCACCCTGACCCTTTGACTTTGGACACTGACTTCTGCTTCTGGTTTGCGATGTTGCTTTGGTGACTCGGCTCCTGCTTGACTTCCTGGACTTTGACCTTGGACTGACTTTGGACTCCCGCCTGCCTGCGCCCTGAGAACGTGACACATTCTGCTGAAATACAAAAAAAAAAAAAAGATGTCATGATCTCAGGGGGATGCTGTAGGATTTTCCCAAAACTCGATGGTTTAATCTGGTAACCCTATGTACATATTCTTCTTTAGGTATTCTTTTTTAAAAGGCATGAGATGTGCACTCCTACTGCTTAGTTAATTCTGTCTGTGTTCTGAAAACAGCACATTGCACTTATAACCAAATTAGAATTTTATGGAAAAATGATTGCTAAATGGAAATATTTCTTTGTGTGTGAAGGTCATGAAGTTTGAATATCATGCACCATTTGCTTGACATTCATTTTATTGTATTTTATTTCAGGTGCATTGAGTATTTCCTTCAGTTGTCATTATAAGTTTAATTTTTTGCTATAAACAGTTTGGGTATCTAGTTTCATAATTTTGTTATCCTCCTTTTCTCAGTGAATCATACCAAGGATTTGCATAATGAAATTGTAAAGCAGATCCAATGGTTTTTTTCTTTTTTAAAAAAAGGTCTACGTATCCCTGACTGTGCGGAAGGAGATATTTACATATATTAAAACAGGACACAAAGAAAATGGTTTTCTTCGGGGTGCTTAGAATCTAAAGCTTAGATGATGGTGAGGCCATCATGCAATCAGATATGACTTTTACCATAGGCTAAAGATAGAAAATATCAGTATGCATTGAACATTTATAATAAATGTATTTCAGGACTCAGATATAGAAGAGCAAACTTAAAGAAGAGCTTGCAATACAGGAACCTTTGAAAACCAGGCTTAGGTTTGACCTTATTATCAAAATGGATTTCATGAAATAGTAAAAATGAAATTGTACTAAATTATTCATATTTCATTTAAAGGGTGGTGAGTATTTTGCTCAGCAGTGAACTATAATTAAAAGGAATTAAACTGACCAGTTAACAAATATGAGTTTATGTCTGAGGCTCCAACTGTAAACACTTTTCTGCTCCAATTTAGATGTGAGTGGTATACAAGGGGGATGCACATAGAAAAGCATGCACTATAAGCCTTTTCAAAGGTTCCTTGCATGCATAGTATCTACAGTGAATTTACAAATTTTCCATAAATTCTGCAAACAAGATATTTTTTTTACGTTGATGGCATTTATGCATGTTCGCTATGGGCTTTATGCATGGAATGAAACCTTGAACCAGTCTTCTACTATGTGCATTTTTATGTCTGCATATGATATATACATGGAAATCTTTTTTTTGGGGGGGGGGAATACCATGGAAGTAGAAGAAATAACAGGTATGTATTTTATTCTCATACAAATTATTACTCACATTGGATTGCTACTTCAGAAGCTTCCTTATGCTAGTTTCTTAGCATGATTACTGAACTAATATATATTAGTGAATTATATATTAGAAATATATAATTAGACAGGAATATATAATTAGACAGACAGATAGAAATGACTTCCATCAGACACAGTCAGCTCTGTACTGATTGGCTGTGTGCTGGCACAGTGTGGATTTTTATATTTTCTTCCCCTCACCTCCATACATAATACTCTTATAGACTTTTAAAATTTTGGAAACAGTTCACATATGTTGAGAAGCAATCCGAATATTGTAGACTGAGCTAGAATTGTATCATTTTGATGCCATGCTAGAACAGAAGAGAAGAAAAAAAATGTGCTTGGGGTTTTTGTTATTATTTTTTGCCTTAATGGTAAGTTACACTTTTTAAAAAGATGGTCCCATTTGAGTGGGACTGGGTTGGCAGGGTTTCTAAGACTCAGCTTGAGATGGCTGGGTCTGGAGCTTAGGAGATGGAATTTAAGATCAGTGGGTAAAGCCTGATGAGATGCGGCAAATAGCAATACTAGGAGGGTCAGGAAAAGGACTGAATGTAGCTTGGTGTCTGAAAGTGGAGCCTAATTAATAAAGCTATTATTTCAGTCAGTAAACTACAGTTTTGAGGTATTCCACTTTGTTCCTCATAACTATATATCTTGGTGTTTACGTATAAGATAAGCAAATGGTTTGGATCTAGATCCAGGTGGGCAGCTGTGCTGGTCTGAAGCAGTAGAACAAACTTTTATTCAGCGGCAACTTTAGGACCAACAAACTTTTATTCAAGCTGTTACTGAGAGGCACTGCCTGATAAAATGGAGTACCCCAGTGCCTAGAGAGAGAATGGGTCTCCTATTTCTGTTAAACAAAATGGAGTCCAACCAAAAACAGGCCAAGAAAACACTCCATCTAAAAAGGTGGAGTGGACCCCCGCAGAAAGCTTGTTCTGGTTGGTGCCTGAATTCTGTCTCTCAGTGTAATCTCACCTATCCCCCCCCCCCCAACACCTCCGCCCAAACAGGATGCATAATAACATGGGAACTGCTGGTATGTATTCTTCACACCCTAATCCTCAGCTACTGATCAATCAGCCATCTCCTTGGCTCTTCCTGCGACTCAGTTTCTCTTTGTTTACTGCTATGGTAATGTCTGACATCTGGGCAGATTCTTTGTTTTCTATGCTTGCCTCTCCCCAGGTGTATCTTTGCTGAACCGCTCAAACCGTTAACACATCCTGACCTTTTGTAACCTATTGGGAGGACATTACTAAATCAGCCCCACTATTGTTACCTGAAGATCCATCCAGGTGACCAGAGTCTGCTCTACTCATTGGCTTAAGGTGGGCACCCAATCAGATATCCAGAATAGACTAACCACTGCCCACCACACAAGCCAGCCCCTTTTCTGGGTTGGTCTCCAAAGATTATATACATGACTGCAAACCATGCTTGCTCTTTCTCTTCCTGCCTGGACACCATTTAACCAGATTGTTCCCCTTCCATTACCCTGAGTAAAGGGGGGAGGTCTCTCAGTCATGGCACATGGCCATGCATGCCTTCATCTTCATGGTCCCAAATGGACCTCTGCACACCTGGAAAGGTAGTATGCCCTATGTGTCTTCCCTTTGACTCTGCTATATCTCACCTCTTTATTTCTTAGGACTTGTGTGTGTGCTTATATTATTTATGTGTAAAGGAATGATTGTATCGCAACACCTACATTTATTTGAGTAAGACATTATAAAATACAATTACTTGGACTATTCTTGGCTGAAAACCTGAACTCCGTATTATTGAAAGCAAAGATCCTCGCTCCTAAATTTGCTCTACCAAGTCTCTTAGCTAATTTCCCCATTAAAAATAAGAGACTTAAAAGCATTGCCGGTAACAAAGCTATGCCCTGTGGCGCAGAGTGGTAAAGCTGCAATACTGCAGTCCTAACCTCTGCTCACGACCTGAGTTTGATCCCGGGGAAAGCTAGGTTTAGGTAGCCAACTCAAGGTTGACTCAGCCTTCCATCCTTCCGAGGTCAGTAAAATGAGGACCCAGCTTGCTGGGGGGAAAGTGTAGCTGACTGGGGAAGGCAATGGCAAACCACCCCGTAAAGAGTCTGCTGTGAAAACGTCGTGATGTGTCGTCACCCCAGAGTCAGAAATGACTGGTGCTTGCGCAGGGGACTACCTTTACCTTTATCTGAGGAAGTGTGCATGCACACAAAAGCTTATACCTTGAATAAAACTTAGTTGGTTCTAAAGATGCCACAACTCAAACTTTGGCCTGGATTGCCGCACAGGAATAATAGTTTTTTTGGCACAAGCCATCCTGGTTACTATGGGTCATGTAACTGCAATCTTCAGGTGCAAATGGGTGGTGGTGGTGAACTGCAAATGATCTGTCCAGGGCTGACCCTAGACCATCTGGCTCCCTAGGCAAGGCTAACTTCTGGTGACCTCCCGCACTAATAACGTCACCAAGTCACATAGGGGCACCCAATTTGGTGCCCCCAAAAGGCCAGCACCCTAGGCAATTGCCCAGTTTGCCTAGTGGCAGAGCCAGCTCTGGAGCTGTCCATTAAAATGTAAGTCACTTCAATGACCTGACCTGAGAAATGTGTGCCTTCACTTTACACTAGCTCTGCAAGTGTAAATGTTACCAGCAGTTGCAACATTTAGACTGGGATCTCAAGTGGCAGAAGCAAAGTTGGCTACTGGTAGGCAAAATCTCTACCTCCCCCCTCCCCACAGCTGCCTTCTGTGATACCCAAAATTGTGTTCCTGTAGCTCAGCCACAGCAATGTTTTTTTTCAAAAAGATCTACACAGCCTATCAGAATACCTGCTGAGCAAAATCTCCATCTGGCTCTGTCCACTTTCTAAAAACACTCACCTAGAAAGGTAGATGCCCTGCTGACCATGGAAGCCAAGTTTCCTATAGCATACAAAACAAATGATAAGGGAAAGTCCATAGAAATGGCTGCAAACCAGCACAGAGTGTCCAATTTGAAATTTACAAAAAAAAAAAAAAGATCCTAAGAGGAGATAAAATAGAAAGTAAATCAGCAACCAGATCATGTTAAATTGCCAACTGTATCTTTTTTCAGGAGTTCACAACATGAGGTGTTTGTGTGTGGAGGTATTTGTGCATTTCCTGCATTGTGCAGGGGGTTAGACTAGATGACCCTGGAGATCCCTTTCAACTCGATGACTGACTCTGTCACCCCTGTGATTGAGTGGTATAAACTAATGAATATAGTGTGGTCCATTCTATAGTTCTGCTTCAGAATCTTGGATAATTTCTTAAAAATAGTCTAATTCTTTTGTTTTCAAGATAGGTAGTTGCATTAGTCTGTCAGTAACAGTAACAAAGAGCAAGATTCCAATAGTACATCAAAGATTAACAAAATCTGTGGCTGGGTGTGATCTTTTGTGAGTCACTGTTCACTTTGGTGTAGTGGTTAAGTGCATGGACTCTTATCTGGGAGAACCAGATTTGATTCCCCACTCCTCCACTTGCAGCTGCTGGAATGGCCTTGGGTCAGACATAGCTCTGGCAGAGTTGTCCTTGAAAGGGCAGCTTCTGGAAGAGCTCTTTCAGCCACACCTACCTCACAGGGTGACTGTTGTGGGGGAAGAAGATAAAGGAGATTGTAAGCCATTCTGAGACTCTAATTCCGAGAGAAGGGCGGGATATAAATCTGCAGTCTTCTCCTTCACATAGTTCTTCTTCTTCTGATAGTTCTTCTCTTAGTTCTCCTTCTCATATTTCTTCTTCTTCTTCTCATAGTTCTTCTCCCAGTGATTTGTTTTACGATGCCTATAAGGAAAGAAAGAATATTACTCACTTTAGGATGTATAATTTTCCTTTATAGTGAAAAGGAACCATGTTATCTACAGTGTAGAACTGTTGGCAATTCAATGTGGTCTTTACTCATTAATCTTAATTGCAATGCGATATTTTAGCCTTAGTTACCCAACATGGTTGCTATGAACATAAAATGGAGGAGGAACAGAATGATGTAAGCTGCTTTGGGTACAAATGAAGTAAATATATAACTAGTACACTCTTATCTCACCCTTTATCTAACCAGATCTCATTGGCATAACACATTTCCCCCCCTTTCCCTTTTACCCTTACATCAGCCTCATGAAGTAAGCCAGGAAGAGAGAGAAAATGACCAGCTCAAGGTCATTTAGCAAGCTTCCATGGCAGAGTGTGTGAACCCAGGGATCCCAAATCCCAGTTCGATACTTTAATCACTGGACAGGCTACCTGAGCTAGTTGGCTCAATTTTTCTGGGTAGTGGTTTTGAAGGTTCAGATCTGAGACCTAAAATGCCCTTGATATCTTTTTGAAAGTCACAGCCACAAACACAACATTACCAGTGCATTATCTTGTGGGGGGAGGAGGAATCACCCTCCTCATCACCTCTTGTTTATCCTTCCTTCCTTCCATTATGGAGTCTCTTTTTGGTGCTTAGCTACAACAAGCCAAAACCAGCACCCATCTGTAGAACTACTAGAAAGTCAGAGCACAGAGTCTGCTCATTTCCTTCTGTCTGAGTTTTAATAGCCTATGGGACACAGCAAAGGAATGACAAGAACAGCTTCATAGGGGCAGAAGACCTCAGATCTGAAGCCCCACTGACAAGCCTGCGAGCTGAAGGTGCTTGGTACTTTACAAGACTGCAGCACTTCCGAATGGGTTATGATTAATACATGTTATGAATATCTATTAAATGTTACAGCAGGTTGGTGACACTCAGCTGCATTGCTCATTTATTAAAAGCAGCTCTTCACTTATAGGCTGAACAGGGGGTGAGAGAGCAACGGCACTGCAGTCTGAGATTGATGACACTTCTAAAAATTGTCCAAGCATGTGTGCAAAAATCTATCAAAATAAGAGTGTAATAAATGAGAAGGTAACTTTTACTGTGCACAAAAGCTGCACTCATGCCTCATTTCTCCCCCCTGTACAGGGGAATAAACAAAAGTCTGCACAGGTAAATAACAACTGAGAAAGGGAGGGTGATGTTTTTTTCTCCACAGGAGGAATGGCATGTAAGTGGCACAACAGTGTCAAAGTGAGCTGCTGAGAAAGGGCCAAGTAAGCTCTCTGCCTAATATGAGGAGAATGAATTGTGGCCTCATGATTTCATCATGTATCATTGTGCCAGGACTGCTACATGATGCGCTTCTCCTTATCTGCCTGGCATCACATTTGCTAACTTTTTTTCCCATTAGGATGGGGCTTTTAAAAACTTATTTGCATTTGCAAATTGTCAGCATTCAGACTGAGCCAGAATGTATTTTATCACTAGGTTTTAGATCTTGTGCTCTGCTAATGGTTTGACTGTTTAACTTTTAATAGTGTCATTTTATGATGAAATTTTATGCTTTTTTGATTATGATTATGTTGTTTGGTTTATACAGTTAGTCTGATTGTGTTATTATATATGGGAAACCACCTCAAACAATTTTGGAGGGACAGTGTACAAATGTTTTAAATAAATAAATAAATAGCATAGAGGATAGCTTGCCTCTTGTCCTTCAAATTAGTAAATGAATTGTGCCATTTAGAATGGCTAAGCCTCCATAATGGTCATGACTGTGAGGCAGAACTAGATTTTCATACTAATGGCACAAGGCTGAATTCTGAAAAGTGTAGAATATTTTTTGTTTGTGAAATGTACTAAGGTAGTAAATAACTCTTATTCATGAGCATTCATGCTGAAGTGGTAAACCTATACTTCACGTGTTCAAATTCAGACTGAAGATAAATGCTTAATAGACTGGATTTTCTTTCAATAAACAATGAAAGAATAAAAGAGAAGTCTAGCCCAGAACCCTTCTGTGACATGTTGTTTTTTTAATGGAGTTTTGCCCTATGGAGAAATGTTCAGTCCTGTAATCCCCGATAACCTAAAGAAGTACAGGCTGAGTTAGGGTTGCCAGCACTGGGTTGGGAAATTCCTGGAGATTTGGGGAGTGGAACTAGGGGAAGGCAGGATTTGGGAAAGGGAGAGACGTCAGGACGATATAATGCCACATAGTCTACTTTCCAAAGCAGCCATTTTCTCTAGGAAAATTATATCTATAGTCCAGGGATCAGTTGTAATTCTTGGAGGTTTCCAGGTCTCACCTGAAGGTTGGCAAATTGTGTTGAGGCCAGTCACAAATTTAATATTGGGTGTCATTTTCATGGGGCATTGCGCAATATAGGTTTCCTTAACTCCTGAACAAACAGGTTTCTTGGCACTTAGGCACCCGTTCAGTATGCAAGCTAACAAATGAGAAGCAAAGAAGGAGAGAAAACTGGAACCAGCTCAAATGAGTCAAGAATTTTGATTCCTGAAGTAAAGTTATGGCCTGACTTAGTGGCCAATAGGGCACACAACCCGAACTGACACTACTTTGGCATGAAGTTTAATTGGCCTCTAAGAGCATCTCTGCATTGATAAGCAGGCTGAGGGGAGTGGGTTGGAATTAGTAGAAGCCAAAAAGAAGGGATCTGAGGAAATTGTGGTAGGCAAACCAGTCTCTTTTATTGCAGCCTCTGGATACATGCCCAGTGATGGAGAGGAGTTGATACTACTGACAGACATGTAGTGGACACTGAAGGAAACTTTGGAGGCTGTGGAACAAAGAAACTAGAGGAGACCTGGAGAGATGATCTGAGTTCCATATTGATTCAACCAGTCAATGTTTTGGCTACCAGCCTCCATGCAATAGAGTGAGCGGAATCATTTCATAGCTCTCCTGGAGAAACTTTCTTAGCTACCTACAACTTAAATACAGCATTCTCCACTGTCTTTGCTGTTAGGAATTGTTGGCTTGCTACTGCTTGGAGTCCTTGCCTCTGCTGTACCTTCAGGAAGAGGAACAATCACCCTTAGTGAGAACTGCAGCCAATTCCTTGTCCTTCTCTTAGTGCCTCAAATTCATTCCTCTGCTAGTGCTGGAGCTACTCCAAGGATGAAGTGAAAATGACAAAGGGCTTGTTAATTTTTCTTCATTTTTGCCTTGAAACTGTAAGTGGACCTGGCTGCAGAGGTAAAGGGAGGAAAGCCTTGTCAGTGTCATTCTCTTCCTCCCTTTAAAAGAAGTGTGAATATACTAGCTGTGGAGTTAGGCTGCATTAACTACATATTTTAATTTTTAAAAACAGACAGCTCTGAAATTAACACACTCTCTTTGATATCTAATGACCAGCAGATCTCCATGTCCAGGGACAGGCAGAAGTGCTTACAAGCACCAGCAGGCAGGCACCACAAACACCGTCATACCTGTTGCTCCCACAATATCCAGAGAGGAAATGAAGCTATTTGTAAGAGTTGCTGCCTGCAGCTGTAGTGGTGGCCTGAAGTCTGCAGGCACTTACAACAGACCCTGTCCAGCATCTTGCAAAGCCTACAAAGTAGTCTGACTTGCCTTTTATCAGCTTAATTTCACCCCCTGGTCAGGGGTGAAATTAAGTTGATAGAAGCCAGAACTGAGTATTGATGAGAAAATGGCATAGTAGAACCCCCAGTCTTCTTCTGTGAGCCCTCCCCATCTCAAGACAGACAATCTCAGTGAGACACTAACAGTGGTCCTGAACAGGTACACTCTGAACTAGACTAGGATCTGCTCAATAGGGCTCATGCTCAGGAAAGTGTTTTTAAGACTGCACTCACTGTTAAATTACTTTCATTCCTGATCCTAGTATGCAGCAGAGACTGTTGGCAAACTGCAGGCCATTGAGCTGTGCCAATTCAAGAAGATGGAGACCTACAACAACAAGAAGAGTAGGTTTTATACCCCACCCTTTGTTACCTGAAGGAGTCTTGGAGCAACTTATAATCACCTTCACTTTCTCTCCCAACAACAGGCACTCTGTGAGGAAGGTGGAGCAGAAAGAGTTCTGAGAGAACTGCTCTTAAGAGAATAGCTTTGAGAGAATTGTGACTGACCCAAGGTCACCCAGCTGGCTTCACGTGGAGGAATGAGGAATCAAACCTGGTTCTCCAGATTAGAGTCCGCCGCTCTTATCCGCTATACCACAGCTGGCCCTCTGTCTTCCACACAAAACCAAAACAAACTATAATATAGTGGGTTCAAAGCATTGCAGAGATGAGATCATAGTGAGGACAGCTCTTTATTAAGGAAAGCCTGGTGAAGGCTGCTCCCAACAAAGACTAACTAAGGGCCTGTGGGCCAAACCTATATACAACTCTAATCAGGCAGGGGTCTGTGATTGGTGCAGGGCAGAAGGTATTTGGATCCCACTACCCATTGTTATACAGTCCCCAAGCTCTGCTTTCCTGGCTCCAATGAGCCGGCAGGAAGTACATACTTTAAGGCACATACATAACATTCCTGTCCCCCCCTCAGTTCGCAAGCCCTTTTGTATGTAGTCCTGTAGGTACACTGGCTTGCACCGCTCGCATGTTGACCTTCTGAGTTCCGGGGCTGCAGGCAGGGAGGTTGTGGCCTCGGGTGCAGCAGGCTGGGGGCCCAGTAGTGTTGTAGCTTTGGCCAATGGCCCGGGGTCTTCCTGATGCTCGGCCCCGGCTGGATGAACATATAAAGCTGCCTTATACTGAATCAGACCTTTGGTCCATCAAAGTCAGTATTGTCTTCTCAGACTGGCAGCGGCTCTCCAGGGTCTCAAGCTGAGGTTTTTCACACCTATTTGCCTGGACCCTTTTTTGGAGATGCCAGGGATTGAACCTGGGACCTTCTGCTTCCCAAGCAGATGCTCTACCACTGAGCCACTATCCCTCCTGTTCCAATTTCTCTTGTGGCATGGGTGTCTGTTGAGCTGCGGCAGCAGGGGCAGTCGCTTCCTCCGTCTCCACCTCCGGACTGTCAGACGGTGAGGCATTGGGGCTAGCTACCCCACCTTCTGGTGCCTTGCGGGGTCGTAACTGGTCTATGTGTCACCTCATTGTGAATCTCTCTTCTGAGGTGACCTCATACATTATGACCCCCAGTACCCTGGAGACTCGGGCCGGTATCTATGTCGCTCCCCCCAAAAAAAGTTTTTAGCCAACACCAGGTCCCCTGTGTTGAAACCTCTGGGAGCCCAGACCGTCTCCGGTACCTTCTGTAGGTTTGGGTCCCAGTCTGGGTACATGTGGTCTAGTAGTGTATTAAGCCTCCTACCCATGAGCAGTTCTGCTAGGCTTCGGTCGGTTACTGTACTAGGGGTGTAGTGTTGGGCGAGCAGGCATTCGGCTAGGCGGGCTTCCGAGTCGCCCTGGACGATGCAGCAGAGTGATTCTTTGGTAGCCCGCACCATCCGCTCTGCTTGGCTGTTGGTGGTGGGATGGAAGGGGGCCCACCTTATATGCTTTATTATATTTCAGTCACAAAAGTCGTGGAACTCGGCCAAAGTGAATGCTGTTCTGTTGTCCGAGACAAGGGTGTCTGGCAACCCGTGTGTGGCAAAAACCCTTTGGAGTGCCCCTAGCGCTGCCCTGATGGAAGTGAATACTACCCAGATTACCTATAGACACTTGGAGTGAAAATCTATGATCTATGTCTCTGGAAGGGCCCCACAAAATCTAAATTCAGGTGGGACCAGGGGTTTCATGTGTGTTCCCACTGTTGATCTGGGGCTCTAGGCGGAGCTGGCTGGGTCTCCTGGGATGGCTGGCAACGAGCTACCCATGACTCAACAGCATCATTGGGGAGGGACGGTGGCTCAGTGGTAGAGCATCTGCTTGGTAACCAGAAGGTCCCAGATTCAATCCCTGGCATCTCCAAAAAAGGGTCCAGGCAAATAGGCGTGAAAAAACATCAGCTTGAGATCCTGGAGAGCCGCTGCCAGTCTGAATAGACAATACTGACTTTGATGGACCAAGGGTCTGATTCAGTATAAGGCAGCTTCATATGTCCATGTCCATCATCGATCCCTGGCCACCAGACATAACTGCGGGCTAGCGCCTTCATGCGCACAATACCAGGGTGTGTCTCATGTAGTGCATTGAGGACCTGCTGCCTTAAACCCGGGAATAGCACCACCGTTTCCCCACAACAGACACCCCTTGTGTACAGACAATTCATCCTGGCAAGATACAAATGCAGAGAACTCTGATCCCTGCTGGGCCGCCAGCCATCCCCTCCACACCTGCAAGAGGGTCTTGTCTTTCCTGGAGCATCGGGCAATGTCTGTAGCATGTACCAGGTGGTCCAGAAGGGACTCCAACAACATGATCTAGTAAGCTGGGGCAGGATCTGGGTCCATGGAAGGCAGTGGCAGTCAGCTCAACGCATCCACGTGGCCCACTCAACGCATCCACGTGGCCCATCGCCTTCCCCGGTTGGTAGCACAGGCCGTACTGGTACCCCACAAGGAAGATAGACCACTGCAAGACCTGCGGTGAAAGCATTTGTGGCTTCTGGTAGTCAGGGACAAATAGTCCTAGCAAGGGCTTGCGGTCTGTGTGTATTATGAAGGGCCAGCCGTACAAATAGTCATGAAATTTCTTTACCCCTGCAACTATAGCCAGACCTTCCTTGTCAATCTGCACGTAGTTGCGCTCCGGCTTTTGCAAGATTCGGGAATAGTATGCCACCAGGACCTTGTGGCCATCCAGCAGCATGTGAGCTAAGACTGCCCCCACCCTGTATGGAGATGCATCGCAGGCCAAGATGACTGGCAGCCGCTCGTCAAAGTACGCCAGCAAGCTGTTGGAAGTCAAAATGTCCTTTACCGCCTGAAACGCCGAGGCTTGCCAGCGACCCCAAACCCACAGAGCCCTTTGGTCCAGTAGGCGGTGCAGAGGTTCTGCTACTGCTGCCTTGTGGGGAAGGAAGGCATGGTAGAAATTGAGAAGTCCCAAAAATGATTGTCATTCCGCTTTGTTCCTGGGGGCTGGTGCATCATAAATCGCCCTGATTTTGTCCCTAGCTGGGTGAATCCCTTGTTCATCCACCCTGTACCCCAGGAAGTCAATGCTGGTCGCACCCAGTTCACATTTCTCTCTCTTGACCTTCAACCCCGCCCTGTCGAAACGCTGTAAAACTGCTTGGAGGCAGGATGCGAATTCCTCCTCCGTGGCTGCGGTGATCAGCACATCATCGAAGAAATGCTGGACCCCGGGAATGCCTTTAAGGAGAGAGTCCATTAAGTTCTGGAAGATCCCTGGGGCCACGCTGATGTTGAACTGCAGCCGTTTGACCATGAAAGCTCCCCTGTGTGTGACAATAGTTTGTGCATCTGCGGTGGTGGCATCTACTGAAAGGTGCTGATAAGCCTGGGCCAAATCGAGCTTCCCAAAAATCTTAGCTCCTACCAGCGAGGCCAACACATGACCCATCACTGGCACCAGATAAGTGTGGCCTTGCAGTGCCTTGTTTATCATACATTTGTAATCTGCACCAATGAGCACACTGCCATTCGGCTTCACTGGAGTGACTATGGGGGTTTCCCATTTGATGTTCGCCACAAGCTCCAGTACCCCTTGAGCCACGAGGCAGTCCAACTCCTTTTCTATCTTAGGCTTTAACGCCAGGGGTACTCGCCGGGTCTTCAATCTAATGGGCTGCACATTGCGGCCTAGTTGTAGGGTCACTGGTTCTCTCATGTAGGTACCCAGGCTGCCATCAAAAATGGCGGGGAATTCTTCACACACCCTCTAGAAATTGGTCTCGGAGGGTGCGGGTGCATGATGGATGTTGGTTACCTGGATTCCCAGGGCCTTGAACCAGAACCGCCCCAGTAGACTGCACAGGCCCCCCTCGACTACAATCAGGGGCAGCCAGCCGGAAAACTGGCCGTATTCTACATGGATATTTCCTACTCCCAGTACTGCGACCTCCCTCTTCTGAAAGTTCCGGACTACGAAGGGGGATGGGCTCAACTGGGCTTCCCTCCCCGGGCACAGTTCCCTAAATGTCTGGGCCGAGATTACTGTCTGGCCCGCCCTGAATTGACTTCCATCTGGCAGGGCCTGCCCGCTATGAGCATAGTCACCTTGTGCTTTCCTGGGGAGGGCATGGGAAGCTGGCATACCTGGTCCCTCACCTCGGTGAGCGCCTGGGTGTCCTCCATGAATGCAACCTCGTGGTGGCGGCCATCTTTCTTCGACTGACAGACCTGTGCGAGGTGCCCTGTTTTTCCACACATGTGGCAGACGGCATTCCAGAACTTGCAGGAACGGCGCTCGTGGGCTTCCCCACAGCTGGCACATCCTCCCATCGCAGTATGGTCAGTGGCACGTGGCTGTTGGCATTTCGGGGCCTGGCGTGTCTGCAGTGCGTCTTCCTTGCCAGACCCGCTAGCGAGCTGGTTCGTTGCAGTGGCCCACTGCTCCTTATGTGACTTCTCGTAGGCGGCTGCCTCGTCCAGGGCATCCACCAGTGCCTCATCAGTTTGGCCTGTATCTTCTTGTCGTGGAGGCCTGTGACAAAACGGCACAGCAGCGCTTCGTCAAGGCTCGTGAAATCACAATCTCGGGCCAGGCGGCGCAGCTCCACTAACAAGTTCAAAGCAGTCTCGCTGGCCTTCTGTACTCTCTTGTGTAGTCACAGGGCCATGAGCGTTGGCCTGGATGAGAAATGCTTGGTGAGCCTCTCTGTGATGTCCTTGAACGTGGTGGCATCATCAGTCAGCCGCACCTGCGACAGCAGGCTCTCTGCCAGCGCTAGCGTGTCTTCTCCACAGAGGCTGAGAAAAAGCTGTTTTTGCTTCCACTCATTTTTGACGTCGTGGTAGAGGAGATAGAAGTTGAGTCGCTTTACCCATTGGTCCCATCTTTCGGGTTGATTGGGTTGAACTCCGGCAGTTGCCCATAGGGGTCAGGCGCAGCGGCCTGGTTGCGGTTGGCCCTTGGAGAAGTAATTTCTCCAGCGCTGGCGGAGCCAGAAGCTTGGCTCTGACTCATCTGTCCTGGTGTGGCTACCCTTGTGAGCAATGGTGGTGCTATGAGCGGAGTGAGAGCTTGCTGTGAGGCACAGTGCGTTGCCGGTTGCTGTGTTGCCTACCAGGATCCCATCCTTGTCGCCACTATAATATAGTGGGTTCAAAGCATTGAAGAGATGAGATCATAGTGAGGACAGCTCTTTATTAAGGGAAGCCTGGTTAAGGCTGCTCCCAACAAAGACTGACTAAGGGCCTGTGGGCCAAGTCTATATACAACTCTAATCTCCCGCGCTAGCCTGCCATTGGTTCATTCAAACAGGCAGGTGTCTGTGATTGGTGCAGGGCGGCAGGTATTTGGATCCCATTACCCATTGTTATATAGTCCCCAAGCTTTGCTTTCCTGGCTCCAATGAGCTGGCAGGAAGTACATACTTTAAGGCACATACATAACACAAACAAAAATAGAAAAGACAGATAACAGAAAGAAAGTATCTAGTCTAGCCTCCGCAATCCACTGGAATGCTTATTTTCCATGGGTGGGGAATATTTTTGTGCATGTATGTTGAGAAATGTTCCATTGTTTGAGTTACTACCAGAAAACTGAACTGGAACTGTTCCAACATAAGTTTACCTCTTCAGTGAGAAACAGGCTGTATTTTCTCCAGAGATCCAATTGTTTCCTCTCTAATACACATTTCCTCCTTGCTGCTACTGTTATATGACTGACAGTAAAGGAAAAGTGAGAAACAAAATTATCATCATTTCTGTTCACCTGTTTAATAAGCAGAAGATTAAATAGTTGTCCTGGCTGATGAGAAATAAGTACTTATGCTTCATCGTGATGGACAGTGAACACCCACTTAAGATTAATATTTTGTCATGCAGAATGAATGCAAAGGATGTATCAATTTGTCTTTACCCTCTGTAAAAGAATGAAGTTTGTTTAATCGAATATCTCTAAAAACTCGGTTACTAAGCACCTTGATCTATTGCCTTGATGGCCATGCTGGACAAGGTTTTTAATTGTAAAAGATTGGAATAACAGAATATACTCCTCTTGGATAGAAGAGAGCAATTTGTAAGCATTCCCCATGAATGTATAAACTATAAAAATAACCTTCAGCACTTCCCCCCATTTTAATCACTATTTCAGTTGATTCTACAGTTCTACAGGAGTTCAGAAGAATAATAGATAGATAGATAGTCAGTCAGTCAGCCAGTCATGGATATAGAAGTCAACGTCTTCAAAATCTCAGTTCTTTTCTCACATCTTAATTATTAACGATCCCTGAGCATTACACATAGTAATTTATTCATTTAAGTAATTTGTCCCATGCTTTTCTCCACAGTGGGAACCCAAAGTAGTTTACATTGTTATCCTCCCCTCCATTTCATCCTCACGCCAACCTTATGAGGTAGGTTAGACAGAGAGAGTCTGACTAGTTCAAATGCACCCAGAAAGCTTCCCTGGCATAGTGGGGATTGGAACCCAGGTCTCCCAGATACTAGTCCAAGGCCGCGGTCACACTCACCATTAAATCCATCCCTAACCCGTCGCTATTATACCCCGCAGCTTTTTTACAACGAATTTCCTGATCAGACATCCCTCCATCCTTCAGTTCTAAGCAGCGTTGGTTGATCAGAGGTCTCAACCGGACCTCATTTTTTGAGATGGCATTCCACACTCGCGCAAGCACAGTACCATGGGATATTGTGCTTGACTTTTTTTTTTTTTTTAAAAAAAAAAAGGTTCCAGAAAAGGTGGGCAATCTGCACCCCCCCCCCCATTTAAACACCCAGAAAGGAAGGGGAAGCCCAGGAGTTCTCTTTGCTGTCTCTCTGCCTGGCGGGGAGATAGCAAAGGTGTCATCTTCCTCCCCCCCCCTTTAAACACCCCACTGTGGTGTTTAAATGTGGGGGGGGAGCACGGCAACTCTCTCTGCTGTCTCTCCGCCTGGCGGGGAGATGGCAAAGGTGTGTCATCTGCCTCCCCTCCTATTTAGGAAAGGTCCCCTGTGCAAGCACCAGTTGTTTTAGACTCTGGGGTGACGCTGCTTTCACAAAGTTTTCACGGCAGACCTTTTATGGGGTGGTTTGCCATTGCCTTCCCCAGTCAATATACTCCCCCCCCAGCAAGCTGGGTACATGTTTTAACAAACTTGGAAGGTTGGAAGGCTGAGTCAACAATTGCTGGCGCAATGATATCATTTGGAGTGGGCTCTCACTGGGAAGTGGATGTGCGCTTGCAACGAGTCGGCTACAATGGAGCGTTCAAACATAGAAAGTACGCGCGGGAGTCGTCAGAAGCATTCTTATTCCGGATTTAATGTACTATCAAAAAAGTCCGTGTCTCAGTCGTGGCAGTTCGGGACACGAATGAGCCAACGACCATTGCCTGATGCTGATGTTTGGACAATCGTATAAAATCCGACATGCATCTGGCTTTCATCCATGCCCATCTCGTCAGTTTATGTGCGTCTGACCTCCGCCCGACACTCTTAACCACTACACCACACTGGCTGTCAAAGGCTGGTGATGTGGTTCTGAAAATACCTGGTGCTGTGGATGGATAGTTAAGGGGAAGTAAAGGAAGGAATAGTGGGTAACCATTAGGAAAGAGCAAAGAGGCAAGAAGTCATATTGTGTCTGTATATGCTTGCTGATTGGCTAGTAGCTTTGCTGATGTCAGCAGCTTATATTCATGCTGGGGGCTGCTGACCAGTAAGTAACTACGTATTTACATAGTGGTAAGATGTTCCCAGGCCAACTACTAAAAATATGATTCCTTGCTTGCTTTGCAGTGGCAGCTAGGAGCTGTTGTTGGCTGCAAGATATGTTCGGAAGTACGTGAACAATGCCTGCTGAAAGTTCAAAAGCCATAGAATAATATGGCTTGTAGCTGGGGCTATGCATAATTCCTTTGTCTTTGGCATGATTAATAAAAGCAGAACAAATCATGTAAATGTTCTTTTGTATAATTCCTCCAGGTCACAGAATGCAGCGTTTGTTGACACCCTCCCCCCTGCTTTTGTTTTGCTTTATTTGGCTCTGAGGCACGTGACAGCATTGTACAGTTCTGCTATCCTTCTTGCGATTGCTAGTGTATTCTTCATCTTCAGCATGCTGGTGCAAAGTCCTGAAGCAGCACATATAGTAATGTTGCATGTCATAACATTGCACTGTTAGAGCTGCAGTGCAGTGTTATAATGTGCCACTGGCTGGTGGTATCTAGCAAGCCCTTGGATTGGTCCAGAGGATGATTCATTCACTGAATAAGCACTAAAAGACCAGGGATTGCCCAGAGTAAAGATTTAGTGTATTGGGCAAACAGTGAGGAAAGAGTTTCGGATGAATGAAATGAAGAAGAAGAGAAGAGATTGGATTTATACCCGTGCTTCACCACCTCAAGGAGTCTCAGAGTGGTTTACAATCTCCTTTCCCTTCCCCCACCTGGAACAGACACCCTGTGAGGTAGGTGGGGCTGAGAGAGCTCTTCCAGAAACTGCTCTTGTGCAGAACAGCCTTGAGAGAACTTGTGGCTGACCCAAGATCACATCAGCAGGTGTATGTGGGGAATCAAGCCCAGTTATCCCAGATAAGAGTCCACACAGGGCTTGGTTGCAAACCTGAAGTTATGGATTTTGGGGAATATTTGTTTTGATGCCAGATGTCATCCTGTTTAGGAATGAGCTAGTAAATAATGCACTGTTAGGAAGAAGGAGCCTGCAACATGACCTGTTAAATTCCTATTTCAGAATGGGTTGTAGGGGCTGTTAATTCAAAAACATGTGATTAAACACAGATTTTAATTTAAATATGTACCATGTTTTTCTTACCGATTTCTCCGATATGTTGCATTTAATTAATGTCCTTCTTAATGTCCACTTTGAGAAACAATGATTTCAGACATTCTTCCACTTGCACCCCCTTGTGGTGAAAGCTGGTATTCATTGCTGGGGTAAGCTCCCCCCCCCCGCCCCGTTTTTTCCCTTACATATAAAATATGCAATCTCACCATGTGAGATTCAAACAGACCATTAATCAGAAAAATAACTGATAGGGAAAATATGATTTCATGGTGACTTTATCATGCCAAAAGTAATGTGGAACTCTGGCTTGAATTGTTATTGTTCAATAGAGATTTACAAAATATTTATTTCATGCCTTTTGAATATTCTCTTGTTCTTACCTCACGTACACAAAAGTAAGTGGGAATATTTATACCAATTTCAACAGGCCTGCATGTTACCTTGATCCCTTTCAGGAGACTAAAGGTTACTTCCTTTGCATAACAATTTCCCTATAAGATTACATTTCTGTGCAAAGAGAGCCAGTATAGAAAATTTAAAAAGATACAGTAAAGAAAGAAAATTACTCTCAAAGGTCTTTACTCTGATACAGGAATCTCTAGGGCAATCTCTCATTTCTTTATGGGATGGGAATATGACTTGCTCTTTAGCTATGGAAAAGCCTCCCCAGTTTTATTGCCTCCTCCTTGAGCCCCATGATGTCATCTTTATTCAGAAAATATCTCTACTGCCTCTCCAGAAACCTGATGTGTCGAAGGCATGAGCTTTGAGGAGCTTCATCTGGGAAAGTTCATCTCACTGTCTCAAGGTTACCCATCACTGCTCATCAGCGATAAAAACCGTACCTTTATGGATAGTCTCTTTTCCTATCCTTTCTCTGAAAACAAAAGAATTCATATCCTCAATCCAGGATCTTCTAATTGAAACCATCTTTAGGGTACTGGCTGTTCAATATCAATTACAGCTCTCTCCCCCCCCCCCCCCACCAGCCTGGGAAGAATAAAAGATGAAAATAGCATCTAGTGGAGCAATTACTGGGTGATTTTCAAAAGATCTGTTTAAGGTCCTTTTTAATATTAAGAGGAAGTCATCACTGAGATGCAGATTGGTTACCAGGTTATCAGCTATTGAAGAAGTCTCTTATCTCCCAGCTGGAATCTCTCTGGTGCATCACTCATTTCCAGCCAATGTAATTAATGATGAAAAGTGTAATGCAGATGAAGTTTTCTTCATTTCAGAATCATGTTTTAATTCTAGAACTGTGAAAGGAGAGAAAATCTTAGTCAAATGCTATGGACTTAATCACACATTTGTTGTAAATGTCAAGAAGAAAAGGACATGCAGACTCTGCTGAGTCAGTGACAAATTCTTCTTTTGAAATTACTCTCTTGGCCTTGGTATCATCCCCAAAATAAATTAGTAGCACTCATTAGATTCCAGGTCCACCTGTCTGCAGCTCACCATGTCCTGGTGCATGACAGTGGTCTGTTGTTTTCTAGAACACAACCTGTAAAAAATAGCAATGTACCCATCTATTATATAATCCAAGCTCAATACATTGATTTGGAGGATTCTCTGTGAAGCTACCATGCTGAAATTCAAGCCCACCAAGCTGTGAGGAGTCATCCACCCATAGTCAATAAAGCCTTTCCAGTATTTAGCATCCTTATCATTATATATTGGTCTAACTTCAATCTACAATCAGTGAGCAGTCTCATTTAGTTGAGTTTTCAGCTCACAGACCTAGATGCAAATCACAGGTGAGGGATCTTGCTGTTAGTCTGAAAAATGGTTATTTCTGTGTCTGGGCCTAGTGGGGGAATAATGCTTGCCCAGGGTGGATCATCCCCCCAGTCATTGGCAAAGAGACACAGTGAGTGGAAGAGTAGTGGGCAACGGCCTTACTGGGACAGTGGGGAGGAGTGGCCCAGTGGACCCTGGCCGAGTATACAATGTGATTACAGGGGTGGCCCATCCAGGGATGGCATGCAGAGCTGGTGGAAGAGTGGTGCATGAAGAAGTGATGTGTAGGTCTGCTGCACTGGAGGGAGTGCAGTGGCACACACAACTTGAAGGCAGACCCCACGTTGCCCTGTAGAATGTCTGGCAGGAGAGAGGAACCACTGAAGTCAACATCCTACTTGCTGGGTTGGGCATGGCCCCAGGAGCAAACAGGCAGTTAGGTGAGGCCCAGCAGGAGGAGAGAGTTATGGAAGGCTGACAGTCTTATTGGGTAAGGGGGATGGGAGAGGCATGATATAAAAGGGGATGGCTTCCCTGAGGTTGGGAAAGATACAGTCATGCAGGCTCCAGGCTGGGGAACCAGCAAGGCAGGATGCTGGAGGAAGCAGATGCCTTTACCTACTCTGCATCCATATCTGAGGTCAGGGAAGCCAAGAAAGAACAGAGCGACCAAAAGCAACCATAGAAAAGTATCCAAGTGGGACAACCGGGTGTGTGTGTGGGTGCCTGCCTCACATTCTGTTTCCTGAAATGAAACATTAAATGTGGTCCTAACTTGGTCAACTGAGTAGAATGAAGTCTAACATTCATTTAGATGGGGTTCTTTGAACCCATTGTAATGAGCGGGGCAGACGGTCCTGTCACTGAGCTGGATTCTAATTGTATAAACTTGTGGACATACAACTCAATTTGTGTGATTGTACATTCAAAAAAGCACCATCACTAACATACAAATTGTGGTGGCTGCATTCTCTGTGTGGAAGTTTTAGTTCATTTGGCCTTGCTCATACTCTGATGCAGATATACATATACAATATACATGCACTCTCTGTCATTTGTGAAGTATGTATGCATGCATTAGTTGCTGTTTGTCTCTTTTAGAAGAAGCAGGACTCGGCTGCTGTTCCAGACACTACTTTGGAGCATTTTAAAGAGACAGGCCACAAACAATATGTGCATTCACACTTTTTCCTACAAAAAAGCCTCACATGAAACAATGGTGACATCAGGGGGTGTGGCCTAATATACAAATGAGTTCCTGCTGGATTTTTTCTAGGAAGATGCTATGAGTTTTACATTACTTGCCTTAGGTAATTTTTGCTTCTTCTGTTTGAAATGCCTCTTCTGTTGCTTGAGTCTTCAAGTGCTAGAACTGGTTATACTCTACAATACTTCAGCATAATAGACTCCATTTAAACTAAGCAAAGAAGGTAGGTGGTGGGGTATTATTAATTACTTCCACAACATGCAGGGATGACTCATGAGTGTTTAAATAGATGGCTTAAGCCACCATGCAAAACAGGAGGATGCTGGACAAAATGGTTGCTCTTATATATAAAATGAAGTCCTGGAAATAAACTACCGTACATGTACTCTCTGGATATAGCTTAAACCTCTTCTTCCAATGGTTTGCCTTGCTCCTCATGTATCCACTCAAAGACAACCTTCTCGGTTTTAGCTATGCACTGTATATACAAGAAGGCCACACAACATGGCCTTGGTGGTGCTCTCCAATCCTAAGTTTACGACATACTTCTAAAGCCACTGGAGTCTCGTGTGTAATTCTAGTTAGAACTGTATTGCTAGAGATTTACCAGAGCCTTAATCAGCACAAGGCTATAAAGTCTACTTCAGCAATATTCTATGGGGTTTACACCCAGGAAAAATGTGCATAGGATTGCAGCCACAATCTTTTGGAAGCACCGCAAGAACCTTCTTTATTTGGCTATATTTATTTATTGGTTTGTCATTTTGAAATTTCATAACTTGCCCCAAGTCCTGGGGAAAAAGACAGGCTAAAAATCTAAACAAACATGCCAGTATATTTTCTGCTTGAGGCTAATGTAACTTTATTACAAATTAATTTTCAAAACACACCTTAAGGTTGTAGAAGTATTCCCAGATGCTTTGGTTCTGCCCTTTTTCTCTGACAAGCTTTGTCAGCAGAAAAAAAGAGCATTTTCTTGTCTCTGTCTTTATCTCTTTCATGCCTGCCATTTTTCTTATGCTCACAACAGCCCGCAAGGACTCTTTCTTCTATCCAGTGGGACTTCTTCTTGTCACTTGCAAGGAGTCACAAGGAGTGACCTTGATGATGCTTTGATCTGCTTGCTTGCCTCCATATTCTCCTCTTTCTCTCTTGTTTTCAAACAGGGAAAAATCTGTACAAGAGACACTTTCCTATCCTTTAGCCTTTCCAGAATGTCAAGGATTTTCTGCCAGATGTCTTGCAGTCATTGATGTTTTTGTTAGGTTAAAAGCATTCACATCTCTCTAACTGGGACTTCAGTAGAGTATGAACTGTGATGCAATCTCTGGAGCTTTGAGGGGGGGGGGGGGGAAATGGAACAATTTCCTGAGAGGTTATTTCTGAATTTATGTAGTACATTTGAATCGCAACAAGTAACCAAATTTTGAACATGCATAAATCTTCATGATCATGTTCCTCTTAAGCGTTCAGGGAATGAAGAATTACATTCATACTGGAGGTTGTATTTTGTTTAAAGAAGAGGAACTACAAAGAAACCCACACCAGTTCGACTCCATACATTTCAATGACTGAGCTAGTTACAATGTAGAGAGAGTGAGTGAACATGGAGAGGGCTGGAATTGGATGTTTAAATCTGCCAAGGAGGCTGTTGGACTGGGTCTGGAAGACAGTAAATGGCGCCCGGAGAGACAGAGTTGGTTCTCCTGCTTTGAAGAGGGCAGGGGTGTGTTTGCTCCTAAAGAAACCTACTCTAAGATGGGCACAAACTGCATTTTTGGGACTAGGGATGGGCACAAACTGCATTTTTGTGGTTTGGCTCATGGTTAAACCATGAACTGATATGCCAGTTCACAAATTTAATCAGTTCATATCAGTTAATGAACCATTTATAGTTTAAACCCCTGCTTTCTTCTCCCTGGGGCTTTTCATTGGGAGCAGGGGTTTCCAAACAGCTGAGCTCAGCTGTTTTTTGTGAAGAGAAAAAAGAGCACAGGTTTACCCCTGCTTTCTGCTCTTCATGGTGAATGAGCACAGGTAGAACACTCCTTAACACTGCATACTGGTTGATCAGCTGTTGGTTAAGCAGCCAGGCTACAGCGGGAGTGTAAACTCATTTGTTATGAGGGCAGGATCTGACATAAATGAGACTTTGTTGGATTGGGTTGACCTGGGCTATTTGTGTCATAAAATGTCATGCCTGGTAGTGGAGATGTAAACTTTATAAAGGACAGACAACAACAATTAAAGATTTTTTTTAAATTTAAAATAAAACATTATTAATTACAACATTAACACTCTTGCAATATTTTGTTTATGCAACAGTCTCTGATTACTGGCACCTCTTGCTCTGAATTATTGCATCAAAAACTGGAGACAATGTCTGTGCTGTAGCAATCTTGAGTATGCTGTTCAGGTGCATAAGTTGAAAACCTACTTATGATTTATTGACATTCATTACAGAAATCTCATGGCCAACACTTTGAGCCTAAAACCCAGAGGAAAACATGAAATGACTGGGCATTGAGAGCTTTTGTACATAAGTTGCTTCTTGTGCTGGTCAAGAACATGTGAAGGTACCATGACACAGACTGAGGGCTATGTACTTGTTTATAAAACTATAGTCTTCCCCAGAGAAATAACTACAACTCCTATGTGGCAGTGCAAGAACATAGAGACAGCAATATATAGTGGTCAGTATCAGCCTACAATCTGGGAAGTGTTAGTTCAAAATCCCCAGTTTGCAAAGAGGAACTTGGTCTGGACACACACTCTCAGCCTAATCCATCTCACTGGCTTGTTGTGATTCCTCATCTAAATAATTTACATTGCTTTCCTACTGAGAAAGACTGGATCATGAGGGCATGAATATAGTGAAAATAAGAGGGGAACCCAGGAAAACACTGGCATAACAGCCCAGGAAAACACTGGCATAACAACCCAACAGAAACACATTCTCTCTCTCTGCAGAAAGCACATGCCTTGAACGAAACTTTGTTGGTCTTAAAGGTGTTTTCTTTGTACCTCTCTCACAGGGCTTCTTTTGTAAAAAAAGCCCAGCATGAACTCATATGAGGCCACGCCCCCTGAAACCAAGCCAGCTGGAACTGCATTCCTGTGCGTTCCTGCTCAAAAAAAGCCCTGTTCTCCTATGTGATTGAGGGAACTGTGCAAAGTAAGCTGTTGCTGTTTCCCTCCCTTCTCATGGGATGAGGAGAGGGGGGGAGCCTCAGCTAATGGAGGGCAGAGAGGCTTGTCTTAGTAGCTTTGCTGTGTGACTGAGAGAGCTCTGCTGTGCAATTGAGAGAGCCTGGCAAAGCAAGCTGTCTTGCTCCTGTATGATTGAGAGAGCCTGGCAAAGCAAGCAGCAACACAGAAGAAAGCAAGAGCGAGGCAGAAGGAAGCAGACAACAGTGAGTTGCTTGAGGGCCTGATAGGAACCCTATGGGGGCCAGATACAGCCTGCAGGCTGCACATTTGGCACCCTGGGCTAGATCAAGGGAGCTGGCTACTCCATAACAGAGCAGCTAGATGCATGCTGGTCCTTGTAACTGTTGGTCATGTAATAAGCTAGGAGGTGGAGCATTGCTCTGGGAATTGATTTCATCCTGTTCTGTACTCATGTTGGATGATTGTGAAGACTCAAAAGAGACCCAAGGATGGTCATGAGAAATGGTCTGCAATAGCAGCAATCAGCAAGTAGGCTCCAAAATTCCACATATGAAGTGTTTGCAGTTCTAGCAGCCTCCCCTCCTGTTGGGGGTTCATACATGATGGAGTGCACATATTGAAGACTATAATAAAGCTACTGAGTCAATATTTACCCATCTGTTGAAGAGAGTTGCACTGACACTTTACTTTCTCCTGGAGATGTACAATGGGGCTTCAGTCCTGCAGAGCAATAGATGTCAAAAGTGTTTGTGTGGCTGTTAGTCCCCAAAACTGTTAGATCTGTGATTGTGTATCTTCTTGCTGAGAGAGTTACAACAGCATAACACAATGTTGACAGTGTTATTTGCCAGGGAAGTGTCTGTTGTATGTGTGTGGGGATAATGGAGCAAGGTACAAGACAGCTATGGGGGGAACCAGAAAAACAGGTGAAGCACTTACAGCTTGGGGAATGGCATCCCACTCTTGTTTACCTGTATCAATTACACTGGTCTTGCATGCCCAGTTATAAGAATGGAGGCTTCACTTTGATGTCTGTGTCCTGATTTAGACATATATTACAACAGTCGTTCTTCTGCTCAGCTATTTGGGCAAAGTGACTTTCTTTGAATTTGCATCAGCAAAGTTTCCCTGTGTGAGTTCTAAGTGTGCTTGACCTGAGAGCAGAGTGGTATAGCCTCATGGGGTGCCATATCACAGTAATTGGAAACATATTATCATGATAGTTTGAAACACAACCTTTTGTGAATGTTGATATTGAGCTGCGTGAAGCTTCAGAGAGCCATTTAAAAATGAATGGCCATTGTAGCAAATGTAGCTTTTTCATTTAAATTACAGACATGGGAAATGCAAAGATTAAGCCATCATTTGTGAAAATGACCACAGAGGGTGTCTGGAAATACAGGTACAACAATTGTTAGGCGTGGAGGCAAAGAGTGTAGAGGGACATAACAATTACATGAAGTATAAAAACATCTGGCGACTCTGATGTGTACATCGATCAGCACAGCAAATTTGCAATTAATTGTCCTAAAGATGGATGTCTAAGAAGGAGGCACAAATTGGTCTGATATGCTGTGTCAACCATTCCTGCCAAGGATCCTTTAATACTAATAAATCATAAATGTGGTCTAGACAAGTTTTTTTTTTCAAATTTACAGCGCATTTTTATGCCTTTTCTCTAGTTCTGTTTATTGAGATATACTGATTTAATTTCTCTGTGATAATGTTTTAGTGTCAAGGATGCTCTAGGAAACCATATGGGTAACAGGTGGTGGTACAAATTGAACAGTGACCTGACTTTTAAAGCCATGAGATGGCAGGAGACATAGCGATTGCACAAAGCAGCCAAAGATCAAATAGCACAGCCAATTGATTCATAAGCTGATACTTTGAATTCATGACTATGCTAACCATATTTCACCCTGGGGCATACCTCCGATTTGTCCCAATGCCACCCTTTCCCATATTCTTTGGGAATTCTAGTGGATCTACAGCTTTCATGAGTAAGTTGACAAAAGCACTGGCCATTTTTTGTTTGTCAAATCCAGGATGCTTTCCAGCTTACCACCTGTTCTGTGGTCACAAAGCTCCATCTGAGGTGGCCTGATGTGGTAGAAGGAAATCAGGACCGAGTCCCACACATGGTGGCAGCAAACTCATCATTGTCTTGCCGGGGGTGATTTAACTGAAGACAGCATGGACTGACAGAACACCACAGCTGCTACAGATTGAAAGTATATGCCAGTTACCATTTTGTACTGAATGTAAAACATTTCTTTGTGGTTTGGATGGAGTTTCAAGCTACCTAGGGGCAAACAAAACATTGTTAAGCAAATCTCAGGCAATTTCAGGCATAAAAGCATTCTGATGCCAGTCCTGTTCTTTTTTAACTGGCAAATTGGAAACAGGGGCAAAGATCTTAAAAGTTGCAGAATTATCGTAACCTAGATCATTCTTAGTGGCAAAAGCAAGCTTTCCTTAAAGCCTGACAGATGCAGTTACAAGCCTCCTGAATATGTGAAGCTGGGCAGGCAAGCCTCAAACAACACTCATGACAATCCTAAAGACTTATTTTAAAGGTAGGAATGAGAGCACAACCATTTCAAGCCTTTTTGGAGGAGGGGGGAATCCTCCTTAACAACAGACATTTATGTACAGCTTAAGCACTGAGGTTGCACCAGGAAAAGAAAAATTACACTGTAAGTATCTGGTTAACACACTTACAGTGGCAGTCCTATGCAGAGCTACTCTTGTCTAAGTCCATTGGGTTCAATTAGCTAAAACTGCAGTAACTCTGCACAGGATTGCACAGTTAGTGTCACTCTTGATTATCAACCTAAACTTTTGATAGGAAACTTTAGATGGATTTCCAAGTTGAGGCAGGGAATATATGAGAAATTGTTCAATATACGCTCAGGGACTCAAGACAGCTTATTCCGAAAAGCACAGCTTTTCATATGCATATGCCTATTCAGATCACCATGGCAGGTACTTCCAGTTCCCACTTCTGAATATATTAAATAAAATGCAACCTCTCACACTTTTGATAACTTTTGCACAGAGCACCAATTTTAATTCGATGGAATGTGATAATGACAGAATTCTTAAACTGGAATAATCTACTGGAATAAACCATAAAATTATAAGAAAGGGTGTAATCCATGTACAATGTGCATAATTCATTAAGAAACATTTGGAGACATAATGGAATAAGAAGAGAAAGATTGCTGGGATATACCAGGTGTTTGCACACCTTCTATTACATTTTCATCTATTTAGGTTTAATTTTAAAATGTTGTAAGTAACCAGTGTTTCATCAATGAAATAATTTCTGGTAGAGAAGGAAAAGAGTTGCTATCAGGACTGCAGCTTTAAATAGGCAAAGGGTGTGGCACTGTTCCATGCACGTAAGGACATCTTTATCTCATCAGTTGGGGACACAGTGGCTACTTGATGAGCCTGTAATGATCTAATGCATGGTTGAGCAGTCATAACACATTGCTAAGTATTATTGTTCAGGCACAAGCTGATGTGCACTGAAAGCCTAATACTCTGCATGATGGTGTTCATTTCAAGTAAAATGGTAATGCAAAGAGTCCCTGAATATCCAGTGAAATCAATGGGTCTTAGATTAGTGTGGCAGTGAACTTTGTTATAATCAGTAGGGTTATTGGAAACAAATGGAAGTGAAATGAAGATTACTGGGCACATCTGAGCCTTTTATTGGGATGAATAATTTATAGAATTCTTTAAAGTTGCAGTCCTTGAATTTACTTCATTGGGAAAAAAATCTTCCAGGTGAACTGGAACAAATTTGTCCCCTTTTTTGCAGTCTCTTTCCCAGTCAATTCAGATGTTCAAAACATTATTGAAAACATGTTAATGCAAGACTCTGCTATTTGTCTTCTCAAATGCACAAAAGCTCTGAAGATACTCCCACTAAATCACTTTGAAATGCCCAAGACCCAGGTACTTTCTCCTTTAGAGACCTTATTTTATAAATCAGTCAAAGGCACCCATTTAAAAGGCATGCTATATAACCGGGAACTGAAGATTCTTCTGTTTCACTCGGTAACAATGACAATAACTCATTTTAAATGAATGACACAAGTCAGCAGTCCATGGTAGCAACAATTTAATAGTTGCCTTATCTAGTATGCTGACATGTTCTTCCTAAGAACCTATTACAGAGTTTTCAGGCTCCAAAACGATTGGTTTTAATCTTTAATATAGTTAAGCAGCAGGGGGTAGATAGGCATTTAAACATAGCTTTGCTTTTTATAAGTAGCATTTAATATCTTCAGAATCTCCTAGACAATGTGTCATCTGTCTGGTGCTTTCAGCTTGTAGGACTTTTAATTTGCTTTTCACATTAGTAAAATGCAGAAAGTTCAGTAGACTTCTTAAGGAAAAAGCAAAGTTTCTGACCATCTGCTGATAATAATCTAAAAATAAAGTGTACAGTCCACCAGAAGCTTCTCTAGTGAGAACCCAACCTCAAATTATTTGTATATTGAGACATCTGACATCCCAAACGGTATTGCATAGACAGAGTTATTCTCACTCAGTGGTTTGTCCCACACATAGGTATACCTCAGAATTACATATCTAATTCTGAAGGCCTCAGAGTGCTAATCAAATAACCTCACAATGTTAGATTGTCACAATATTATGGTATCATCTATACATTTGCCAAGAAACTCCATACAAATATTAAAAGAAGAAGATGATATTTGATTTATATCCTGCCCCACACTCTGAATCTCAGAGTCTCAGAGCAGCTTACAATCTCCTTTACCTCCCCACTCCACAACAGACACCCTGTGAGGTAGGTGGGCAAGGATAGCTCTGCAATAGCTAAGGCTGACCCAAGGCCATTCCAGTAGCTGCAAGTGGGGGAGTGGGGAATCAAATCTGGTTCTCTCAGATAAGAGTACACCAAACTGGCTCTCTGTAAGTGGTAAGAGTGGCCTAGAGAAAGGAAAGAAAGTAAGGGTTAGAGGGAGAGAACAGCAGGCGGTGATGAAGGAGGAGGCAATGGCAGTGAGGCAGGGATCAGGTGGGAGCAGCAGTAGGAAGAAGAATGCAGCAAGAGGAGGAGACAGTGATGATGGGGTAACAGCAAGAAAGGAAGAAGAGAAGGGGAGGAAGAGAGGAGGAACTAATCAAATGGGATTTCTTCTCCCTTCTTCATGCTCATTGATTCTTCTATGAAAGAGAACCTCTATTGATATTTCTTCATTCATTATAATATATATAATTTCTTCATTCCTGGGTTTTGCATCTGCACTATAGGTTTGAATTGTTTTAATAATTTTATCTAGGAGCCATATTTCAGTGAGATCAGTCTGGGATCTAACTAAGCTACTTCACCTAAATTACAGTTTCCAGGGTTCCTGGGAAGAAGCCACGATAGTGAGTGGTAAAAACTTATATAAGTACGTAGATATACACAGTGACATTGTTTTTCCACTTTAATGAGAGGAAACTGGGATATTGTTTAGTTTGTTAACTAGAATATATATATTTATTAGGGGCAAACATTCCAGAATTCCAGCATCAAAAATATACCAAAAAATTATGTTTCAGGTTGTTACCACGGTTTCCTGGAATGATTATACAACTCTAGGATTCTTAGGCATTACAAACCTCTCTGCTGAAAAATCTGTTTTTATGCATCTTGCAGTTTTTCAGGCATCTTGTTTTTCTTTGATTCTCTGAATTTCCCAGGCAGTGGCCTAGGGAAGATGGCTGTGGGCTGAGACAAGCTAGGTACAGAGCTACAAGTCTGACTGGTTCCTTTTGCTCCCCTTTGTGCGGGTCCTTCCTCCTCTGAAAGTAGGATGGTTGAGGAAATTTTTGTGGAGGGCCCACAGAACTGGAGTCTTCTTGGTTCATTCATTTAAAATGTAGGGTATTTAGTGGACAGGCAGCACTGCCTCTCCTGAAATTTTGGTATTTGGTTGAAAAACAGCTTCTCCAGTTCCTCTATTGCAGGGGTGGCCAACGGTAGCTCTCCAGATGTTTTTTGCCTACAACTCCCATCAGCCCCAGCCATTGGGAGTTGTAGGCAAAAAAACATCTGGAAAGCTACCGTTGGCCACCCCTGCTCAATTGAAAAATCTCCCATAATGGCAGAACTGAGATTCTGGCTGACTCATTCTCCTTTTCTCCCTCCTTTGTGAGGACAGGGCTTTTTCCAGAGCTAGGGCCATTTTTTCCTTCCACTCTGCAGCTCCGCAAGTAGGATGTGTGTGGGGATCTTATTCAGGCCCTGTAGAATAGGACTCATTCGTGCAATTCTTTCAAAATGGGAGGTCTGTAATGGACAGACAGCACTAGCTGCCATACAAATATATCGTTTGATTGAAATACAACCATTCCAGCTACTCTGAAAATGTCCTCTAATAGGGATAACCAAAATAAATGTGGAATTGTGGAAAAGCCAAAACCATAATCCCAAAATGGTACTGGGGGATCTTAATACCATTAAATGCTGGAATTTATGCTCTTTCCAAAATCTGACTCTGAAAAATACATTTCCCCCCCAATATCCACATCTCTACTGTTTATAATGATGCAACTACATGTTGCATTTAGTAAGCACATGCTCTCACAGCCATATTTGCCAAGCTAGTGGAAATCTGTGATTGATCAAAAAGTGTTTGTAGCAGAAAGCTGATGGGCAGGAATAACAACCCTTCTCTTACTTGCAGTTTCTCATATTTAATTTCATCCATGATAACTGATGATTCACTATGGGGCTTACCTCTAATCTCAAAGCCTGGCTGGAAAAGTATGAGGAAGGGTTCATCACACCCCAATAGAAGGCTAGGTGGGCAGGGACATGGTTTGTGGGGCATCATCCCAGACACAATGATGTCACTTCCAGATACAATCAAGTACAACCCAGAAGTGACTGTGGGTAGTTATAGAAATCTCTCAGAACTCTATGGTTTTACACATGGATAGGCTTTCTATTTTTAAATTTTAATTTATCCTCTGCCACCACTCCAAGCAGCAGCAGGCAATGGGAAATCAGGCAGGGCGTTCTCCACCCCAACCGGGGGTTTAGCAGCCCTACACCCTGAGCACTTGGAATGGATCTAACCTCAGCTATATCGGAAAGTGTAGTTCCTGCATTGTAACACATGGGATATGCCAAAATAATGCCTAGCTTGGCGGAGAACAGTTATGACGATGGCAGTGAAGCCTTAGTTTAATGCCTGCCCTGAATACCTGTGAAGATTGTGACATCTATAACAGTCATGGATCACCTTGCAGCTTTAAACATTGCTCTTTTTCTTTTAGCAGGAAGTATTGCTGGTCTCACCACACTGCTGCAAAGTTCCCAAGGAGAAAAGCTCTGTTAAATTATTTGTTTCATTCTGCAGTCAAATGCTCTACCACTGAGCTATACCCCCTATTATTTGTTTCATTCTGAATTGGATGCTCACAGACTCTTAAAAACCTTGCATGGCTATTTTCTTTTGTCTTCCTCATTATAAGGAACAAGGTCTGTGGCCCCTGAAATGAATATGGGAAAACAACAACCCTATCACAGTCTTTGTCTGCCTGTCAGCCTTGTGTTGATAGAGGACTTTAACTATCATGCTGTGGAGTTCTGAACTAATCCGGCCTTGCTAAGAAAAATTTGATAGATTTCAACATCTCTTTATTTCCTACCCAGTAGTGATCATTGTGGCACAAAATAATTTTTGAGGCTGTGAGGCAAGGAAAAAAAAAGGGAAGCTTTATTGATCTCTCTTGCAGGAGGTCTTATCACAGTAGACACCATCCACAGTTGCAAAACAATTTGGCTTTTAACCAGCTGTAGAATACATAGTGTGTTTAGGTGAAGATAGGCTTAATAAAATCAAATACAATAAGCCTGTCCTGGTGTGAAATTATAGATTCAAACTACTTGATATTTAGATTTTTAAACTTCATGCATTATACACTTCCTTTTCGCCCTCATCTTATTTTGATTTCTGAGGTTTCTTTTAAAAATAAAAAGGGAGAACTCAAAGTTAATTCTAGCTTATTGCAAACACATGGTGATGCCTTTGTTAGGAAGACGATAGTGAGCATATGGGAATTCTTCAGTTCTACACGCTACCATATGGCACATGCTGTCTTGTGTGTTACATTATACTTCAATATCCTCAATTTAAATAGAGTACTAAATCTGAGATAAGGATGTCTTTGCTCTTTAGGTTCCCTGAGAAACTGTCTCACCTCGATTCTGCTTTACATTCAACCTGAATCACGAACTGTTTTGAAATGGAGTATTGGGTTGCTATTGAACATTTATCAAACACCAGTCAGGCTTGGGGCACTGTGCAGAATGCAAAACTGATATGACAATCAAGTCAGGAAGTTTATAATCTAAGATGGAGTGGGAAGCAGGTTGATCATGATTTGGTGATAGACTACAAGCCAGTTTCTGGTGACTTCTGATTCAGCAAGGTATTTCTGGAAATTTTGAGCTAAGATGCATACTTGTAGGCACTCAACACAAATCATACCCTAACAAGATCCTGAAAATACGTTGTTGGTTTAAAATGCATTGGGTGGATGCTGGGATTCTAGTAGGGTTTCCAGGTCCCTCTTGACTGATGGCAGAGGATGAGGGGTAGGCTTACAGGGAGCTTCATTCGACAATTCAGTGAGGTGCCCAGATGACTTCTAATATGACCTAAGAGTAACCTCAGGGACATCGGGGCAATGTTTTGGTTTTTGGGCAAAACCTCAATGTAGAAGTAGTTTCTACCATACGTTTTAAGCCCCAAAACCAGAGCATTGCCCTGATATCCCTGACATGCCTACATCTCTTCCATTTGCCCCCCAAAGTTGGAATAAAGAGTCACACACAATAAATTGGATAAAACTGAGGGCCACTTTATTAAATTTAATTCAAAATCGGCAAGGGCAACATATTGCAAGTGGCCTGGTCAGGGTCAGGGGTCTCAACAGACACCTCCCCTGTCATTTAATGGGCGAGAGCCCAAGCCCCTGGCCAGAGCTGCATACTACAACTTCAACCAGGCCAGCTCAGCAAGCAGGCAAAGCCTGGAAAGTCCACCAACGAGCTCAGCAACTCAATGAGAGGAAATGTCCAGGTAAGCCCCAAAGGCATTCTCCCACCCCAGGCCGGCAAACACAAAGGTTGATCCTGACAGACCCCTAACCCCACAAAGGGGGGATGCTTTCTGGCCCTCCCCTAGCCGCATAAGCTCATTAACCACAAAACCTGCCATAACCAAAGTGACCAACCTATTTAACAGCACCTCCCTTTAGCCAAATCCCCATTCAACTGACAGGCTATGCAGGGTAGGTGAAAAAACACCCCAACGTCCTGTGTTCCTCCATTTTGGGGTTTATGTCCCTCCAGCCAGCTGACTGTCAGTGGAGAGGTGAGGCCTGGTAGCAGGCGACCCTCACCTAGGTTTCCAATCAAGTAGACTATGTATAATGAAGATTAAAAGAAGGATTGGACACACTTAGTTCCAGTGGTCCCTGAAAGGGCTCTGCTGAGACAACACAAATCTGTGGTTCATTTTGACTATGGTTAGCTTGCTAAATTAGGATTTAGTTTACTCCAGTCCTGGTTTGCCTTGACAATCATGGTTTGATTTCCTTTGTTCTAGCAAAAAAACACAGTTTAATTAAATAATCACAGTCCCAGTTATGATTTCACATGAACACAGACATCCTGGCTTAATCTTGCCTGGTATTATCCTTTCATGCTGCTCAGCCATAGAGTCCCCTTGCTCAAGGTGATAGATTGCCTGCTCCTGACTAGGAAATTCCTGGAGATTTGGGGGTGGAGCCTTAGGAGGTTGAGGTTTCAGGATGGGAGGGGCCTCAGTAGGAAACTAGCATTTGTAGCAAGCCAAGACTGTGAGCTAAATGTTGTTTAATTAGTAGGGTTGCCAGCCTCCAAGTGGGAGCTGGGGATCCCCCAATTTCACAGGTTTGTTGAGTACTACCTCCTTAAGAGGCTAACCCAGAAGGCCTCAGTGCAAGAGTAGGTCACAGTTTCTTTGATACTAAGCTGCTATAGAACCTACCAGAACTGTTCAGACTCAGGCCAGAAGAACTGTGGATCCAGTGGGCATGAAAGAGTTTTTAATTAAGTATTATTATATCTCCTTTTGCAAACCAAGTCCTCTGCCTTGGAGTTTTTAGAAATAACACCCCCCCCCATTTAATTAAAGTTAACTGGGTATTGTGTTGTAGCTTCACTATGCAATAGCTTTTGAGCTCTTCAAAACTCTTTTTCAGGATAGATTTTACAAAAACAAAACACAAAAAAGAAATTAGGAAAACTAGGACATGATATAAAGTCCTGTCACAGTTTGCTTTTGCATTGTGCTCAGATATTAAAAGCAAAGATGATGCTGGTGTCCTGTGATTTGGTGTTACTTGTGTTTTCTGTGGAATGTAATTTTTTTTTTCATGGAAACTTGCTCATAAAAAGTTGGAAGTTACTCAATCCCAACATCAGCTTTGCATCTAACATCTGAGCACAATGCATTAGTAGACTGCAACAGGACTTGATTATATCATGTCCTAGCATTTTGCCTTAACACCTCTCCCCCTCGCATAAAGTTTAGCCTGAAGAAAAGTTCTGGAGAACTCAAGAAGTTTGTACACTGTAACATGTCATTTGATACCCTAATGAAGGGTATTTTGTGGATTATATTCTGAGTTTTAAACCAGGATATTTGTTCATTATAAGAAAGCAAAGTTGAAACTTATCGGTTAACACAATGACTTCACATTATGGTTTCAGAACCAGTTTTGACGGATCCTAACTATAGTGAGAGGAGAAGCCCAAATTTAGACAGTTGGATTAACCATATTGTAATTAAACCATGACTTTATATAGTGTCAGAACTGAACCAGTGTATTGACACAGTTCCTTTTAATAGAAAAAGTGCTTAATAATTTTGAGTGAAATGGTAAGGGAGATTGCTTTCCCCATGGTTTCCCTACTCAAACAAACAGCTTTCACCTACCAGGGTTCAAAATGTATGTTTGCCTGATTGATCCATCTACTCCTTAATTGCGTTGGACATCTTAAATGCACAGACAAACTTTGGCTCAGATACAGCACTCTGCATTTGTTGAAGACGTTGTAGTGACCATGTACGACTTTGGATCAGTGCCTCTGTATTTAACTTTAGCCCCTTCATAGATCCTCTCAGAAGGGCTATTCATTCTTGTTATTTATTTCTTAATTTGGATTTACCCAAGTTTTGGAATATTAGGAAGGTATGTATCTTCTTAATCTTGGAAGCAAAAAGGGAATCTACATGAACTGAAGTATCTCCTTTACTTTAAAGGGAGGAAGAGAGAGAATAAGTAGGAGTCAAGCTGTTCCTTTAAGACCAACAAAGTTTTATTCAGAACATAAGCTTCCGTGTGCCAGAAGCACACTTCATCAGACAATAAGAACATAAGAACAGCCATGTTAGATCAGGCCAATGGCCCATCCAGTCCAACACTCTGTGTCACACAGTGGCAAATTATATATATATATATACACACACACACACACACACACACTGTGGCTAATAGCCACTGATGGACCTCTGCTCCATATTTTTATCTAAACCCCTCTTGAAGGTGGCTATGCTTGTGGCCGCCACCACCTCCTTTGGCAGTGAATTCCACATGTTAATCACCCTTTGGGTGAAGAAGTACTTCCTTTTATCCGTTTTAACCTGTCTGCTCAGCAATTCCATCGAATGCCCATGAGTTCTTGTATTGTGAGAAAGGGAGAAAAGTACTTCTTTCTCTACTTTCTCCATCCCATGCATTATCTTGTAAACCTCTATCATGTCACCCCGCAGTCGACGTTTCTCCAAGCTAAAGAGTCCCAAGCGTTTCAACCTTTCTTCAAAGGGAAAGTGTTCCAGCCCTTTAATCGTTCTAGTTGCCCTTTTCTGGACTTTCTCCAATGCTATAATATCCTTTTTGAGGTGCAGCGACCAGAACTGCACACAGTACTCCAAATGAGACCGCACCATCGATTTATACAGGGGCATTATGATACTGGCTGATTTGTTTTCAATTCCCTTCCTAATAATTTCCAGCATGGCGTTGGCCTTTTTTATTGCAAACGCACACTGTCTTGACATTTTCAGTGAGTTATCTACCACGACCCCAAGATCGCTCTCTTGGTCAGTCTCTGCCAGTTCACACCCCATCAATTTGTATTTGTAGATGTGATTCTTGGCCCCAATGTGCATTACTTTGCACTTGGCCACATTGAACCGCATCTGCCACGTTGACGCCCACTCACCCAGCCTCAACAGATCCCTTTGGAGTTCCTCACAATCCTCTCTGGTTCTCACCACCCTGAACAATTTAGTGTCATCCGCAAACTTGGCCACTTCACTGCTCACTCCCAACTCTAAATCATTTATGAACAAGTTAAAGAGCATGGGACCCAGTGCTGAGCCCTGCAGCACCCCACTGCTTACCGTCCTCCACTGCGAAGACTGCCCATTTATACTCACTCTCTGCTTCCTATTACTCAGCCAGTTTTTTATCCACAAGAGGACCTGTCCTTTTACTCCATGACTCTCAAGCTTTCTAAGGAGCCTTTGATGAGGAACTTTATCAAAAGCTTTCTGGAAGTCAAGGTAAACAACATCTATTGGTTCTCCTTTGTCCACATGTTTGTTCACCCCCTCAAAGAAATGTAACAGGTTAGTGAGGCAAGATCTTCCCTTACAGAACCCATGCTGAGTCTTTCTCAGTAACCCGTATCCATCAATGTGCCTACTCATTCTGTCCTTGATAATGGTTTCTACCAACTTTCCCGGTATTGAAGTCAGACTGACATGCCTGTAATTTCCCGGATTTTCTCTGGAACCCTTTTTAAAGATGGGAGTGACATTTGCTACCTTCCAGTCCTCAGGAACAAAGGCAGATTTCAATGAAAGATTACAGATTTTTGTTAGAAGATCCACAAGTTCAACTTTGAGTTCTTTCAGAACTCTCGGATGTATGCCATCCGGACCCGGTGACTTATTAGTTTTTAATTTGTCTATCAGTTGTAGGACCTCCTCTTTTGTCACCTCAATCTGACTCAGGTCTTTCAACACCCCTTCCAGAATTAGTGGTTCTGGGGCGGGCAAAAAGTTCTCATCTTCCACAGTGAAGACGGAGGCAAAAAATTCATTCAGCTTCTCAGCCATTTCCCTATTCTCCTTCAGTAATCCTTTTACCCCATGGTCATCCAAGGGCCCCACTGCCTCCCTGGCTGGTTTCCTACTTCTAATATATTTGAAGAAATTTTTATTGTTGGTCTTTATGTTTTTTGCAATATGCTCCTCATAGTCCCTTTTTGCCTGCCTGATCACAGTCTTGCATTTGATTTGCCACAGCCTGTGTTCCCTTTTACTAAACTCACTTGGACTGGTTTTCCACCACTTAAAGAAGTCCTTCTTACCTTTTACAGCTTCCATTATTTTGTTTGTTAACCATGCAGGCCTTTTCTTATGCCTGTTTGTGCCTTTCCTAACTTGTGGTATGTATTTTATTTGAGCTTCTAGGATTATAGTTTTAAATAGTCTCCAAGCTTCCCCAAGGGTTTTGACCATATTTACCTTTCCTTTCAGTTTCCTCTTCACATGCCTCCTCATCTCAGAGAATTTACCCCTTTTAAAGTTAAACGTGGTTGTGGCGGTACTTTTGGGCAACTCCCTATTTATACAAATGGTGAAATCAATAACATTATGGTCACTGCTCCCAAGCGGCGCAATCACTTTTACATCTCTCACCAAGTCTTGGGCATTACTTAGGATCAAATTCAGGATCGCCCCACCCCTGGTAGGTTCTGAGACCATCTGCTCCATAGCACAGTCATTGAGAGCATCAAGAACTCAATCTCTTTCTCTCAACCAGAACACATATTGACCCAATCAATCTGCGGGTAGTTAAAATCACCTATTACGATACAGTTTTTACGTTTAGCCACTATCTTTAAGCCTTCCATCATATTATAATCGTCCTCTCTCTTTTGATTTGGTGGGCGATAACAAACTCCCATAGTTAAATTTCCTTTTGGGCCCTCTATTTCAACCCAAAGCATTTCTAAAAGTGAATCTAATTCTCTGACCTCAGTCTTACTGGACCGTATATCCTCTCTGACATACAGAGCCACCCCATCTCCAACCCTTCCTTTCCTATCCTTCCGATATAACTTATATCCAGGAATCACCGTGTCCCACTGATTCTCCTCATTCCACCAAGTTTCTGAAATTCCCACAATGTCTATGTTTTCTCCCAACACTAAACATTCCAATTCACCAATTTTACTTCGGACACTTCTAGCATTTGCATACAAACATCTATAATTTCCCAGGCAAGCTAGGCCTGCCACCTTCCTCCTGCCGCCTCGAGACTCTGGCAGACAGTCCATCCTGTTTGTCACCATCACAGTGGACAACTCTGATCCGTTACCCGGTAGAAAAATAGCAGCCAACCCTTCATCTCTTTGAGAAGAGTCCTCCCGAACCAGAGACATTTCATCTCCTGTCGGCTTTCCCCCAAGATTTAGTTTAAAAACTGCTCTGCCACAATAGACTGGAATGGCAAACAGTCCTAAATACAGAGAGAGTGGGCAGTGAATTAGTATACAAAATCATGGAAATGTTTGTTTTCAGATTAAGAGAAGCACAATTTGGGGTCTGGTGGTTGTTAGTTTGTTAACTGGGCTTCATAAAGGTGCAACTTGACCCTACTTTGTTCTATTGCTTTAGACTAACATGGCTGCCCACTTGGATCTATCTGGGAGGAAGAAAGGTAATTGTTTGAGAAGGATATACACACTTGCTTACTCCCTCCCTTATCAACTCTCTTTAGACTAGCACAACTACTTAAGTAGGATTTAGTAGAAGTTAGGGTTTATGGAACCAGTATTTAGTGTGTGTGTACATGTATGTTTTCCTAATCTTGTATTTGGTTTGCTAGTAGTTTTTCTAATAAATATCCAACTCTAAACCTATATCTGTTCATTTCCAAAAATCTGCACACTTTATGAGTCATTGTCCAAATCTTGAACACCACTATATACCAGGCAAAAGGTCCCCAAAATAAAGAGCACACATGTCTGTGGGTGTGTGTATGTTCTTTACATTTTAAAAGGGGATGCTCCTATAGAAGAGAGATTCACACATATAGGCCATTTGAATAACAACAGAAGTCTAAAACTGATTCCTGCACTCCACTATGTATGCACAAAGCATCAGTCCAGAAAGAAAGAAAGAAAGAAAGAAAGAAAGAAAGAAAGAAAGAAAGAAAGAAAGAAAGAAAGAAAGAAAGAAAGAAAGAAAGATCTAATATCAAGTGAATATCAAATCATTGAGATATTAATAGTCTAATCCTAAAACGATTGACGAGATACAAGAACTAGGAGAAAAGACCAGTAAGGATGAGATGACTAGTGCATACACATTTTATAGCAGATACAGATAGCACAGGATCTTAGAAGTTACTGAAGAGAAAGAAGCTTCTGGACTTAGCTATATCTTATAAAGCAGAGAGAGAAAATGAAGAATCCAACATGACTGCAGTTTTGTGAAATATTTCCCACAGAGACAATTAAGAGGAAAGGGACTGGATGGGAGAAAAAAGGGATTTTTATATTCTGTCTGAAACATTGGCAATGCATTTAGAGAGAAATGCAGGAGTTAGGTGTAAGTAGTTTGTGGATCACATTCACTGTTACTTAAAAACTGAGGATAGAAACATAATTTCCAAGTCCATCTAGGGATTTGTACAAACATAGTTGATGGCTTACCAGTATGTTTTAGGATATAATGTAAATTTAATGGTAAATTTTAAATGGTACAGAAATGTATAATTGTTTTATTGTTTAACATGGCTTTTGCCACACTCTGTAAGCCGCCCTGAGCCTGCCTCGGTGGGGAGGGCGGGGTATAAATAAAATTTTATTATTATTATTATTATTATTATTATTATTATTATGGGCAGGTCATGCACCAAGACTACTGGTTAATATTTGGTGTACAAGTGGAGACAAACTATGCATTACACTGCAACTGTGTGTGTCAAATGCCAGACAGTCCATTCTCCCTTGTAAAGCACCCTGAAGAAAGGAAATTTTATATCAGAAAAGGAATGGGAGAGGAAGGAAAACTGTGCTCCTGTGAGCTCCTGCTGAATCAGATTCTCTAGTGTTATTCAGCCACCCTGAATACTGCAAAATCCTTCCATCGGCTGGCCCTATACTGCAGTACCATCTTTCCTGTAATATTAAACTACCTCTTTACTGTGCCAGGTTCTTAATCTATATAACTTCTGCCCAACTGAGCCACCACCTGTAACTGTTTATGATGAAATTGTATTGTTTTATTGATATGATATGTTTTAATTGTTATTTATACTGTTTTATAGTGTTGTTATCCACCCTGAGCCCTTTCTGGGATAGAGCAGAATATAAATAGTCTAAAACAAACAAACAAACAAACCAATAAATATGGTGCGATGGGGGCACCCTTTTTGGGTGCCCTAGAATTGGACCCCCTGGTCCAATCTTTTTGGAACTTGGGGGTTCTGTGGGGGAGAGAGGCTCCTGCAGCTGCCCTGCAAATATGTTGCGTATACCTCAAACCTCCTCCCTCCCAGCCCCCATACATTATACCCTATGTTTTGCCATTGACTTCAATGGCCCTTAGGGTATAATGCAGCTGTATATTCGGGAATAGCCAAACATCTCCTGAATCAGATTTGGCCATTGAGTCTGATATTCAGGGGTATTTGGCCCCTGAATATTTTTGCCCCCAAATGCTCCTGATCTGAATTTTACCTTTTTTTTTGCACATCCATAATTTTTACAATATTTTTCTACCATATTTTGCTACTCTTAAATGCAAACAAGGTTGAAGCTACATGTAGATGTAATTAAAGAGTCATCTTTAAAGATGACAAGATAACATAGTGCAGTTTTATCTTTCCTTAATGAAATAAAGTGTTACTTTTAAAAGGACTGATGATGTATTTTAGAATCATAAAATGGCAGGAATAGGATAGTCATTTCTCCCAGGCAAGATTCTTTGTATCAAAACATCCTCCAAACCATAATCTAGGTAATTATATGTTTAACTAGAGGAGTATGGCATACTGGTTAACATTCAACAAGAATGGAGTTCATCTGGTATAAAGCAGGTGACTTTCTTAAGCCTAACTGTTCTCACAGTGTTGTTGTGAAGATGCAGTAGGACACACATATTGTCCTGAATTGAATAGATGAAGTAAGGATTGGGAGATAAAATATGGTAAATATTTTGGCATGCAAGCAAGGAGAAGTGAGGTGTATTGAGAGTATTGCCCATAATTCTGGAAACACTTGAGCAGCCCAATATATAAGGTAAGCAGCACTAATAATAAGGAGGAATTAATAAGGGCACAGATTACGTTAGTTCATGTTACGAATCAAGCATAGTTTCTCGGGTGAGAGGCAGACTTGTCTATTGAGGTATTAAGAGCAGAATGGGCCATACTTGTCAATGGCATCACCAAAATTTTTTACACATTGCTAGAAGGGACCATAGAAGATCTCTTTAGTTGATGCTCTTGTGGTTGCCCTCCATTCTGGAGCCATTTTGTTTAACGATGGGGATAATGTTCTGAAAGATCTAGTGGACAGGAAAAATGAGACAGCCTCAGGAAATCACACAATGTGGCTTCACTAGCAATTAGGGCTTTGGCAGTTACTTCCAACTTTACCTGAGCAATTGTGATTTGGGCAGCTAATCTTCTACAGCAGGGGTGTCAAACTCATTTGTTATGAGGGCTGGAACTGACCTAAATGAGACCTTGTCAGGCTGGGCCATGTGTGTCATAAAATGTAATGCCAGGTAGCAAAGATATAAACTTTATAAAGGACACAGACAAAACAATTAAAGATGTTTTTAAAACTTAAACCATGCTTAAAAGATTAGCACTTTTGCAATATTTTCTTTATTTAACAGTTTGATAATGGACACCTCTTGCTCTGAATTATTGCATCAAAATCTGGAGACAATGTCTATGCTGTAGCAAACTTGAGTTATTGGGGTGTTGTTCAGGTGTGTATCTGTAACTTGCAAACCTATTTTAATTTATTGACATGTATTACAGAAATCTCATGGTCAATGCTTTGAGCCTAAGACCCAAAGGAAAATATGAAATGGCTGGGCATTGTGAGGTTTTGTATGTAAGTTGTTTCATGTGCTGGTCAGCCAATGGAGTAAATAGAGGCTTTGCTCTGTAGCTTGATAGAGCAAGCCTGGCAAAACAGGCTGTGATGCAGAAGGAAGAAAGAGAAGTAGAAGGAAGCAGACAACAGGGAGTTGCTTGCGGGCCTGATAGGAGCCCTCCAGAGGCCTGATTCAGCCCATCGGCTCTATGCTTGACACCCCTGATCTACAGGATATGGAGTCTGATCCTCTGACCTTTAAGAGATGAATTCTTAAAATCAAAAGAGCTGCTGAATTTGTTTTGGATGCATTACAAAACACCATGCAGTTCTGCACAAGAACTCAAGCTGCAAATATTGTCTGGAGAAACCTGTGGCTAAAGCACTGTAAGGTAGATCCTCTATCTCCATCAAACTTATCCACAGGGGAGGAAGGGACAGTGGCTCAGAGGTAGAGCATCTGCTTGGTAAGCAGAAGGTCCCAGATCCAATCTTCGGCATCTCCAACTAAAAAGGGTCCAGGCAAGTAGGCATGAAAAACCTCAGCTTGAGACCCTGGGGAGTCGCTGCCAGTCTGAGTGGACAATACTGACTTTGATGGACCCAGGGTCTGATTCAGTAGAAGGCAGCTTCATATGTTATGTTCATAGGAACATTTTCAGGCGGGTTGCTCTTTGGGGAAAGAGCTCTGGACAAAGTTCTTGTAGAGATCAAAGAGATGAAAAAAGTGATGCCTTCCACATCCCTTTCTAAGGACAAAGACAGAAAAGGAAAGAAAGTTTTTAATTCCTTTCACAGCTACAGGGCACCTGGAGAAGCAGAGAGATCAGGGATTTCAGAAGCAATCAGGTCTTCAGCCACCACCCTAAGTTTCAATGCTTATTCAGCAAACAAGACCAGAATGCATCTGGCAAAAAAACCTTCCATATGACTACTTGATAGGGGGGTGACTGCTAAACTTTGCTCAAATCTGAAAGAAGTCTACTACCAATCAGTGGGTTCTTTCAATTATAGAGCATGGCTACAAAATATTTTTTTTGTCACACAGGTTTACCCCATCCCCATTTCCAATACTGGAACAAAATTGGAGCCTACTCTGGGAAGCGGTCCAACATCTCCTCAGGATTGGAGTGATCAAGCCAGTACCCTCTCATCAGCGGTATCAGGAGTTTTCTTCATCCCCTTCATTGTCCCCAAGAATTGGGTGACTGGAGAGCAATTCTCAACCTGAGAGACTTAAACCTGTGGGTCAAGAAATCCAAGTTTTGCATGGGGTCACTCCGGTCTATACCACAAATTATAAAGTAGAATGCCTATTTCATGTCTCTGGACCTTGAGGAGGCTTACTTGCATGTACCCATACACCAGTCCTCCAGATGGTTCCTTCATTTCTCATTCCTACATCAACACTACTAATACCAAGCAGTGCCTCTTGCCATCTCTTCTCCATGAGTCTTCACCAAGGTAATGGTGACTATGATTAATGTAAGAGCCGCACAGACTAAACTTCAGATGTTTGAGAGCTGATACAACAAGGGTTCCACACTTACCCTAACTTAAACAATATCCTGATCAAGGCCAAGGACTCAGAGTCAGCCATCAGAGATACCAGAACAACAATCCAGCTACCACAGACATGTGGTTTCTTGATAAATTTACAAAACAGTCACCTTACCTTATCCAGAGACCTGTTCCACTTGGGGGCCAGGAGAAACACAAAGCAGGCAAAAGTTTTTCTCCCCAAAGAGAAGCTATTGAGAATAGCAATGGCGATTAAAAAAAGATTTGTAAGCAAAAGAATGTGGATCTGCTTGAATGTGCCCACAGCAGACTGTGTTTAGAGACTGCTCTCACACAAACAAAATGGCATCTATAAGAGGAGTGAAAATGGAATAATGTTTCACTAACCCCATGTAGAGAACTGTGGACAATAGTTCAAAAGAAAGATATTTTGGATTTTATGCAGTTCAAATGCTAAATGAACCTGATACTTCCTCAGAACTTAGTGGATAATAGCTCTTTTAGTATCTTCCATATGAAGTCCTAGAGCAGCTCTTTCTTTTAATGTAATTTTGTTAAAAGCCATATTTCTAGCAGGAAAAAATTATACTATTATTTCATTGTTATGACCATCAGCTTCAGGATAAGCTTTGCTGGCTCTCATAAAACTGCCTAGGATAAAGTATATTAACTCCCAGGGAAAGTGTAAATTTTCTTATAATTACAGATTGATTCTGGCTTTCTCACCTGTTCTAAAGCGCAGTGTTGCCAGAAAGAGAAATAGATAGCCATATGGCTCTCTCTTTACCCCCACTCCTGCAAGAGAAGTGAATGTAAAAGGTATACATGGCTAGAAGACATTAATTTCTCAAGGCTCACAGACAAAGGAAGACCTTATAGTCTCACAACTGATGAAACATTCTATCAGTCTGTACACAAAATGAATCTGCAGCATAACTATTAATGTTGGTTCCAAGGTGTGGAGTGTCACGGGCTGGGGCTGGGTCAGGCAAAGTCCAGGGGCAGTCCAAGGTCTGTAGCTAGTGAGCAAAGAGGGTCCAAGGCACCAAAACCGAATCACAGTCCAGGTATCGCAGGTCAGAGGTTCAGAAGCCGAAGTCAGGGGGTCCAGAAGCCAAAGTCAAAAGCCGAAGTGGATGCTAGAACATCAGGTAAGTGACTAGTTGCTTCCACAAAGCCTCCTCCCAAAGCCCACAACTATATAGCCCTCTGCTGTCTGTTGCCCATTTGGGCTAATTGCTGGCTCAGAGAGGCAGCCAGGATCCTGCTGAGACTCAAGCATCCTTCCTCCTAGAAGGGCTAGAATCCTTTCAAAACTCAGGGCTCAGGGAGCGTCTTGCTCATGAGCATGCCGCCCTCCTCCGATCCCTGAGGTCCTGACAAAGGCGGTCACGCACACGAGCCACCTGAGAGGGCGAGGCAGGGGGGCTTGGATCTTCTCCAGCAGGAGGCAGGGGCATTGGTGCAGGTGGCAAGGGCACAGTTTCTTCTGCAGGCTCAGCTTCTTCTGCAGGGTCCCCAGCACCCATGACATGGAGGCACATGTACAACTGTGCATTGCCCCCCCCCCCATTCGGAATAACGAGACAGACAACAATATGGATAAAGGGCCACTTTATTTAAACTTAACGGCAATGGGGAAAAAATGGGGCCAGGTCAAGCCAGGGGTCATAACCTAGACCACCTCCTTGACCCGAAAACTGGGCGAGCTCCAAGCCCCGGGTGTGAGCCGACACAATGGCTCAAACCCGGCTGGCCAGGCACTAGATCCTGTTCACAAAGCTCCACCCTCACCCAAGCCGTACAGCCCGGGTTGTGGACAACTCAAAAGTAATGGGATCCCGAGGCTCCCTGGAGCCAACCTTGAGCTGTACAACTTAGGTCACCCCAGGGACACCCTACACCCCAATGGTGCATTGCCATGGGAGCTCACCAATACCCCAAAAGAACATGTTCCCAACAGTAAAACCGCCACAGACAGGGCCAAGCCTCAGCTTAGGCCACTGTCCCCCCACTAAATGAGAACAGCCCCTGCCGTAACTCTGCCAAAAAGGCCTTGTTGCCCTTTATCGAAAGATGAACCCCATTAGGCCTATACAAATCAACACAACTGGCACTGATGGACGGGTGGGGAACATAAACACCCAATCCTGATTCCATAGCAATACGTAAGGCTCTATTAGCCTTCTTTTGGGCCCCCTCCAAGCCTGCTGGATCCCAAGCTGCCCGCCACTCATGGTGCAGCAGCATGGCCGACCAAAGGACAAGGACACCCGGCCATCTCTTCCTGATCAAGGTGATGTCATCCTGGGCCTGAAGTGAAAGGGCCTTACCCTTCGTTAAGCCCAAATCATTCTCCCCCAGGTGAATCACCAATATATGCGGCACCAGGCCCCTCCTTTCCTTAAACAAAAGCGAAAGGAGACCCTCCCACTTCATGCCATGTCGGCCTTGCCATTCAATTACAGTCTGCTCACTCAGGCCCAACTGAGATCCAACCGGCGTCCGATGGGCCTGATGTGCCACCCAGAAAACAATACTGTGGCTGCAAATGAGGATCCTCCTTTTTTCCGAGCCAGCCACAGCAACTACAAAAGAGAAACCATTAGAACTTACAACCTAATAACAATAAAACATCAAAACAGGAAGCCAGCAACTGCTACCCCCTTAAGTCGGCAGAGGCCGTATATAAGTCCGAAAAACCCCAGACTTCCAACGACTCACCCGGTGAATAACATCGCCCTCATAGCCCGTTGCTGCCGCTGTGGATGCAGCACCTATACGAAAAGAATGGGTGCCAAACTTTACACCCCCAAGACCCAACTTTTCCAGGGCCCAACTGGTAACTGTCCAAAATTGAAACTTAGACAGCGGGGATGAGTCCTCATGTCTAAACAAAGGACCCTCCGACGGCCCGCGTATATCTAAATATTGCGCCAGGGCTCGCACCGGACATAGCTCCTTATCAGTGCAGGGGCCCAAAGTAATTGTATAACCCCTCTGACTTTGATCAGTCTTTGACCGGCAGACCCAAATGACCACCTGCCCACTTACGAACTTAACATCCCCAACCTGAAGGGCCCTATCAGAAACGTTGTTACGGGAGAGTGACACCAACTCTGACACCCATAACGCAACAAAAAACGCCGTTAACGCAGCAGCATGAAATAACGCCTGCTCGAAACTAGAAGCACAAACTAAGGCCCAGGTGTTGTGACGCCCACGCAAGATGGAAGGAGCAATAGGGCATCTACTGTCAACCTGTTGCCCAGCCTCCTGCGACCACCTCTCCAACATCTTTGAAATCCGGAAATCCTTAGTCACTTTCGAA